>NC_077227.1:681730258-682060615 GCF_027887165.1 Monodelphis domestica
TAGGAAGGGTCCAATGCCAAATTTGATAAGTGCTTCCTGAGTCTAAATCCAATGCCATATTATAAGAGTTAAATTAATATACAATACTTCAAGTATTGTATTTATACAGTCTATTATCTGGAAAAAATAGAACCATGTGATAGTTTTCTACCTGCTCAAAATGCCCGCTCCACCAAAGCTGCCAACAGAAAGGAAAAAAAAAAGCTAGAAATGGAATTCTACCCAATTTATATCCTGTCTATGCCAGCATGTAATGACAGGAAATGAGTGGAGTTCTGGGAATCATAGTTTTTCTGGGGATCATAGTTTTTAGGGTAACAGATTATAATTTCACAGTATCTATTATTCCATATAGCTGTAATATGATAGAGAGATACATGAAAAGATATATGAAATGATGCAAAGAAAAGCAGGCAGAACCACGAAAACAATATATTCAATGAACATAATGATGAAAATCAGGGCAAATAAAAAAATAAATGAAATTAAAGGAGGAAAAATTATAATGACTAAAAATTCCCCCAAAATATTTGAAAATGTGAAAGACTATGAGTGTGAAAAATTGCTTGTAATGTTAGATTTTTTGATTTGTTGGTTAGTTTTAACAAACTTTTTCTACTATCTATTTCATTCTTTGTATAAGGAATAACTGTATAGGAGGAAATAAGATAGGCTGAAAAATTCAGGTGATACAAACAAAATTCCATTTCATAATTAGTATATGCACAAATTTAACAAGACCATCTATTTAATTTACAAATGTCGTGCTCAATGACTTCATGAAATAGAAAGATAAAAAAATACTAATTGGTAAAATGCAGCTAGGTTAGAGGGGATATTCTCAGAGAAAGAACCTGATTACATTAAATATAAAAGGCATGTTATTTTATGTATATGAAAATTATATTAAACCAGGAAACTGATATTTTAAACCAAAACCCACAAATAGAGAAGGTTGATTATTGGAACTTTTATTAATGAAATAACTTTTAAGGGTTGTGCTCAGTATAGAAGAGGGCTAATTCCATGTGATGAAGAAGAGAAAAAAAAATTAAAGATATAGGTTTCTTTTATTCACACAGCAATGTTAATGTTTCTGGGTATGTGGTGCTATTGTAAAGCAAATAAAAACAAAACCAACCAACCAACCAAAAGAAAAAACAAAGTTAAAGACAAGCTAGATCTTAAAGGAATTTGGCAAAAGGTAATATATGATGGCCTTCTTCCATTTTAGAATTTCCAATAGCTTGGAACAGATGTGCAACTGTTCCTTGGGAAAAGTGAATTATGCACATCAAACTGTCATTACATTTTTCACAATCACATTTTTATCACATCACCTGCTGTATGTCTTTGGCTGATTAGCTATGTATCTTGTCTCATACTGTCATCTCTGGCTCAGAGAAAATCTTTAATCTGTTTTCTTCCCATATGGGAGACCATTTTTCCCTTTGATATAATTTCTGATTAAGATTTACTGGTAGAATGAATGCTCATTAGTATTTTTTTAAATATTAGCACCAATATCAATAACATTGTTGAGACTGGAGAAATTTCCTGGAGGCAACATTTTAAATAGTAAAAAATGAGAAATTCTCAAACCCTGTCATTTTTAGCATGAGTGCTATCCTTTTTAGGACGTTAAGTATGAAAATGAGTGTCCTAAACTGATATGATTCAGTATTAAGTCAAGCTTCTTGTTCAGGCCTTTCTGGCATACGTAATTAGGAGAATGTGATATGGGTACGGAGGAGCTCATAATATATATAATGGGATTTTTCATGGAAGCTTGTGACATCTCTGTGGAGGCTCCCCTCAAGCTACCTAAAATTTAACATGAGTAGAAAGATTTATTATTGGTTTATTGTAGGAAACAATCTATTTAACTGTAATCTAAACATATTTTTTAAATTTAATTTTATTAAGAAAATATTTTCTATGTTTACATGATTCATGTTCTTTCCCTCCCCTCCTCAATACCCCCCCAATCTATAGCTGATGTACAATTCCATTGGGTTTTACATGTGTCATTGATCAAGACCTATTTCCATATTATTAATATTTTCACTAGGGTGATCATTTAGAGTGTACATCCCCAATCATATCCATCAAACCCTCTGATCAAGCAGTTATTTTTCTTCACTGTTTCTACTCCCACAGTTCTTTCTCTGGATGTGGAGAGCACTAAACCTAGTTTCTTTAGATTATTGTCTATTAATAATAAATAATTACCAAACCTATGAAATCATGTTAAACTAGATAATACTGATTAGAACTAATCATAGGGATAAAATTATCAGCTTATGATAGACAGGAGTCTACTAAAATAGGAGAGAGATAAAATTATTTCTCAAAAAAATGTAGCTTTTTAAGTAAATGATCTACAAATTTCCTTCCAGTTCAGTTTATGATTTTATTTTCTGAAGTGAGAATATGTTTTGTTCCCTAAACAATTTTCCATTATATCTCATATTGCTTGGTACATAGCAAATATTCTCAAATACTTGTTGGATTATGTTACATGAAATTAAAATTTCCTGCCCTCATGATTTTGTTTGATGCCATTTGTATAGTTTGATATTACCTTACTTTATTTCATTTTCTCAATATTTTATTAATCCATGAAAACTTTACTAAGCTCCTGTAGATCAGTAAATCTATTCATTTTCTTTATTTACTTTTAATTTAAGGTTTACCATCCAGATTTTTGAGTTGTTCTGAACACATGATCATTCCACTTTTGTGCCTACTTCATAGATTTTTATAGGCACGTGCCCATTCTTCATCACAGATTCTATGTGCATTGATGTGAGTGAGTGAACCATATTTGTGATTGGACTATGGTGTTAATTTTCCTGTATTTGCTTTATATAAGTTAACCTAGTTTTTTGATTATTCATTTTTCATATTATTAAGTAAATATTTCAAGTTTGTAGTTTAAGTACCACTGTGTCACATGATGTTGAATTTTGTTTGACCCAGGAGCTACACCTTCTCCAAACCCCTACCTATAGGGTTTCCCCAGAATTCCCAGAAAGAGAGAGAGGGGGGAGGGAGGGAGAGAGAGAGGGAAAGAGAGTGCTGGGAATAAAAAATACAGATAAAAAAAATTGTCCTTCAGTAAGATTATATCCTAATGGGGGAGGGGGCAGGAAGAATATATAAAAGGGACCTTAAAAGTTAAAGAAGTAGTAGTGTTAGGAATAAAATAGTCTGGCCAGAGTTTTAAGTGTTTATTAATGAAATAAGAAGGTGAAAGGTGAGAGAGAGAGAAGAGATATAGATATATTTCCCTTAAGGAAAGATTAACCTGATTATGATCAATTCTCCATTTGACTGACTCAGACCTATATATTTTTCTTGAAACAGTGCATAGACTCAGCCCGATCAAGACCAGAAGAAAAGAGAGTGAAATCCTTTCCATGCTTGCCTTATAAATCCCCCTAACTCCTCTCTCCATAGCAACATTTCTCAATGATGCTCAGGCTGACACCAGGGGACACCAGGCCAGCCAGGCCATTGGTTATGACATTACATCTACTGTTGGAGTGCCAGGAAAGATGGAGGTATTTTTCCTCACACCGTAATAAACAACCCACATAGGGACAAGGTGGCAAGGTGAAGTAGTCCAGGGAGTCATGAATTGGGTTGGATTTAAAGTAAAAATAATTCATAGATATACTTCCTCAAAGAGATGTTCTAGAAATGGATTTACCAGGTGATGAAGGAGGAAATACTCTCAATATCCTCTAATAAATTAGAGAATTAATTCTTTTAATCTTCCATCATACCATTGAAAGAAAACACTAGGGGCATGTAAATCAATCTTCTTGGAGATAGAATAAGCCTCCAGAATGTCTTTAGCAACACTGAAGAAGGCAATGAGGAATTGTTGGCCCTTGTTTTGTATTTCTCTCCCAAGTCTCTGTTCTCTTGACACGAATATACCAAGACAATAAGATATCCTGTTTACTTCTATATACAGGAGTATAAGTATGATTGTGGACAAATTATTTCATCCCAATTTTCCTCAGTTCTTCAGTTGCGAATGGAGACCTGTTGGATAAGGAAATGGCAAACTAAAAACTTTCCTAAGGAAACCCTATAGACAAAGCCATGGGGTCACAAAGAGTATAAATGACTTAAAGCAACAATTACCCTTCTAAACATTTTTATTAAATGTTGTTTATGGTTTTGTTTTTACATTCTTATGTGGTCGGTGAGTATGTAATTTTCATTCTGTCTTTTTCATTTAGCATTACTTCACATGTTTACATATTTGTCGGTATTCTTTATATCTGTGATCTTATTCCACAATGACACTCCATTTTATGCATACATCATTATTTCCTATAAAATTTTTATCAATTTACAATCTCACCATCACTACAATATGCCTATTTCTCTATGGCCTAGCACACATTGGATTTCATTTTTTTTAAATTTCTTTTCTACAAACACAACTGATGTAACCAAAATTAGAATGAAAACCACAAATGGTGATAGGGAGACTTTACAGCAAAGTTAACCAATAAAGATCTTATTTCTCAAATATATAAATAACTAAGTCAAACTTTAAAAAATACAAGTTATTCCCCAATTGACAAATAGTCAAATGATATGAATAATCAATTTTCAGATAAAGTCTTTAAGGTTATCAATCATTACATGAAAAAAATGTACTAAATCCCTCTTGATTAGAAAAAGGCAAATTAAAACAACTCTGAGGTACCACCTCCAATCTATCAAATTGGCTAATATGACAGTAAAGGAAAGTGAAAAATGTTAGAGATGTTGTGGCAAAATTGGAACAATAATTCAATGTTTGTGGAGATGTGAACTAATCCAATCATTCTGGAGGGCAATTTGGAACTATACTATACAACTGTGTAAACTTTTTGATCCTGTGATACCACTACTAGATCTGGGCCTCGAGGAGTTAAAAAAATAGTGACATATACTTACTTATACAAAACTATTAATATCAGCTTTTTGTGGTGGTAAATATTTGGAAACTGAGGGGCTATCCATCAACTGGGGAATGTCTGAACAAAATTTGGTATATGATGGTTATGGAATACAATAGAGCTATAAGAAATGATAAACATTGATTTCAGAAAATAAAAGCTTGAAAGATCTATTAAAACTTATGCCAAGTGAAATAAGAAGAACCAGGAGAACACTATACGAAGTAATAGCAATATTGTATGATGTTAAAATGTGGAATTCTTCACTGCTTTCAGTAATACATTGATCTAGGACAATTCTGAAGGACTTATGACAAAGAATACTATCCATATCTAGAAAAAGAGTTGTTGGAGTAGGAATGTAGATCAAAGCATATTATTTTCTCTTTAGTTTATTTATGTCCGAACTAATTTCCATGTTGTTGGTATTTGCATTAGGGTGTTCATTTAGAGTCTCTCCTCAGTCATATCCCCTCTAACCCTTTAGTCAAGCTGTTGTCCTTCCTCAGTGTCTTTACTACAACCATTTGTTCTCTGCTTGTGTGTAGAGTTTTTTCTCCTAGATTGCTGCAGATTGTTCAGGGACATTGCATTGACACTAATGCAGAAGTCCATTATGTTCGATTGTACCACAGTGTATCAGTCTCTGGGTACAAAGTTCTCCTGGTTCTGTTCCTTTCACTCTGCATCACTTCCTGGAGGTTGTTCCAGTCTCCATGGAATTTATTATTCCTTTGAGCACAATAGTATTCCATCACCAACATATACCACAATGTGTTCAGCTATTCCCCAGTTGGAGGTCATTCCCTCATTTTCCAATTTTTTTGCCATCACAAAGAGTGCAGCTATAAATATTCTTGTAAAGTCTTTTTCCTTATTATCTCTTTGGGGTACAAACCCAACAGTGCTATGGCTGGGTCAATAGGCAGGCAGACTTTTATCACCCTTTGGACATTGTTCCAAATTGCCCTCCAGAATGGTTGGATCAGTTCACAACTCCACCAGCAATGCATTAATGTCCCAACTTTGCCATATCCCTTCCAACATTCATTAGTTTCCTTTGCTATCATGTTAGCCAATCTGCTAGGTGTGAGGTGATACCTCAGAGTTGTTTTGATTTGCATCTCTCTGATTATGAGAGATTTAGAACATTTTTCATGTGCTTATTAATAGTTTTGATTTCTTTAACTGAAAATTTCCTATTCATGTCCCTTCCCATTTATCAATTGGAGAATGTCTTGATTTTTTGTAAAATTGATTTAGCTCTTTGTAAATTTGAGTAATTAGACCTTTGTTAGAGGTTTTTGTTATGAAGATTGTTTCCCAATTAGTTGCTTCCCTTCTGATTCTAGTTACATTGGTTTTATTTGTACAGAAACATTTTAATTTGATGTAGTTGAAATTATATATTTTACATTTTGTGATTCTTTCTAAGCTTGCTTGGTTTTAAAATCTTTCCCTTCCCAGAGGTCTGACATGTATACTATTCTGTGTTCACCTAATTTACTTATACTTTCCTTCTTTATGTTTAAGCCATTCACTCATTCTGAGTTAATCTTGGTGTAAGGTGTGAGGTGTTGATCCAAACCTAATCTCTCCCACACTGTCTCCCAATTTTCCCAGCAGGTTTTATCAAATAGTGGATTTTTGTGCCAAAAGCTTGCCTTTGGGCTTGTCATATACTGTCTTGCTGAGGTCACTTACCCCAAGTCTATTCCACTGATCCTCCTTTCTTTCTCTTAGCCAGTACCAAATTGTTTTGATGACTGATGCTTTAAAATATAGTTTGAGATCTGGAACTTCAAGGCCACCTTCTTTGAATTTTTTTTTCATTATTTCCCTGGATATCCTTGATCCTTTGTTCTTTCAAATGAACTTTGATATGTTTTTTGTAATTCTGTAAAAATGTTTTTTGTAAGTTCAATGGGAATGGCACTAAATAGATAGATAAGTTTGGGTAGGATGGTCATTTTTATTATGTTAGCTCATCCTACCCATGAGCAGTTAATATTTTTCCAATTTCTCAAGTCTAGTTTTAGTTGTGTGGAGAGTGTTTTGTAGTTGTGTTCATATAATTCCTGTGTTTTTCTTGGGAGATAGATTTCTAAGTATTTTATATACCGTAAGCTGATTTTGAATGGGATTTTTCTTTCTAATTCTTGCTGCTGAGCTGTATTGGAAATATATAGAAATGCTGATGACTTATGCAGGTTTATTTTGTATCCTACAACTTTGCTAAAGTTGTCGATTATTTCGATTAGCTTTTTGGTTAAATCTCTAGGATTCTTTAAGTAGACCATCATGTCATCTGCAAAGAGTGATAACATGGTCTCCTCCTTGCCTATTTTAATACCTTGAATTTCTTTTTCTTCTCTAATTGCTACTGCTAATGCTTCTAGTACAATGTTAAATAATAGAGGGGATAATGGGCATACTTGTTTCACTCCTGATCTTATTAGGAATGCAACTAGTTTATCCCCATTGCAGATGATGTTTGCTGATGGTTTTAGAAATATGCTGTTTATTATTTTTAGGAAAAGCTCTCCTATTACTATACTTTCTAGTGTTTTCAATAGGAATGGATGTTGTATTTTGTCAAAGGCTTTTTCTGCGTCTATTGAGGTAATCATGTGATTTTTGTTGGTCTGCTTGTTGATGTGGTCAATTATGTGGATGGTTTTCCTAATATTGAACCAGCCCTACATTCCTGGTATAAATGCTACTTGATCATAGTGAGTGACCCTCCTGATCACTTGCTGGAGTCTTTTTGCTAGTATCCTGTTTACGATTTTTGAATTTATGTTCAATAGGGAGATTGGTCTATAGTTTTCTTTCTCTGTTTTTGACCTGCCTGACTTTTGAATCAGTAACATATTTTTGTGTCATAAAAGGAAATGGTAGCCCTCCCTCTCTGCTTATTATGTCAAATAGTTTGTATAGTATTGGGATTAGCTATTCTTTGAATATTTGATAGAATTCACTCGTGAATCCATCAGGGCCTGGGGCTTTTTTCTTAGGGAGTTCTTTGATGGCCTGTTGGATTTCTTTTTCTGATATGGGATTATTTTAGAATTCTATTTCTTCTTCTGTTAGTCTAGGCAATTTATATTTTTGTAAATATTTATCTATATCACCTAGATTGGCATATTTCTTGCCATATAATTAGGCAAAGAAGTTTTTAATGACTGCCTTATTTTCCTCTTCATTGGAAGCAAGGTTCCCTTTTCATCCTTGATGCTATTAATTTGCCTTTCTTCTTTCCTTTTTTTAATTAGATTGACCAGTACTTTGTCTATTTTGTTTGTTTATTCAAAGTACCAGCTTCTAGTCTTGTTTATTAAATCAATAGTTCTATCACTTTCGATTTTATTAATTTCTCCCTTAATTTTTAGGATCTCTAATTTGGTTTCCTTCTGGGGGGTTTTAATTTGTTCGTTCTCAAGTTTTTTGATTTGCATTTCCAATTCATTGATCTCTGCCCTCCCCAATTTGTTAATATATGCACTCATGGATATGAATTTTCCTCTAAGTACTGCTTTGGCTGCATCCCATAAGGTTTGAAAATATGTCTCACCATTGTCATTTTCTTCAATGTAAGTATTAATTGTTTTTATGATTTGTTCTCTAACAGATTTGGAAGTATCATATTTTTTAATTTCCAATTGATTTTAAATTTGGCTCTCCATGTACACTTACTGATCATTATTTTTATTGCCTTATGATCTGAAAAGTTTGCATTTATTATTTCTGCTTTTCTGCATTTGCATGCCATGTTTTTATGACCTAGTGTTTGGTCAATCTCTGTGAATGTGCCATGTGGTGCTGAGAAGAAGGTGTATTCCTTTTTGTCCCTATTTATTTTTCTCCATATATCTATTAACTCTAATTTTTCTAAGATTTCATTCACCTCTTTTACCTCTTTCTTATTTGTTTTTTGATTTGATTTATCTAAATTTGATAGTGGTTGTTTCATATCTCCCACTAGTATAGTTTTACTATCTATTTCCTCCTTCAATTTTTCTAGTTTCTCCATTAGAAATTTGGGTGCTATATCATTTGGTGCATACATGTTGATTAGTGATATATCCTTGTTGTCTATACTCTCTTTTATCAGGATGTATTTAACTTCCCTATCCCTTTTAATCTGGCCTATTTTTGCTTTGGCTTTGTCAGGTATCATGATTGCAACTCCTGCCTTCTTTCTGTCAGTTGAGGCCCAAAAGGTCTTACTCCAACCTTTAATTCTGACCCTATGAGTATCTACCCGCCTCATGTGTGTTTCTTGAAGACAACATATGGTAGGGTTTTGTATTCTAATCCATTCTGCTATTCGTCTACATTTTATGGGTGAGTTCATCACATTCATGTTCAAAGTTATGATTGTTACTTTTGAATTCTCTTTCTTATAGTGTGGAAATGCTCAAATCCCACGTACCTTTGTTGCTGTGCCCTACTATAGATGCCTTCCATTCTTCCAAAGATGATTTTTATGTCCTTTCGAGTTAGTCTATTTTGTTGTGTGTTAGGGAGAGGAAGCGATTTACGTCTAGATTGCAGTCATGTTTACCTGGAAGTCTCTGGGACTCTTATAAGCTAGGTAGGGACTGAAAAGTTTTCATTCTTCTATCAGAGACTTCAAAAAATCTCATAGAAACATTTTATAATGATGTGGCCTTGGGAAGACTACTGGGAAAATATGATTGTGCAATATAGAATGAAACATTTTTTTTAATTAGAGTCAACAATAGAACTAGGCCCCTTGGGAGTTTCTAGAAAAAGAACTAGAAAGTAAAAGAAAATGACAATGTCAGTTAGAAAGATATTAGATAAATTTGTTTTAAAATTGGTCTATTTTGACATTTGCTAATGTTCATATGAATTTCAGGTGCCTGAGAGGGCTATACAAATAGAATAAACAACTGAGACCCAGGGTTTTGAATGTATGTATTTGTGTGTTTTGCTTATTTTCTCCCTGCTTAAAATTCACCCTGAATAAGAGAGTTGACCTTGTTTTAGTATTAATGGATTCCAAGGGTACAGTCCTGCTGGAGGGATTGTAGCTCTAATGTGTATCTTACAGGGTTTAAAGGCCACCAAGTAGAACTTGGGTCTGATTACATTAGCCAAGGCTATAGAAATAAACTCTTTTACTTTAAAATTAGAAGCCTTTACATTTACACCCAAATAACATTTCCTCAGTATTTAGGTTCTTGCCCATCTTTATCCTTAATTAAATTTATGTGTTTAAAGGCTTGATAGCTTTATAAACTGCATACCATATTTTGTCAAATAAAGAGTGAATCTATAAGTTACTCTAGATAATTAATTTTATTCTTCTGTTTATTGCTGTACTGATATTAGAATCCAAATTAATAGGAAAAGTGTGAGTATTCCTCTTCTGTTTTTCAAAGCCCACTCCTAACCATTTTTCATGATTACTTTGGAATTTAGCATTGACTTGATAATGAATATGAGTTGTGTCAAAGGACACTACATTTGCTAAGTTTGTGCTTTACACTAGTTGTGGAAGTAAATTTAGTAATGAAACGATACTGCACCCAAGAATTCTATCAAGAATTTTTTCTACTCAAAAATCTTCAGTAGCTCCCTATTGCTACTAAAAGAAAATACAAATTCCTCAGCTTGATATGTAAATTCTTCATAAACTGGATCCCAGCTATCTAAGTTTTCTTTTTAAAGTTTCAAGAAATGACATAATGTTAGGAGAAGGGAAGGAAGTATCAAAAGCAAAAACATTGAAATTAATACTTATGATAATAATAAGCATTTAAATAGCACTATAAGGTTTTATCTACCTTACAAATATTATTTTATATTATCTCCACAAAATCCCCTTGAGGTAGTTGATATTGTTATCTTGAAGAATGTGAGGCAGAGATTAAATTGATATGAATTGGTGTAGGGGCAATTTATGATACACAGTTTATATCTGTATCCTTCTGGTGAGTTGAGACAGAAAAAATCTCTTTGAAACTACAAAGTGAAATAAATTTGTTTGAAGAAGTCCTGGAAATTCATGGAAATATACATGAAAATAACTCTTACTCTTTATTTATTTTCCTTTCCTTGTTTGATTTTTTTTCTTCCTTTATACTACTTCACTTGATATCATTTGTACCCATGGATAGAAATGAACATTTCCAAGCTGGTTCTTTTTAAATCAACTTACCCAGTTTTAATCTCCCTGTTGTGAACCTTAACAATTTTCAGACCTGACTTACAGTCAAGATGGCGGCTTAGAGAGAACCAAAGTTCAGATCTCCGGAAACCCTTCCTAACCAATCTCAAATCTATGTATATTAATGTGTAGGGAAAATGTAATGTATAAATAGGGGGAAAAGAAAGACCAAATAGAATAATCTTTCTCACACAGATTCATACGGGAAGGGGAGGGAAAGAAAACTCCTATAATAAGGAGAGGAAGAGAGTTTTTACTTAAACCTTACTCTCAGGGAAATCAACTCTGAGAGGGAAGAACATCCAGATCCATTGGGATCTTGAATTCTATCTTACCCAACAAGGGTAGGGAGAAGGGAAAACCAAGGGGGGGTAGGAAGGTGGGGGGGGGAAGGGAACATAAAAAAGGGAGGGAAGAAGAAGGTGGTGGGGGAGGGAACAAAAAGGGAGGGGCTAAAAAGGCAAATATATCAAGGGAGGGGACAAGGGGGACTGATTTAAAATAAATCACTGGATAAAAAATTTAGAGCTGAAGAAGAAAGGTTAGAATTAGGGAAGGATATCAAAATGCCAGGGAGTCCATAAGTGACAAGCATAACTTTGACGTGAATGGGATGAACTCACCCATAAAACATAGACGAATAGCAGAATGGATTAGAATCCAAAACTTTACCATATGTTGTCTTCAAAAAAAAAAACACATGAGGTGGGTAGACACCCACAAGGTCAGAATTAAAGGATGGGGTAAGACCTTCTGGGCCTCAACTGACAGAAAGAAGGCAGGAGTTGCAATCATGATATCTGATAAAGCCAAAGCAAAAATAGACCTGATTAAAAGGGATAGGGAAGTTAAATACATCCTGATAAAAGAGAGTATAGATAACAAGGATATATCACTAATCAACATGTATGCACCAAATGATATAGCACCCAAATTTCTAATGGAGAAACTAGGAGAATTGAAGGAAGAAATAGACAGTAAAACCATATTAGTGGGAGGCTTGAACCAAACATTATCAAATTTAGATAAATCAAATCAAAAAATAAATAAGAAAGAGGTAAAAGAGGTGAATGAAATCTTAGAAAAATTAGAATTAATAGACATATGGAGAAAAATAAATAGGGACAAAAAGGAATACACCTTCTTCTCAGCACCACATGGACCATTTACAAAAATTGACCATACACTAGGTCACAGAAACATGGCATGCAAATGCAGAAAAGCACAAGTAATAAATGCAGCCTTTTCATGTCACAAGGCAATAAAAATAATGATCAGTAATGGTATATGGAAAACCAAATCAAAATTATTTGGAAATTAAACAATATGATACTCCAAAATCTTTTAGATAGAGAAGAAATCATAGAAACAATTAATAATTTCATCGAGGAAAATGACAATGGCAAGTCATCCTTTCAAACCTTTTGGGATGCAGCCAAAGCAGTTATCAGAGGTAAATTCATATCCCTGAGTACATAAAAACTAGGGAGAGCAGAGATCAATGAATTGGAAATGCAAATAAAAAAACTTGAAAGTGAACAAATTAAAAACACCCAGAATAAAACCAAACTAGAAATCCTAAAAATTAAGGGAGAAATTAATAAAATCGAAAGTGATAGAACTATTGATTTAATAAATAAGAAAAGAAGCTGGTACTTTGAAAAAAACAAACAAAATAGACAAAGTACTAGTCAATCTAATTTAAAAAAGGAAAGAAGATCCAGCTGTGTGACCCTGGGCAAGTCACTTGACCCCCATTGCCTACCCTTACCACTCTTCTGCCTTGGAGCCAATACTCAGTATTGACTCCAAGAAGGAAGGTAAGGGTTTAAAAAAAAAAGGAAAGAAGAAAAGCAAATTAACAGCATCAAAGATGAAAAGGGGGACAGCACCTCCAATGAAGAGGAAATTAAGGCAATCATTAAAATATTACTTTGCCCAATTATATGGCAATAAATACACCAATTTAGGTGATATGGATGAATATATACAAAAATACAAACTGCCTAGACTAACAGAAGAAGAAATAGTTTTCTTAAATAATCCCATATCAGAAAATGAAATCCAACAGGCCATCAAAGAACTCCCTAAGATAAAATCCCCAAGGTCCAATGGATTCACAAGTGAATTCTATCAAACATTCAGAGAACAGTTAATCCCAATACTATACAAACTATTTGACATAATAAGCAAAGAGGGAGTTCTACAAAACTCCTTTTATGACACAAACATGGCACTGATTCCAAAACCAGGCAGGTCAAAAACAGAGAAAGAAAACTATAGACCAATCTCCCTAATGAACATAGATGCAAAAATCTTAAATAGGATACTAGCAAAAAGACTCTAGGAAGTGATCAGAAGGTTCATCCACCATGATCAAGAAGGATTTATACCAGGGATGGAGGGCTGGTTCAATATTAGGAAAACCATCCACATAATTGGCCACATCAACAAGCAAACCAACAAGAACAACGTGATTATCTCAATAGATGCAGAAAAAGCCTTTGATAAAATACAACACCCATTCCTACTAACAACACTAGAAAGCATAAGAATAGAAGGGTCATTCCTAAAAATAATAAACAGTATATATCTAAAACCATCAGCTAATATCATCTGCAATGGGGATAAACTAAATCCATTCCCATTAAGATCAGGAGTGAAACAAGGATGCCCATTATCACCTCTATTATTTGACATTGTATTAGAAACACTAGCAGTGGCAATTAGAAAAGAAAAAGAAATTGAAGGTTTTAAAATAGGCAAGGAGGAGACCATGTTATCACTCTTTGCAGAAGACATGATGGTCTACTTAAAGAATCCTAGAGATTTAACCAAAAAGCTAATCAAAATAATCAACACCTCACACCCTACACCAAGATAAATTCAGAATGGGTGAATAACTTGAACATAAAGAAGGAAACTATAAGAAACTTAGGGGAACACAGAATAGTATACATGTCAGACCTTTGGGAGGGGAAAGGCTTTAAAACCAAGCAAGAAATAGAAAGAATCACAAAATGTAAAATAAATAATTTTGACTACATCAAACGAAAAAGCTTTTGTACAAACAAAACCAATGTAACTAAAATCAGAAGGGAAACAAAAAATTGGGAAAAAATCTTCATAGAAACCTCTGACAAAGTTTTAATTACTCAAATTTATAAAGAGCTAAATCAATTGTACAAAAAAATCAAGCCATTCTCCAATTGAGAAATGGGCAAGGGACATGGATAGGCAGTTCTCAGATAAAGAAATCAAAACTATTAATAAGCACATGAAGAAGTGTTCTAAATCTCTTATAATCAGAGAGATGCAAATCAAAACAACTCTGAGGTATCACCTCACACCTAGCAGATTGGCTAACATATCAGCAAAGGAAAGTAATGAATGCTGGAGGGGATGTGGCAAAGTAGGGACATTAATTCATTGCTGGTGGAGTTATGAACTGATCCAACCATTCAGGAGGGCAATTTGGAACTATGCCCAAAGGGCGACAAAAGAATATCTACCTTTGATCCAGCCATAGCACTGCTGGGTCTGTACCCCAAAGTGGTAATGGACAAAAAGACTTGTACAAAAATATTCATAGCTGAGCTCTTTGTGGTGGCCCATCAATTGGGGAATGGCTTAACAAATTGTGGTATACGTTGGTGATGGAATAGTATTGTGCTAAAAGGAATAATAAAGTGGAGGAATTCCATGGAGACTGGAACAACTTCCAGGAAGTGATGGATAGCGAGAGGAGCAGAACCAGGAGAACATTGTACATAGAGACTAATACACTGTGGTATAATCGAACGTAATGGACTTCTCCATTAGTGGCGGTGTAATGTCCCTGAACAATCTGCAGGGATCTAGGAGAAAAACACTATCCATAAGCAGAGGACAAACTGTGGGAATAGAAACACCGAGGAAAAGCAACTGCCTGACTACAGTGGTTGAGGTGACATGACAGAGGAGAGACTCTAAAGGAACACTCTAATGCAAATACTAACAACATGGCAATGGGTTCAAATCAAGAACACATGTGATACCCAGTGTAATCACACCTCGGCTATGGGGATGGGGAGGAAAAGAAAATGATCTTTGTCTCTAATGAATAATGCTTGAAAATGATCAAATAAAATATTATTTAATGCAAAAAAAATTCTCAGACCCTACTTCATAAGGTTCAGTTAAGACCATTCCCCACTTTAAACAATGAAGTAACTTAGATCAGGGATGTGAGAACTCTACTTCACCATACTTAAGCATACCTTAGGGGAAGATAAAGTTGTAAACTCTTTGCTGAACAATGAAAAGTACTTAAACCCATACTTATAATAAGGCAAAAAGTTCTTAAGCTGTGCCTGTTTTTAGAACTAATTCAAAGGGGGTGCTAAGTACCTATAAAGTTCAGGCAACTTGTGAACTTACAAGCAGCAAAGAGGTGAGAACTTACTCAGAGATTCTAGTCTACTCAGGTGTGAATTACTCAAAAGATTAGTCTTCTTAGGTGTGAACTAAGAATGGTCTGTCCTTTGAAAAATGTCTGCTGTGATTGGTAGATGTAAAAACTTAGGGGAGGTGACATAGGAGAAAATTCCCTTTAAATAGGAGCTCAGATTCATTCACATGGACATTCAGATTCAGGATTAAGCTGTTGGAGGTAGCTGAGATGAAGCTGGCCTGGTGTCACTAGAATCCTTGCTTGGACAGATCTTTTGTTGAGTGATAAAAGACTGACTGATCGTTCTCTTAAGGCTTAGGCCTGGGTTGGCCAGAGCAGCCCTGGGCCAGCCTATCCTTTTCTCATTATTTCCTTTTTCTCTCTTTCTCTCTTTCTTTAATTCCTCATTGTATAAATCAAAATCTCTATAAAACCCAGTTTACTTGGGTATATTTCATAATTGGGAATATTTCCCTGGCGACCATTTTATTTTTAATATAAAAAACATATCTTTGGGGTCACAATTTACTCATCCACTCTTATATCTACTACAATTTAAGCCTTCCACTATTTTAATCACTATAATTTATGACAAACAACTATTTTAATTATTACACTGTTGAATTCAGGTCACATTTCCAATTGTCTACCAGATATCCCAAATTTGATATCCAGAAGTCATCTTAAACATAATACATCCAAAACTTAATTAATTCATCTTTCTCCCTAAATCTCTTCCCTCCTCTAGAAACTTCCTCATTGCTAGAACTGATTTGATATGTCTGCATTTCAATCAGGTCACATCACCACACCACCAGAGCCTCCCTAATAACTTCCTAAGTTGTCTTAGAGCTTATGACTGTTTCACCATAATTCAACTATTTCTTCCACTTTAAAGTTTACTATGAAACATTTTAAGTTATTTGTGGTGGAATTTGGAGAAGGAGGGAATCTTCTATCCTAATTCACCATTTTTTAATGTTCTATTTATGTGGAGTGAGAAATTAGTGTCTTATTCTCACATATATAGTAATATTAAGATCTTCAAAAGGAATATGTATAGGGCACCAGTATGAGTTAGTAAAGCTTGTCCCTCCAAGATAGCATCCCTTGTAGGACAAAATTGCCTCATCCCATTCAAATTCAAAGGTCTTTTAATTACCTTTGGCCTGAATGAGACAGAAAGAAATTATGTCATCACTATCAGAAGCAACCAGGATCTTTTCTATACAAAGTATTTTTAGGGATTTTGGGATGTATCTTTTAAGTGGGTACTTCAAGTGTTTAAAAATATAGTCTAATGATTTAGGAATAAGTTCTATGAACCAGAGGCTATGCCTCTTCCCTATTTTATAACCCCTTTCCACAGTTTCCTTCACAAGCAACCCTAGAGTGCTTTACTTTGCATTGTTAGTCCCTTCATCTCTTAATAAAGCAGCCTATGCAATTTGTATTCGAAGGGGTGCCTGCCTGAGAAAATAGGTTGGTTAGAAGCTCTGGAAAACACAATAGTGGTTGTTAGAGACAGCAATCTCCCAATTTGCCCTGCACCCAAAATACATCATGAAGTGTTCTAGGTTTGTATGTAGATTAGAACCTGACTTCAACCATTGACCATTTACTAAAAAGCTCAATTTGGAAGTTACCTCCTTCAGGAAGGCTAGAATATGACTGGGATGAATGTGTCAGGATGATGACATTTAACTTGAGGGTTGTATTTTTCTATAAAAAAGTTTTTTTTTTCTGTAAGTTGAAGCTTTTTCTTTGGTTGCATTTTCTCTTTCTCTCTCTTCCTCAATAAAGTGTTACATTTTTAAATGGCTTCCCAGTTCCTTGAATAGTGGTTAAAGAGGATAAATCTTGATATTTCTAGATTCTCTCAAACTTCACTTTTCATAGCATCAAGTACCATATTTTATATAAATGCTCTTTATATTTGATGTTTTTGTTATTTATTCTATTAATTATAACCATTGTACTTCATAGCAGTTTTCTTTTTTATTTTTAGACTATCTGAGGAATATTTTTATTTGTGCTTTGTTTATTGTATTCAAACATTTGGAGTAGATTTCTTGTATTATTATTGCATTGTGGGGAACAATTTATCTCCATGCCACATTGTCTTGAGAAAATTATGATCTTTCAGTTGTCTCTTCAAAATGTTGTCTTTGAGATCAATGGTATCTGTTTGCATAAGAAACTGAGTTTATTGTTTTATTGTCTTTTATTTCTCTTTCTCCAGATTTTATTTTATTTAATTTTATTTGTATACTAAATCTGTCATCTTTTCATTTGCTCCTAACTATAATTCTAACTATAAAATCACAAATTTCTTTTCAAGCAAACCATAAACTAGTACTTTTCTATTAAAACTTCTTTTTTCTCATGATTTCCATTTCATATATGAGGGAGCAAGGTGGCACAGCAGATAGAGCATTAAGTCTGGATTAAGGAAGTCATAAATTCAAATTTGGCCAAAGATACTTATTTTTCTTATGGCTCTAGGCAAGCAATTTAACCTTTTTCTGATCATTTTCCTCAACTCCAAAAAAAGTATAACATTATTACCTACCTTTAAAGGTCTTTATAAAGATCAAATGAAATAATATTTGTAAAACTGCTTAGCACAGTGCCTGACATATAATATGGACATGTAAATTCATATTTCTGTGCTTTCTCTTTGTCTTAAAAAAAGATAAAAGAAGGGAGTTTTATACCCGATTGGGAAGCTTGGACTTTTGGTATAGAGAGAGGGGGGAAAGGGAGAAGGACCCCCTTCTCAAAGCAGGGTTCAGAGGACACAGCAGACGTAATGGTTTGGCTCAGAGAGAGGAGAGGGGGTTTGAAGATGTTCCCCCTTCTGCCTTCCCTCCTTATCTAAAGCTGCTCTCCCCAATTCACTCTTGTCCCTCTTGTCTTCCCTCCACTACCTGAGACCAAAGGGTCTCCCTTTGATCTCTTCACTTACACTCAGCTTGGGGAACAGATAACTTTTAATGTTAACTCAATCAGATAATGCAAAAGGAATAATGGGCAGGGAAGAATGGGAAAAGGAAAGTGGGAAAAGGGGATCCCCATCTCTAAACTGTTTTCCTCCCTCTTTGAGTTTGGGGGTAACTCAGGCCTTGGCAGCCTGAGCCCCCTGGGAGAAAGTCAGATTGACTCACCCCTGGGCAATAGGAGCTGAGGTAAAGTCTACTTAGGTTTCTCCTCAGAAAGTCCCTTCAATTGGGAAGTGTTGGGGGTAAGGATTTCCAGTCATCAGCTGGAAAAAATGAGTAACCCTCAGGAGAAAGTCTTTTCCCCAACTTCTCTCTTTGTTTTCTTGAGATGAAGAGACCCTCACTGCTCTCCCAGCCAGAGTCTTCTCCTTCTTCGAAATTCATTCTTGGGGCCCTTCCCCTGTCGAGGTGATCAATTTCACATACCCTTCAGCCTGGCCCTATTTCCTAGTGCCAGCCTCTATCACACCTTTCATACTGAACATTTTCCCTTCTCACTCCTCTTACCTTCTTATGTTCACTAAAACATTTTCCCTTTATTATTACAGCTATCCTAGACAGTCTTTCCATTTACTTGTCCTTTCATATATTATCTCTCTCCCTTCAGACTCACTGGTTAGGTAGTTGGAGGAGTTGGAATATTCCTTAATCTTGATTACCTCCTCTAGACTCTCCCTCTACCCCTCTACCACTATAATTCTCTTTATACATTACTCTTTGAGTTTGTTTAATACACACACACACACACACACACACACACACACACACACACACACACACACACATATATATATATATATATATATATATATATATATATATATATATATATGTCATGCAATTAAGATTTTGGTAATTTTTATGTATCCAAATCCAAGGCACTATTAATGCAATTCAGTGTGTGACTAACAGTCATTTATTCTTTCTCAACTGTTCCTCTTATTTTAAAGGGGAATTCTACATACATACTTTTATTTCTGCATACACCTAACTTTAAGTTCCTAGGCTTCCATCCTCAGCTACATAAAGAGATGGTCATGCTTTTGATCATGTCATCTCCTAGGCTTGTTTCATTACCTTAATAATGAACTCTAAATTTATATGATCTGATATTAATATTTTATCATTTTATTTTCTTTCTGCTTTGTATCTCCTAATCTTTTTCATCATTCTCATAGTAACCTCCAATCCCTTCCACCATTCAGTTCTATCTCAAGCAATCATGCTCATAATGGCTAACTTCTCTTCCATTCCCATTTTGAAAACTTGGCAAAAATGTTAAAATTGGCACTACTCTCAACTCCAGTATCTTCATCCTATTGAGTTTTCCTTACCTTGTTCCAGCCTTGGGATATTCACATCATTTACTGCATTCACTCATACTTTTGTATTGATGAAAAAAATTAGAGAAAATAATGAAAACCATGCCAACTACATTCACAACAAATTTGCATCACATAATCTCAACAGGGACCCCATTATGACAAAACAATCCTTTAGATCTCACTAATTCATTCCATCATCCTGCTTATGATAGGGGCTTTTCTACATATTTTATACTTCTTCAAATCTCCCATAATTTCTCATTGCACTACCTTCATAGAGAAGAATCTTGATTAATTTCTCCCTGAAAAAAATGTGGCCATTCATCTTGAGCTCCATCTTCTTCCCTCCTGTTCATGGCATATGACTCACAAGCACACTAGTATTATCTTCTCCTTTATTTCTCTCTTTCACAAAAAGAGGTGGTACATAAACTTACAAATAGAATATACTACACAGGTGCAAATGATACTATTCTTAGTATTTTTATCTAGGAGATTAACACTCTATTATCCCCATTCTTTTAATACTTTTTAATACCAACAACATGGAAATGGGTTCGAATAAAGAACACATGTGATACCCAATGGAATTGCGCATCAGCTATGGGAGAGGTGGGGGGAGGGGAGGAAAAGAAAGTGATCTTTGTCTACAGTGAATAATGTTTGGAAATGCTCAAATAAATAAAAATAAATAAAAATGAAAATTAAAAAAATACTTTTCAAATTATCTCAGTCTACTTGTTGCTCCCCTGATCTTTAAAAATATTCTCATGTCTCCGGAATCCTACAAATTAAACAAACAAAGAAAAAAAAAACTATTCCTCAGTTTGTTCATTCCTCCTACCTATCATTCTATATTGCTCTTCCTAATAGTGACTAATCTTTTTGAGGCCACCTATAATCAAAGTCTCCACTGCCATTTCACTCTCAGTTTTTATCACTCTAAAACTTGATCTCTTATTTCATTGAAAAGAACTACTCTTTCTAAAATTAACAATGATCTCATACTTACTAAATCAGTCTTTTCCCAATCTTATTCCTATTTAACCTCTTTTTTATCTCTTTGATATTCCTAATTCTTTCCTTTTTGATACTCTCAGTTTTGAAACTACTCTTTCCCAAATTATCCTCTTACCTTTATGGAGGTTTGAGATTAAACTTGTGTTCTTACATTAATACTAATACTCATTTTTTTTTATTTCATGAAATGATCTTATTAGAATTTTACATCAAGGAAAAGTTTTAGAAAAAGGAATGTTTTTGTGTTCATTACCAAAGGATTTTTCACTAAGAACTGATTTGAGAGCCTTCTCATTCATCTTTTACATTATCAATTTATTATTATACTCTACTTTTCACAGAGATTAAAACTATTATTTCTTACATGGATCTCTAGTCTAGATCCTCTATAAATTTTGAAAGATGTTGATAAATGGAAGATTCTAACAAAGGCTATCAATAGGAATGAAAATGAGGCAATATGGAAAAAAAAGTCTGTCAAAAATCTAATTTTTTGGTGCAAGTATATTTGTCTCAATATATGATGTTTTGAGTGGATAAGACTGATGTTCAGCTGAACATTTCTCTTTTCCTTTCCATGGTCTACGATTTTGAAACTAAGATGGATTTGCCTTAATAGAGAAATATTAGTATATTCTATATCCACTTTGGAAAAAATACTGATTATTCCTCTACTCCTAGTTTTCAGGGAACAATTAGATTTTTAAATATTTATAAATCATTTTAGGTCATTTTAACATAGCCAATAGTGAAAGATACATCTCTATCTACTATGGAAGTGCCTCTTTGAAATTCTCTGGAAAAAGCAAAATTAAAAAAAAATAAAACTACCTTAAATTTTTTGACATGGCATTAAAATATCTGAGGAAATGAATATCAGATAATTGGGCTACTAAATGACACACAATGATTTCAACTTATATATAAGAACATCTTTTAGTTAGATTAATCAGTGTAATCACATAATAAAAATCTATTTTCTTGAACTTAGCTAGGCCCTCATTGATACTCAGAAAGCAATTTATTTTTCTGTGGTTGAATATCACATTTCATTCAGAAGTCTTTAAAAAAACAAACAATCATTTCCTACCTCAATCCTCTGATCTCTCATCTATTTTCTTTTCTAGGAGCTACCTACCAACCATTCTTTTTCTCTCAACTTTAATATTTATTGAATGGATCTTATTTTACTGCCTACACAAATTCACATCTATATAAAATCTAAACTAAAAATATTCATGACTTTGACATCCCCTTAATCTAGGGGTTGCCAAACCTCAAAAAGGTTTGATCTAAATTTTTTTTTTATTATTAGCCTGTGATCTTTTTTCATCTATTGACACTTTTTACCCTAACTTACTTCTGAATATTTTTTCACTTAATATGATGATAAAAATTTCTCTTAAATTTCCTATCAGCATTGTTTCTTCTCAGTATCCTTTACCATCGCCTTTTATTAAGTGCTGATTTTCCTCAAGGTTTACATAAGGCTTGACATATATGCTCTTTATTTGTTAATTTCTCCTCATGCATGTCAAGGTGATCTCATTAAAATATTTATTTATAATATTCATCTAGATGACTCTAAATATACAAATATAATATTTTACTCCCTCATTCTAGCCCTTCATAATAAACTAAATCACAAAATTATATCAAAATCAACATGGAATACATCTAAGTGCTACTCCCATAAAAATAACAGAAAATATTAGACAATATTAAGAAAAGGAAAATTTGGGTAATTACTTGTATCAATGGTGCAATATTTGTATTTCAACCACACCTGATTGACTATGACATATGTAGTCTGATTTCCCACTTAGAGAAGTAAACTAAAAGAGTGAAGGAATTATTAACTTTGCTCCTAGTTTTTAAATTAGACAATTAAGTGTTTCTAAAGGAAAAAAAAAATAACCTGGTCTCTGATGACAGGTTCTAAATATTCTGGTTGCTCTGATATGTGATGAAACCAAGGGAACTGAATAGAAATTATATTTTAATATGACAGGTAATATTTTGTAAGTGCTAGAAAAAATACTGGACTCATTTAGAACTCAAAAAATTGTATATGTCAACCAAGAGAAAGCAGTTACAGTCAAGCATCTTAAGGAGAATCATTTAAATGTGGGAGGAAAAGAGTTTTGATCTTTACTTCATAATCTTTTGTCCAGAAGACCTTATTATTTGGAGAGTTGTAGGAAAGAAAAAAGATTAAAGCACATATGGCCAATTTAGAGCATTGAGTTGGATATAGTAATATGAAATTCAAGAAGGATAAATGTAAAGTCTATACATTGATCCTGTGAATCTTAGATTTTCTCCACCCTGATTAGTCTTTAAAATTCTAGCACCCAGCAATGTATACACCCCTACTGTGAAGATTGGACTTAGCTATTTCCTGATTGTAAAAACGAAGATACTTAGTTTAACAAAATCAGGAATGTCTTGGGAACTTTAAATTACTCCACCCTACATAGAAGTACTTTAGGGGAAGATAAAGTTGTATTCTCCTGATTGAACAATGAAGGTACTTAACTCTTACCTTATAGTGAAGCTAGAACTTTAAGTCTATTTTAAGATCTTAATACACAAAGCTGTTAAGTAACTATAAAGGTTAAATTAATCACAAAAAGTTCAAGTAACTAATAAAAGGTGAACTTAACAAAGAAGTAAGTAACTCTAAATATATAATCTAATCAAAAGAAGATAAGAACTAAAATTATGGGCAGTCCTGGAAAAAAGCCTTTAATGTGACTGGTAGACATGAAAATTTAGAGGAGGATACACAAGGGTGAAAGATCTATATATTTGGATCACTTCTTCTCTCTGGTACCTCTTGTGGCAGAGAATTGGCTGAGAGCAGCGTGCTGGGCCTTTCAGCATCTTAGTGTGGCTACAAGCTATTGTCCAGTTTGGTGGTGAGTTTCTGGCTGAGTTTCCCTACTTTACTTTTCCAACTTTATTCCCTTAGAAGCCTCTAATTTTCTTCAGAGACCTAGAGGCAGGAATTTTAAACTCCCCCTGGTACAGGTGAGGCAGGAGAAATCCTATATCCTCTTCCCTCCTTCTCCTTAAATTCCTTCCCTCTATATTAATTAAAATACAATAATTTCCAGACATAGGGGTATTTTATTTGGGATTTCCCCTACTGGCCAATTAAACCTAGATTTTAAGTCACAACCCTAAAATTATCTTCACACTACTTAAGGATTAAATGTTGAGGAGGATGGCCTATGACAGACATGTGCTAGCAAGTGACAAATTAGAAACAACTGACAGACCCTATGGGCTGTGCAAAATCAAGCTTAAGCTACCATTGGTACATGTGAGATGCAGGAAGTGATGTAAAGAATGGTCTATATATTTTGCATCACTTCCTCTCTCCAGGCTCTCTGGGAGATATGTGGCTCTCTCTCTGGTTCATGTGGCTCATGGCAGCAAGTTGGGTGTCTTGGTAGTTTGGTGAGGCATCTTCCCTGAGCGATCTGGGTGAGTGGTTTAGGCTGATTCCTTTTTCCTTTTCCTCCTAAAATGCTATCCTTCTAGGAGACCCTCATCTCAGAGGAGGCCTCTTGGCTGGTAGCCATGCTAGATTGAGAAGGCCCCTTGGCCAAGGCCTCTGAACTAATGCCTGTCTTAGCCTGGGCTGGAACAGTTTAAATTCTCTTTTCTCTTTCTCTTCTCCTTCTTAATTTCTTCCCTCTATTGTAATTAAACCACCATAAAATTCCCAAACTGACTTGAGCATTTTATTGGGATTGAATTAATCCCTGGTGACCACTAGTATAATATATTCAGTCAATTACCCCTAATTTTACCCCTTAAAGTCCAAAAAACATCACCACCTTTATTAGTGGAAAATGGCAGATGCATAATTAGGGAAAAATGTCTACAGAAGACTTAAATGTTTTAATACATCAAAAGATCAAATAAAATTTCAGTGTGGTGAGGAAGACTTGAAGCAAATATATATCCTTTTAAGTTGTATTGCATATCTGGATAAGAAATTGTTATATCTATATTTTATACTGTAGTCCTAAACCCTGTATGCCATCCTTAAACAAAACAATATTAAAGCTCTTCTTCCTAGTCATATTTTTCTTTGTAATTTATCTCCAAGGGAAAATAATAGTTAAAACACGCTAGGTCCCTGTGGTGTTTTATTTTTGAACAATACATGGTAATCTTTGTCCCAGACATCTTAATTAAGAAAAAAAATGCCAATAAAGAACACAAAACCAAGAATAGGCCCTTGAGATGATGTGCACATGAAGAAAAATTTCTGGTCACACCAAAATTTTGAGAGAATATTTTAGTAGTTTCTTGAAACAAGGGGAATCTTGAACAAGTGGGAAAAGTCACTTATTAAAAAGTTAATAACAATTAAAAAATGAGAATCTCTTGGCTCATATAGGTAAATCCTCATCTATAATATTTTAAGAGAATAACCTACATCTATATGTTTGATATTCTTGATAAAAAATGAGATAATAGGAAAGTATCACATAATTGACTATAAGGAATAGAGATTGCATGATCCAACTGTGATTATTGCTAATTTATTATTTAGGAAACATGATAATAATGGCAAAGATATCTGATTTGGAATAGAAAAATTTAGGCTTAAAGTTTCTGCTCCACTAAAATATTTCCTTTGCATAGGCTAAAATAACAAAAAAATTATTTATTATATGCAACAATATAAATAATTCAATTTAGCAATACAACAATTATAAGTTTTCAACAAGGAATAAAGATAAAAAATATTTGTAACAGCCATATTTCTTTGCTGGTCCTATAAACTAAGTCCTGAAAGAAAAGGAATTCAAATAGATTTTAAATTCATCTTTATATTTCTGATAGCAATTGAAATTGTACAAATTCCATCAAGTTTTTGAACTCTATGAAAACTTTTAATTTTTATTTATAGGGACACAAAATAGTTGAGTCTTACAATCAACCTGGGAAGAGTTGTTGACAAGAGGACATTTAATGTTAGTTTCCTAAACAGTGGTATATATTTGAATAGATAGACTTGGCTTAATAATTCAGGATAAATGTTTTTTATAAGTACAATATGTAGGGTCAAGAAATGGATAAAAATAATGTACCCTGAATGTTTTCATTTGAAAACACTATAGTGGCTTCTATGATCTACAAATTTTCCTTAAAACAAATTAACTTCTTTAAAAAGATATTGTTAATATTTTTTTTAATTTTACCTTAATTCTACTCTTGAATGTAGCCCTCCCTTTTCCATGTGCAGTAATCCTACCAATAGAATAAAGTATAAAAAAGAAAGAGAAAAAAATTATATGAGTAAATCCAAGTATATATCAACCTTGATTTGCCATTATTCCATATCATTCTATTTTTCATTCTTCTGACCTTGTTTTATTGTTTTTTGATGACTTATTTCTTCTGTTGTTAATCTGAGCAATTTATGTTTTTATAAATATTCATCCTACTCATATAGATTTTTATAGATACTTGTATATAGTGGAAAGGATAATTTTAGCATTGTGGCCTAAACTATATTAATTATTGGTCACCATGGGATATCCCAAATAAAAAAAATACCCGTCAGCTTGAAATTTATGGTGATTTAATTAATATAATGGAAAGAAATTAAGAAAAAGGGAGAAGGAAAAGGTATAGGATTTCTCCTGCTTGGCTTGTGCCAGAGGGAAAAATAGAGGCTCTAGGAAGATAAAGTTTTGGATATTAAAGGAGGAAGGAATCAGTCTGAACTCCAAGAGGGCTCAGCCAAGATGTCTGAACCTCAATTGGCTCAAGAGCAAACTCACTGCCAAAACCCAGATAAATAGCTGCCAAGATGTCGGAACTCTTAGCAAGCTCCCAGCCAGAGCCACCTCTCCGGGCAAAGAGTCCAAACAGAGCAAGCCCCGTGAAAAAAGGTAGACAATTATACCTCACTTTCCCATGTCTTCTCTGCACCAATGGTAGCCTAAGCTTGACTTAGGACAGCCCAGGGGTCTGTCAGCTGTTTCTGATTTGTCAATTTCTCTATCAAAGGCCATGCTCTTAAAACTCCATCCTCAAACATGGTTATACATATTCCTGATTTTGTTAGACAAAGTAGGGTGGAGTAATGCAAAGTTCCCAAGACATCCCTGATTTTGTTAGAATAAGCATCTTCATTGTTACAAATCAGGAAATAGCTAAATCCAATCTTCACAATAGTTGGAAAAAATACTTCCTAATAGTTGCTTTAATTTTGTCTTCATTGATAGTGAATAGAGCCTTTTCATTTTAGATACTGTTAATTTTCTTCTTTCCTTTTTTAACCAAATTACCAATGTTCTACATTATCAATTTTTTTCATAAAATCATCACCTAATATTATTTATTAGATCAATGGTTTATTATTTTCATTTTTCATAATTAGTTCTTTGTTTTTCAGGACTTCCAGTTTGGTCAATAATTGAGGATATTTTAATTTTATCTTTTTTCTATATTTTTAGTTGCCTACCCAGTTTATTGATATGCTTTTCTCTATTTTATTCATGCAAGAGATTAAAAATATAAAATTTCTCCTAAGTTCTGATTTGACTATATTCAATATACTTTGTTATCTTGTTTCTTGATTATTGTTCGCTTTAATGAAATTATTGAGTTTTTTCTCTGATTTGTTCTATGACCCACTTTTTAGAATTATTTAGTTTCCAGTGAATATTAAGTTCATTTTTCCACAACCATTTATTGATATACCTTCAAATTGTGTTTTGATCTGTAAGGATGCATTAATTATTACTGCTTTTCTGCATTTTCTTGTGAGCTTTTTATGTCGTGTTGCAAGGTAAATTTTTGTATAAGTGCCAAGTACTACTGATAAGGAGCCAAAGTCCTTTCTATTCGCATTAACTTTTCTCCAGAAATCAATTAATGTAACTTAAAACAACAACAACAACAACTATCCACCTCTTTAATTTCTCTTTTGCTTATTTTTGGTTGGATTTTTCTAGTTCTGAGAGTAAAAAGATGAGATTCCCCAACTAATATGTTTTTATTGTGTATTTTATTCTGTAGCTAATTTAATTTGTCCTTTAAAAATCTGGAAACCATGCCATACAGTCCATATATATTCAGCATTAATATTAATTCCTTGTCTAAATACTACATTTTATAAAGATATAATTTATAGCTTTATTTCTTTTCATTATATTAATTCTTGATTGAGTTTTGTCTGAGATTATGATCGCTATTCTTGCTTTTTTTATCTTTCCTATTTTACTTCAGCTAAAGCATAATAAATTCTTCTTCAGTCCCTTACATTTACTATTTGGGTCTCACCACTTTCCATTCTGGTTTTCAATCCACTTTACAATCTGCATCCATTCTATAGTCAAGGTCATCCCATTAACTATCACAGTTTTGATTAATTAGTGTGCTTTCTTCTCCATCTTATTCCCCCCCCCTTTTTTCTTCTTTTTTTCTCCTTTTACTTTGCCCCTACAATCTTCATTCAAACTCCAATTCCTTCTTTGGCTCTGGAAAGCACAAAAGAAAGCCTTTTCTCATGAACAATCAAGGAATGGAGCAGAAACAGGTATCCCCAAAGCTAAATGTAACCTTGAATTGCATCTACAACAATAGGAGAAACTTAAATAACAGCCCCATTGAAAGATTGTATTGTTATCTAAGTATAACAGAAGTTATTAGTTCAGAAAAGTTCACATGAAGAACTTTAATAAACCATGTAACATGATATATGATATTATATGACATGACATGACATGATGGCAGGCCATGTTTTGATAAATGTCTGTGTAGAAGACAGTATAACTTATTTGTTGATGCTTTTTCTAGCTGTACCTAGCATAGACCTAATATCTGTTTTTTCACTTAAGTAAATTGGGTGTATATTCTCTTATCAATTTTTACATTAAGCTCTTTTTAGATAGCAACAACATCCTGTACTTGACTAATCTTCCAGGGCAAGATGGACACTCACTAAAGATTTCTTCATTGATTAAGAGTTCAATCATACACCTCTGTAAGGGGGAAAAGGGGTTAAATTTTAAATGGTTGGATTTTATATTTTGAGTGTGGTTGCCAGGAATTTAATTAATTCCAAAGATATTTTATATACAATTTCATTACAAAGTGTAGAAAGAGTAAAGCAAAAAAAAATCAGAGAGAGAATAAAGGGGGTCCATGTTTAACTGCTCTGGGGTATCTTCAACATCAATCAATAGAGAAGACAATGCCTCAGGCTATCACAGTTGGCCTATTTCTCTGGAACCCCATTTTTCAATACCCCTCTCAAATACCCCTCTCAGCAGGGGGTATCTCTCTCCTTTTACCTTACCAGCAGCCATATTCCCTTTGGCCCTTCAACTCCTCCACTCTCTGTTACAAAACCTTACTTATCCCCTGTACTTCTTCAATACCTAAAATTCCCTTAACTATTACAACGTACATGATCTCATTTGATATTTAACACAATTCTCCATGATATATTATGTTATTATTTCTCTTTTACATTTGGGGGGGGAAAGTATTTTGATTAAAAATTTAAGGATTTCCCTAGAGACACTTAATAATTTCCTAAGTAGGATGTGAATATAGGTTTTCTTTATTTTCAATTCAATACTATCTCTTTTACAAGTCATTGCTTCTCGTCTTCTCTGGACATAATTTCATCTATCATGTAAAGAATTAAATTAATTGGTTGACTAAAATATATAGTCATAAATAACATAGTGGTGGCTGATCTAAAGTATTATTGCTCAAAGTCAAAATGACTTTTAATAGCTTTATTTACAAAAGAGTTGGAAAGTGTGAAAGTAGAGAATACAAAAGATAGAGAAGATATTTTAGCCTATCTAACTAATCTGGTGCTTGATTCAGCTAGGACTTTTTGACCCTAAACTGGAATTAAACTCTCTCCAGAAGTCAAGAAAGGAAAGCCAACTATTCACTCACCCATGTTCCCTCCAAGAGGCAGGTCAATACCTACCTGAAAGTCATGCTTTGTTGAGGATGATTCTTCAAGCAGACTCATCTCTGAAGTCGATCTTCTGAAGCTGACCTCAAGCCCCTTTCCTCAGAAAAACTTCCCAGAAGACTATCTCCAGGAGACAGTCCCAAGCCAAAGGGTTTCATGGCTTTTATGGTGACTTCTTGTCCTTTCCCCTATTCATAGGAGCCAATCACAATTTCCAAATTGTTTAGCATTGCCCAGGGGGGAGTGTCTGTGGGATCTGCTTATCACCCTCTGGAATTATACATTCTTATCAAAAGGTTTCACAGATTCCTGACTGATTGAGTTTTTGAGGGTATTAATTCTGTAAGTGGTGGCTCCTCCACCTAGTTCAGGTTTTTGTTGATTCAATCAAAAGGTAGACAAAGGAGAGTCAATCCTGTTTTCACAATCTGGTGAGGTACTAAATAGAGGCACTTAAGTTATTGATAACCAAGTGTTAACTCAAAATAGACAAAGGTAATAAAGGATTCCCTTTCACAAGTGTAAACTCAAAATAGACAAAACGAAGAAAGTATTCCCTTTTCACAATGAGGATTTGCACTAAATAATATTTTGTTATTTTCTTAAAACTAATTGCAGCCATAAACTCAGATACATTAGGTCAGCAAAATGTATGTATACCTTTAAATGAACAAATACATACATTCTGTATAGCATTCACATTGTTAAGTAATGTAGCTATTATCTCTTTATCGAATAAAGTTTCGTCTAATCAATATGAAGAGTACATGGTTATTATAGATCAGCTTTCATAGTACCATGAACAACAAAACTGATATGTAAAATAAAGTTCAAACTGAAATATTTTCAAAACTAACACCTTTGAATTTTATCAGATAATTTATATAAGTAGTCTTTGGTAAAAAAAAAAAAACAATTCCTTATTGGGGATCTCCTAAATTAATTCATAGTTCAAGACTCCTTCCAAAGATAGAGATAGATAGATAGATGGTTACATAGATAAATAGATAGAAAGATGATTAGATAGATAGATAGATGATTAGATAGAGAGAGAGAGAGAGGTATATATAACAGTGTTTTATTTTAAAGTAAAGAATTTTAAAAGCATTTTTATATTAACTTTAGAATCAGAAGAGAAAAAACTTAAGATGCAAACTAAAGTTTTGTGCTCCCATGTAACTAGATGGTTTAATTTTCTTTTCTTTTTTTCAATTTTTCAAATCTGACAGAGAATTCTTCTGACAACTTGTGATTTCCTCCACTGATCTGCAACTTAGTACATACATTTTTTAATGCTGTCACAATCACACCTTTTATGAGTCATATTTCAAATTTAAAAGATCAGTATTCTAGTTTGTCCAATAGTTTCTATTAAATTCTTCCAAAGTAGATAAAATTTAAATATGAAAGAATTCTTCACAACTTTGAAGAAACTGAGGTTTTGCAAAAGTGGCATGCCCTTCATAAAGCTTCTAATTCTTTATAAAATTATGAAATTGGAATAAAAATTTAAAAAAATGTCAAGTTCCTATCTTTTTGCTTTCTGATCCTTTCTGAAATATGATCATCAACTCTTATTTCAGTAACAATAACGCTATACTTTGGTCAAGCAAATAATCTAATATTTTAGATGAGGGAGTACATATACAAAAATTCTTGACATGCCAGAATATGGGCTGAATTGAAAATACTGAAGTATAATAGTATTAAATATTTTTTTTTTTACAAATAGATTTTGAAACACCCATTTTTTTAGTACAAAGAGAAGAGGTATCACTTTTCTGTCATTGTTCAGTTGTTTCAGTCATTTCTGAATTTTCAAGACCTGACTTGGAGTTTTCTTGGCCACTGTATTGGAGTGGTTTGTCATTTTCATCTGTAGCTCATTTAACAAATAATGAAACTGAAGTAAATAAGGTTAAGTTACTTTTCCAAGGTCATATAGCTAGTCAGTGTCTAAAGTTTGATTAGAACTCAGATATATGATTCTTCAGGACTCAAGACCTAGCACTCTATCTGTTGTCACAGTTATCACTAATCAGCTTTTTTCTGACAAAAAAAGGTCAATATGACTCAACAATACAAATGACAAACAAACAAATAATTTTTAACATTTTGTTAAAATAGGCCTAATACTTTAGGCTAGGGTATTCATTATACTGTAGCATTTAGTCCTACTCAGACTCCATAAGGGATTGATGTTTAATTCTGTATATAATATTTTGAGAAATATATTAACTAAATGAATATTGTCCATCACAGTGTAATGAAGAGAGATAATAACTTATATCAACAAAATTTGAAAGAATTTGAGAGGAAAACCCTTGGAGTAGGGGGAAATGGAATATAACTTTATGTATGCTTTATGTAGCTTTAATACAATAACTATGATAAGCACTTTACAAGTATAATTTCATTTGATCTTCATATCAACCTTATAAACTGGATGCTATTATTCACCTTTATGGTTAATGAAATTGAGACAAAAAGAAGTGGCTTGACTTAATCAAAGTCCCATCAATAATAAATGTCTGAATAAGGCATACATTTGACCTCTCCTCTCCCTGCCTTTAGGCAGGTTAGGTTATATTTTTACATCACAATCTAACTTGGGAAAAGAAGACAGCACTCATCAAGTATATGATAGATTTTTGTAGATGGAAGGATTCAATTTGTTCTGCTATTTGGAAAAATTATAATTTTACTATTAAGATTTTTTTTAACAATAATAGATAGTTGAGAGAATAATGTATAACTTCAAGAGATGGCGGATCCTCCATTATTAGAGGCATTTAAGCAAAAACTGAATGATCTCTGGGAATTAAGAGGATACTTTTTCAGGCTATAGTTGCTCTAAATGGTTCCTGAAGTCTCATAACACAAGAGATTTTGTGACTCTGTTCTTGGAGAATTAGACTATTGCCAATAGTATTTGTTTTAAAACAAAAAGCAATTATGGTTCTGGGATAAAATTACAAAGGTCTGTTTATTATCTATAACATTCCTAATGAATTTATATATTTTAAAATATTTTTGAAATTTTATGCAAAATAATTTTACTCAATTTAAATGAATTTTGGATTACATTTATACATTTGATATACAATATCAAAAAAGAAAGAAAAGATAAATATATGCTTCCATTTGCATTCTGATTCCATTAGTTATTTTTCTGTAAGTGAATAGCATTTCTCATAATTTCTTTGGAACTATTTTCTTTTGTTTTTGTAATTTTTTAAATTATATTTTTCTCTCTTCAGTCACTTCTCTCTTCATTGATTTGTCAAGTAATTTGAGAGAAGTTATACATATGCAATCTGGTAAAACATATTCTCATATTAATCATGTTGGGAAAGAAAACCAAAATGACTCCAAAATAATGGAAGTTAAAAAATATATGCTTTAATATGCATTATGACTCCATCAGTTCTTTCTCTGATGGTTGATAGAATTTTTAATCATTTGTCCCAGAAAATTATCTTAGCCTGTTCAAAATTCTATGACTCAAAAATTAATTTATATTTCCTTTGTCTAAGAAATATAGTCATTTGCTGCTTGGATATCATATAATTGGTGGCATAGCACAATTAATCAAGTCAGGGTAAGAGAAATCTAGTGGTACAATGATCTCAGACTTTCCCAGGTTTATCATTACTTGCTTTCATCTTCATACATTTATTTCAAAGGTAAAAGAAAAACTGAGAGTTTGAAGACTTTACCTACTATCTAGTCCTATTTATTTCACAAAAGGGATTCCTATCATATACACAATAAGGGATTGTTCTTTAAGGCATACTCTTCTTTAGATTGTAATCATTTGAAAGATAAGGAATTCATTGAAAAATCAAATGGTCTATATGGTTTTGACTTCTGAGTTGAAAATTTCTTAGAAACACTGAGTTTGATGGAGTGAAAGATATTTGACAAAGCATGGCTAATTATATTATTGCTCACCTGGTCTTAATTACATATAGAAGATAGTGTGATTTACCTCATCTGAAGTTTTTAACCATCAAAGATTTATTTATCTAGGTATTTGAATGTGAGATAATATAATCATTTCTAAACCATCTGGCATACCTCTTATCATGAGGGCATAGGAAATAATAAAGGAATACTTCCTAGAATTTCTAAATCCTAAAAATAAATAAAATAATCCATAATTATCCTTCCCAAAGGAAAAATGTTTCAAATTCTGATCTATAATGGTTTAAGTCAATAATTATAAGTATCAAAATATGAAAAAAGATAAAGATATTAAATAATAAAAAAGGAAATTAGAAGAAAATCAAACTATTCTGTATCTACCATAAAAAGATAGTGTGAATCTTAAAACTTCTCAGACTCTACCTTAGAACATTTGGTTAAAGTTATTCCCCATTTAAACAATGGAGGTACTTAGTCAGGAATGTATGTGAGAACTTTACATTACTCCACCCATACTTAGGCATACTTTAGGGGAAGATAAAGTTGTAAAACTCCTTACTGAACAATGAAAAGGTACTTGACTCATACTCATAGTGAGGCAAAAGCCCTTAAGATAGGTCTATTTTTAGATCTAATACAAAAGGGTGCTAAGTATCTTTGAAGGTTAAATTAATCACTAAAAGGTCAGGCAACTTGCAAGGGACAACCTTAGCAAAGAGGTGTGAAATACTCAGAAGTTTTAGTCTACCCAGAGAAGGTGATAACAAGATGTGAATTAAGAATGGTCAGTACTTTGGAAAATGTCTACTATCATTGGTAGATGTGAAAATTTAGAGAAGGTGACATGGGAGAAAATTCTCTTTAAAAGGAGGTCAGAGGCCTCTGGACTTAGTTCAGCTTTGGAAACTGAATTGGAGTCTCCTAGTGGCTGAAATTAGTTGAGCTCAGGAGTTTAACTGGAGGGTCTATCTGAACACTAGTTTTGCCTGGGACAAAGACTTGTGGTGAGTGATTAAAGACTGATTTAATTTCTCTCTTAAAGAGAAAAGGCCTAGGCCATTGGCCTAGTCCCTAGCCTTTCCTATTATTTCCTCTTACTCTGTCTCTCTCCCTTTCCTTAATTCCTTCATTTGTATTAATTAAATCTCCATAAAACCCAGCTGACTTGGGTATTTCATATTGGAGAATTTTCCCCATGGAGACCACTTAATTTTGATATAAAATTATCTTTACAATTTGGGCAATTCACAATCTTGAAACCCATATTTTTCGTGGTCACAGTTTATGGCAACCACTCTTTTGTCTGTAACAATAGAAAGGAATGTAATAGAGTATATATACACATATGTACATATATATGTAATATATATGTATATACATATATATATATATATATATAAAAGACAAAAGTCTTAAGATGAAGGCTAATTTGTGATATCTGGCAAACCTGAGTATAATTATCAATAGAAAAAGATAGACTCCAATTATAGAGAGGCATTTGAAACATTCCTTCAAAAAATAATTTGGTCATGAGGATATTATTAGATTTAGAAACACTCAGTAACAGGAATTCAAGAATGTAAATAATGCAGTTACAAAGGAGTTAAGAAGTAAATCAGAGAAAGAGAGACAAAAAGAAGAAAACAGGAACAGAAACAGACATAGAAAGGACTAATGACAAACTTAACAAATTAAAACATGAAAAAAATTGACCATTAAGTAATTTTACAAATACCCAAAATGATAAGATGAATGCAGAATTTAAAGAAATATGAAGTGATTGTAGACAATCAATTAAATACTATTGATAATACTCTATCTCTAAATACGAATTTTTATTTTTTAATTTCAAAGTTTTATAATTTTACACATTTCATGAAAGAATAATTTTTAACATTCTATTAAAATTTTTTTGATTCCCAAATTCTCTCCCTCCTTCCCCTCAACCATCCCTGAGACAGCAATTTAATATAGGTTATACATGTGGAGTCATGTAAAACTTTGCTATATTATGAATGTTATGGGAGAAAACAGATCAAAAACAAAAACAAAACAAAGTAAAATAAAGAACGTTTTTTAAAAATTTATTTGAATTTAGACCCCACCAGTTCTATTTATGTAGGTTGATAACAGTTTTCATCATTTATATGCCCTTTATATTATCTTGGATCATTATATTTTAGAGGCCACCAAAGTCATTCACAATTGTTGATAATAAAGTATTGCTATTACTATATACAATGTTCTTCTGATTTTTCCCTCTGCTTCAGTTAATGTAAGTTTTTCCTGGTTTATTCTGAGAGCATTCTGCTTATTATAGCACAATCATATACCAAAACTTCTTCAGTTATTCCCTAATTGATGGTATTCCCTCAGTTTATAATTTTTTGTTACAAAAGAAAGAGCATTTATAAATATTTTTCTACCTAGATGTAATTTTCTTTTTTGTTTATTATATCTTTGGGATACAGTCTTAATAGAAGGATTGCTGGGTTCAAGTGTGTTCGTGGTTTTATAACCGTTTGGAAAGAGTTTCTCATTGCTCTTTATATGGTTGAAGCAGTTAAGAATTAGACATAGTAAATAACTTTCAAATTTTCCACATTCTATATAACATTTTTCATTTTCTGTCATATTAATTAGCTGTTCTGATAGTTGTGTGGTAGTTTCTCAGAATTATTTTAATTTGCATTTATCTAATCAATAGTGATTTATTACATTTTCCCCAAAAAAAGATTAAGGACAACTTTGATTGCTTCATCTGAAAATCATCTGTCCAAATCTTTTGAACAATTATAGTTTGGGGAATGACTTGTATTCTCATAAGTTTGAATCAGTTCTCTTTGTATTTGAAAAATTAAGCCTTCATCAGAGAAAACCAAAGTATTTTTCTTACAATTATAATTACTTTGTATTTCTCTCGGTCCTATTTCACCTTTTGTTTATTCTACTCAACATAGACTTAAAAATAGATCAATTTTTTTCAAATAATATTTTTCATATTTTATTCTAATTTTTCATACTTTTCATTTTGTTTTACTGTTTCTTAATGTCTCATGGAGTTATTATAGCTTCCACTTATCTAATTCTAATTATTAAGGAATTTTTTCTTCAATGAATTTTTTTAAACTCCTTTTCCATTTGTATAACTTTTATTTTTAAGGAATGAGCTTTTGTTTATTTTATTTTTTCCTTTTGGCTAGTTTTTCTTTTTAAGAAGTTCTTTACTGCATTGCAATTTTGTGTCTCTATAATCATCTAGTCTACTCTATTTTAAGGGGTCATTTTCTTCAGTATTTTTGGTGACTCTTTTACCAAGCTATTGTTTTTTCATGATTTTCTTGTATCATTCTCATGTCTTTTTTCATTTTCCCATTTTTTTCCTTTACCTATATTTTGTTAATGTTTGAATCTTTTACAGAAATTATTTTGGTGTCTGATATTGATTTATATTTTGAGTTTGTGTTTTGACCTTCCCTGTCATCAGAGTAACTTTATAATCAAGTACTTTTTTTTTGTTAGTTTTTCTGTCAACAATATGGCTTGAGGGAAGGCTCAGAGAAGTGAATGTCAGAGGAAGCACAAGGGAGGAACCTGTTATAAATAAAAATTGATCTGGAGGCTTATTACCAGTTTTCTAAGTATGTACTAGTAAAGAGAGAGAAATAGAAAGAGGGAGAGAGATAGGTCCTTGGCCTTTTTAACTTTAGATCTGATTCTCCATTTGGTTGGCTCAGGCAGTGGCTTGCCAGAGATGGCTAGATAATTTAAGAGAGGGAAGAGCCATCCCAAGGAGGTAGTTGGTTCCAGAACAGTCAAAAAATAAATCTCCTTCCAAACTCCCTCCTCCCTCCATGGCAACATTGCATTGTAACTTTTAAGATACCCATACTGACTGCATCTGGCAGTCAGACACAGGTAACTCTATGATGCCAATCACTAAGGTCCACAGGACCCAAGTCCCCTAAACAATTACCTCACATATATGTATATGTGGTAAAAAAGAATACTTGAAAAAATGGAAGAAATCATAAATAGAGGTTTTAGAACATCAATATGCATGTTATCCTCCTCTCCTTTTCCCCAATGAAAAAAATAAATAAGAAATCAAATTCCTACTATATATCACTTATAAGAAATAATTCTAAAGGCCTAAGAGAAAAATAAATTGGAATGAAAGAATGGCAAAATTTAGTATCATGAATACAACTAGGACATAAAATCTTGTAAGACAAAAGGAAAATTTAAAATTCCATAATAAAGCAGGAGTAAATAAGACAATTTTGTTTAAAGGAACCACAGACAAAATAGGTATTGATTTTAAACTCATATACTCCATAATTTGCCTATAAAGAAAAAATAAATGAATGACAAAAAGTCATAGTTTATAATGCAAGGATAAGAGCACTGCCCATCTTTTAGGTTTTAAAATAATGTAACAAAAAAACAACAAAAAGGAAAATGCAAAATTAAGCCAGTTGCTTCAGAACTTAGTTAAAATATTTATGGTACCATCTGAATTGGAAATTATGCATGTGTTTTTGTGTTGTATACCATATGCAATCATAATAAATGCATATATTTATGTTACATACGCATTTGCATATATGTTTATTTATCAGAATCAAGCTACTTTTGCCCCCCATAATAGAAAGAAATTGACCTTGAAAAGAAATTGCAAATAAATATGAAAACACAAAATTGCTATACATCAACTATATTTATCACAGAATAAAAAATGTAATTAAATTAATGGGGCACAAACAAAAGACATTCAGATAGAGGCTCAATAAATTGTAAATAGCAATTAGGGGAAAACAATTCATAGAAACATTAATAATTATTTGATAACTATAATTATATGGTGACATTTTCAATTGGTTTTTATTTCAAATAGCTTTATAAGGAAAATATGACACTAAATGCATACATAGATGAACTGATTTTTAAAAGAAGGATTAGGCAAGTGAACATTTATTTATTTATTTATTATTTATTTTTCAAATAAATTTAGAACATTTAGAAAAATAACTGCAGATCAGGCAAATTTGCAAATTAGAGAGATTTATTTCTGGGAATCAAAACTAAAAGTTTGTTCTTTAGAAAGATTAACACAATTAATCAAACTTTAGCCTAAATAACATAAAGGAATAGAATGGAACCATTCTTTTGCAAAGAAAGGAGGTGAAAATTTGGGAACATTGAATATATTATCAGAATTATTCAATGTAATGAACAATTAGACAGTTTCCCCCTTTCTTCTTAATATCATTATGTATACATATATATACACACATACATATTTTATTTTGTTCTTTATTGTCTCAATATCATTATATATATATATATATATATATATCCACCTTTTCCATCCAAGAAAGCTTTCCCAAAGTAACAAAATATGCACAGGAATAATTTTGTATAATATAATAGGATGTTATATTATTTATCTATATAATGAGTTGGAGAAGGAAATAGCAACCTACTACAGGGTCTTTGCCAAGAAAATCACAAATGGGGACTTGAAGGGTTGAATATTAATAAAACAAATTAACAAAAACAATAAAAAGTAATGTGTATAATATTCTATTGGCAGTTCATATAAAATAATATATTATATCACAGTCTTCATTATAATATATAATTGTTATAAGAACATTATACATTAAAATTGAAATATGTATAATTATAATAGTATATATTATTTATATATAACATACTTATATTTTTATTATACATACACAGTGTGTAATAAATATAATATATTTTTAAAGTATAGTTAGGAAAACAAAGCAGTGACTATAAAATAAAATAATAACCTGAGTGAAAAAATTAAAATTTAATATTGTATAATTAGAATTATCATGTTTGATCCCCAAAAGAAATATAAGGCAAAAAAATTCTCATTTTGTAAAAATGGAGGCCAGCAGTTTTTGGACATAATGTCAGAATTTTGTTGGCATTATTGATTTTTATTGAATTCATTAAAGTCTACACAAAGACAAATTCACAGAATAATTGGCCAAAAAATCTTGATTCAATTAGTAAACTTTAAATAAATTCTGCAATTAGAACAGTGTTTTGGGTAAGGATCCAACCAAAGCTAATAATTTGATAGGTAGGAGGAGAATAGGGAAAGAGGTCTCTAAATTTTCTCTAAATTAAAGCAATATTGATAAAACTAAACTATCTAACAAATGGAAGAAATACAAATGGATAAAATTCAATTACCAGCTTCCCTCTGGTCACTTCCACTCTTTGACTGATATGAAACTTTTTAACTCTTAACTCTATGTTCTTGCTTTCTTTTGAATGGTGAATTTCCACAACTAAGTTGTTTAAGAATCCTCTGACATCCTCTCTTACTTCACACCTTCCTTTACACCTCTAGTTTTAGAAACATAAATCAAGACCACCATTTCAATTTTCTTTTGTGACTTCCTCAAGTAGGATACCCCTCCTTGGCCATGAATACCTTTTATTAATTGCCTTGAGTTATTATCATGTAAAGTTTTTGAGTTGAACGATAAGCTTTCTGTTTTGTTTTCTGATGCCTGGAATATAATAAGAACTTAAGCAAGTTTTTTTTTCCAATTAATTAATTTAATATTGAGAAACACAGTAAAGAAATTAAAGAGACATCTAAGTAGGCATATTACATTTTTTAAGATGCAATCAGTGTTTGAATAAGAGAGTCAACAGTTCAAAACAGATAGCAAGAAAACTTTAGAAAACAGCCCTTCTGGGGAAAAAAAAAGAAAGAAGAGCAAAAACAGAATATATTTTTAATATAGATATGAAGCAATTTCAGAAAGAAATCAAACAGGAAGAAACAAAGGACTAATGTTTTAAGTCTTAACACACCAAAAGTAGACTTTGATAGATGGAAATTCATAATAATCTATTTAATCTATTGGAATATTATGTTGAAAAAATATCCTGGACATCAAATTTTAGAAAACCATTTAAAAATATCATCCTGATTATTTTAAAAGGAAGCAATGAACAAAGAAAAATCTGTCCAAAGAAATCTGTCAATATGAATAACCAAAATTTTAATTCACCAAAAGAGGTTTTTTTTTTCCAGTTTCTGAGTTTTTATTTTAGAAGATATTAGATATTAAGTTGGAAATTATCTTGGATGCCATTGTAATCTACCTTTTCACTTTACAGTTGAGTAAATTGATGCCCCAAAAGTTTAAATAACTTGATGATTACACAGTTACAAAGTATTGAAAGTAATATCTGAATGGTAGTATACATGATTCCCAGAAAAAAATAAATACTCTAGCTATTTCATACTACTCTTCTCCATGGGAAAAATAATTATTTGAAAGAAATATTATTATATACAGGATAGAGGAAGCAATTTTACATAAAGGGATATACATTTGATTTGGCCAAGGTTAGTAAACAATAAAAAATTTAAAAAATATTAGTAATATGTTATAAAACAAAGGAAATTGATTGTAGGGCATCTTACTGATGCAATTATATTACCACATGGAAAAATTGAGACTTTCAATCATTTCTTTAGTGAAATAAAAGAAAAGGACTTTGAAATTCAAAAGTAATAAACAAAAAGAAACGGTAAAGGCCAACAAACTCATGTCGTGAAATTTTGGGGGGATAACCAGAGGAATTTTGAAACTCATATGAAATAATGGATGCCAAATAATTCATAAAGCTTAAAGTGTTTCATAAACCCCAGTTATAGTAATAATTCTACTACTAATAGTAGTAGTTGTACTGTTAAGATTAAAATTCTTTAGAGATTATACATTAATTTATAATTACTAATTAAATAATAAAAAGACAAGACATCAATTACATCTTGCAGCCTGTTCCTTTCACAAGCCTCCTCCCCCAGCCACCTGTGCCAGCTATATAGCTATGCTTCAGGAGCACTAGCACCATCCTGTGTAGCCATAAGCCCAACATGTGTGTATGTTGGGTTCCCCTGGCTAGCAGCTGTTTGTGCTGGAACTCTTCTAGCCCTCTCCCTACAGGTAACTTTGCTGCCACAGCACCGACATGCCAGCACCCTTGTAGTGAAGTCTTTTCTTCATAGTTCCAAGGCAAAAGAAATCTACTTCCTTTTCCTAGTTCTATTTAATGTACTTGTGACATTATTTTTCTGAGCTCTTTGTTAATGGTCATTTGCTGTATGTAGGATATTAGAGTCTTTTGATGTCCTATCTTGACTGTAGGTGATTGAAGGAACAACAGAAAGAAAATAATGAAAAATTCTATAAAAAGTGGCACTGAAAAAATTTGCTTGCAATTAGGATGTTCCATATGAAAATTATTATATTAATTCAAGCTTTTTGACTCCAAGGTCAGATCTTTTCACTAGGTCATGCTGCCACTCCAAAATGATTGAATAAAAAATGTTGAGAAAAATAAAAAGTGAGTGGTGGTATAGCAAAAAATAATCAACCAAAATTATTCACTCTTCTAAAAATTATTAGCAAAAAAAAAATTGTTTGGCCAGATAGGAAAAAAAGTCTCTATTTAAAATAAGGATATCCATTAACCTAACAAAGAACACATTTGGAGTTATCCTCACAACACACATATAATATTTATAGAAATTAAATTATCAAAAATATTCACAGGAATTAAGATATAAATAATTGGAAACATTACTTGTTTGTGGCTGAGGCATAGTCTTATAATAATAGTGATGATGATGATACTACCTAAGATAATCTATATGTTTATTGCCAAATCCATCAACTAATCACTAGGGTACTTTATAAACTTACACAAAGTAATTCTGAAATCTCTGCAGAGAAACCAGAATATTAAAGGAAATAATTTTTAAAAATATAAAGGCTATGACTTGACATTACTTAGATATTAAAGTATATTTCAAAGCAATCATTTTAAATTGGTTTTCAAAAATAGAAAGTAAATCAGTCGATGAATTAGATAAGGGAGATCTAGAAACACAAATACATGGCCTGTTAGTGTTTGATACAGCTACAAATTGCTGGGGAAAGGACTCATTATTCAAAAAGAATATCTGGGAAAATAGGAAAGCAATCTTCTGGGATATAGGTTTAGACCAATAACTTATCTCTTAGCTGAACCATCATTGTTTGTGTCATATATGACTCTCAGCATGAGAAATTCTTCTATCTTCTATCTTCTATCCATGTGTTTTAGCTTGTCATTGATAAACATTTATTAAATACCTACTGAAGTACTATGTCAAGAATTGAGGATACAAAAAAGGGAAAAAGCAGTCTGTTCCATCAATACACCCACAATCTAATAAAGAAGACAACAAACAAATATCTACAATCAAGCCTTATGTTGAAAAATGGGAAATAAAAGCAGAAGGCACTACAATGAAGAGGTTTGGATAAAGAAAATGAAATTTTAGCAAGGACTTAAAGAAAATTAAAAATAAATCCCAGGATGAAGAATTGAGGAGGGAGAATACACTGGACATGGGGGAAAGCCAAAAGAAAGATACTGGGAGTTTAGAGATGGTGTATATTTTTCTAGGAACACAGAGGGGGCTAGTGTCACAGGGGGCATGGATTATAAGTTTCAAAAACACTAGCAAAGGTAGAGGGGGGGATGCATTGTGAAGGGTTTTGATTGTCAGAACAGATATTCTATTTGATCCTTAAATAATTGGGAATCAGTGGAGTTGAACATGAGGTGGTTAGTAGATAAGGAGCCAGGAAACAGATTGGAGAGTAGGCATTACAAAGGGGATAATGTTGGAGAAATTGGAATGGATTAGGATTGCCTGTGTAGGTAGAGAGAGGTATATCATACATAGTAAGGAATAAGACCACATATGAAGGTGAATTGAAGTGAAGATAAAGATAGTGGCTGAAGATCCCTGAGTGATCTGAAATGAAGAAAAGGAGGAGTAAAATAGCAGGTACAGTTTTCAGCTGAAAAGGTGAGAGGAGGAGGGCTATCCATGAAAAAGAAGACTCAAAAGTTTTGGAAGAATCACTATGGAGCTTGAGATAGTGAGTTGATGAGATAAGTGTGGAAGGATGGCCTAGCAACATGGAAGGTCCACATAAACTTGTGTGACATGCATATTGGACCTAGTCTCCTACTATGTTCAGCAGCAGGTATGTAGGAGAAAAAGCAGAGGATGATGGGGGTCATCCAAAATTAAGGTATGGAAGGGCACATTCAGTGAAATAATAAGGGAGATAGGGTCTCAAGAGAAGGTTCTAATGTAGATTGAACTGACTTACAATGACTGAAGAGAGGAAACAGTGACTAATGGAAGGAGATTGATCTAAGATAAAATTGAGTGGTTGAGGTATCAGAGTTGACAAAGAATGGGGCTTGGTAAAAGTAGGCAGGAGGAAATGTACAAAGCCTATGGAGTGTGGTCAGATAAGGGGATTTTTTAATTAATAAAATAGAGATGATACATTTAATGAAGGGGCTGTATGAGAAAAATCACACTACTGAACTACTGGAGGAATCTGAAGTCATGATGGCAACAGCTCAGAGGTTTTAGAGTTGTTATGCAGAAGGAGAGATGGAATGAAAATGGATTGAGTATCAGATAAATGAATTTTAGAGTTCATGACCAAAGAAGTGTGCATTCATGTGCGGGTAAAGATCAAGGGTATGAACATTTCTATATAACTGAAGCAGGAAGGGAGAGTAGGTCACAGGAAATTTAAAAAAAAATTGAGGAACAGGAATTTTAGGATTTTTTGAGAGATCATAAGTATGTATACTGAAATGTTCCAGTATACTTTTATTAGTCGGGAAGAATTACATTTAACTGAAAAAAAAAGTCCAGTCACCAAGAACTACCTTTTCTTCCCTCATTCTAATTTCATGTCATTCAAATATATTCTGCTATTATCTACTTTTTCATGCATTGTTGACATGAAGAAGTAGCCATTTTCCTTTTGTAGGGCAAATTTATCTACATGTCCACATGATTGTGTTTTATTGTGTATTCTTTAGCACCAATTCTCCTTCCTCATCCCCACATTCGCACTTATTTTCTCCCTATTGGCTACTTCCCTGCTGTTTACATTTATGTCTTTCTCCTCCATTCTAAAACAAGTATATTTCAAAATTATTTTTACTCTTATCCACTGTTTCATCTTATATCTATCCTCCTTTTTGTGACTAAAATTCCTTGAGATCATCTTTAATTTATTTTAATGTTTTTCACTCACTTCTAATTTTGCTACAGAATGGCTTCTGATCTCATCATTAAATTAAAGCTGTCCTCTTCAAAGTTACCATTGATTTCTTAATCAACAAATATAATGTCCTTCACTCAGTGCTCATCCTTTTTCATTTCTCTATAGTCTTTGATACTGTCAAGCACCTTTCTCTGGATTCTCTCTCCTCTCTATGTCTGAGTGACACAAATTTCTGCTCCTTCTCTTATCTCTCTGATGACTCCTAATCCTTTCCTAGATATCTATCCATTTTACAGCCCATATTTGCAGGTTCTTCCCTTTTTCTCATCTCACTCTTTTTCGTATTTTCTTGTTTGGTGTTCTTGTCACTTATCATCGATTTATTGTTTCCATGCAAATGATTCTCAGATGCATTTATCCATTCCTAACCTCTCTGCTGACTTCAATTCTTGCATCATCCCCTGCTAGTTGAACATCTCATACTGAACACTTTGTAGGACTCTTCAAACCTAAAACATGTTCATAATAGAACTCATTTAATTTCCTCCAAAATCCTTTCTCTTCTGAATGATCCCATTACTGTTGAGTGCACTATCATTTTCAGAGTTACCCAGTCTTGTAAGCTCAGTGCCATCTTCTAATCCTCCCTCATTCCCATTCAACCCATTTATTCAATGTTTTTCCAGATTGTTTTGCTTTTACCTTCATATCATTCTTTGTATGTATTTCCTTTTCTTCACTTGAAGTTTCATCTTTGGTGCAAGTTCTCATCACCTCATTCCTGATGCTCAAGCATCAAGCACCCTTATGGCTGTTCTCCTTACCTCAACATTTCTACCCTTGTCAGCCCATGCTTCACTCAGATGCCAAGCAACTTTCTTAAAATTGAAGTCTGACCATGTAATTTACCTATTCAATAAATAACAATGGGTCTCCATTACCTTTTTTTCTCATGTGGTTTTTAAAACTTCACAGCTTGGCCATAGTCTGCCTTCATCCTTTATAATTTCACCATATTATTAACTATTCAATGACCTTGAGAAAACTTTTTCTACCTACATCCAACTTTAATTAAAAGGTATTGATGTTAGGCAAACAGCTACTACAACCTATTTTATTGCAACCATCCTTAACAACATTTTAATATATTCCTTTATTCTTTTTCATAATTTGCACCCCCCATTTTCAAGCCATTTAAAAAACTAGCTTCTAGAAATACTATTCTACCATAATTATTCTTTTTAAGTTGGCTGATAATATAATAATTATTAAATTAAATGAGCTTTTTCTCATTTCTCATCTTACTTTATGATTTCATTTTTGACCCTGCTAAACAACCTCTACCTTCTCTCCTTTTTAGATATGCCAGTCATTTCAAAATGAACACACATGTCCAAAGTGGAATTAGTTAACTTCCACTTCTAAATCACAACCTTTTCCTGAATTCCCTATTTTTGAGATCACCATAATTTTTCTGATCAGTCAAATTCCTCCTTCTTCATCCCACATATCTAATTAATTGCCATTTCTTGTCAATTCTAGTGTTATAATTTCTCTTATGTATATTTTACTCTTTTCATTCACATGTAGAGATCACAATATAAGATCACAGAATTAGAGTTTAAAGTGATTTTAGAGACAAGTAAATGTCATTGATTTGTTTCATTAATGAAAAAATTGAGGAGTAGATTCTAAGTGACTTCCCCAGGACCACACAGTTATTGAGTGTAAAAGATACACCTGAACTAAGTTCTTTCTGACTCCAAGTCTGTTGAAATATCCACCACATCGTGTGAAATTCTATTTTGTGGCTTTCCTGAATATTTCAAGGGTATATTTACCCTTTTTTTTTGGTGAAGGAGGAAGACCCATCAGTCTTTTGCACATGCTAAGAATGCAAAGAATCACATTGCCAGTATCTTGAATTTAAAACCAACTTTACTTCATGTCAAGAAAAGTGTAATTTAGATGGATTCTAGGGAGTTGTATTGATATTGAATTTAAAATTGTTCTATGAGACCTTAACTAGATTCAGAGGTTTGAATTCAATAGAGGAGGTGATCAGAAAGTGATGAATATTTTAAAATATTAAAAATATAAAAATATAGCATTTGATATTTTTGTTTATTTTTTGCATAGGTATTGGGGAGGGTAGATTAAAGGCCCTGTATGCCTACATAGCTCCCATTTTGCAGGTATTAAAATTGAGCTTTGGGAAGGTTCATTGTTTTGTTATGTATCAAAAGTAAAACATAGAAGATCAAGGATTCAAACTCCTCTCTTCTGATTCCAAATTAATTCCTCCCATCATGAATGTTTCCATTGAACTAAAGGCACATTTTTAAGGGGATTTGGGTGGAGTGTTTGAGCTAACAAATAAGTCATATAGTTTACTTATTAGGTTCAGAAAGACTCCACATCAGATTAGTTCAAGGGACAATATTTTTTTTTCAGCTATAGGAGAGTGGTGGAGGAGGAAATAATAGAGATATATTGCCTTATCATCCTATGAGTCACATTCAGAAAGGATATTAGAAAAACAGAAGAGTAATGATGGATAGATGAATAGAACTGGAATCAGGAAGATTAAACGTTCATTTGAATATTTAGTAGCTTTTGACTCATGAAGAAATGTCTTGAAATTTGATCCTCACTTTCCTCAACTATAAAATGGGCATAATAACGTTAACATCAGCTTCATAGGATTCTTGTGAGACTCTAATAAAATAATGCATGTAAAACATTTTCTAAATTTAAAAGTGTCAAATACATGCTGGATTGACAGTTGTCCATGTCCTGTAACTATTGAAGAGTAAAAATTAGAGCTATGAAATTCAAGTGATATATAACGATTGAGGTAGAAGATATCTGTAATATAGTAATGTTCCCTATACTTCCCAACCATTTAACTATCCAAAATCAATCTTTATAGGTTGTTGATTGCTATTCTATTGTCTTAATCACTTTCCACCTCCAAAATTATCCTTGTTTTTCCTTATTCTCATCTATATATGTCAAGTCTTTTTTAGAAAGGAAGAAGCCAAATGATTTATAAGATATCTTCTTATTTTAATTGTTGATTCTATTGTCTTGTTTCCTTTTGTCTTTGCAAGCTTAAATGATCAGAAAAGGACTTGTTAAGACTGAACAACTAGGCAAAATGACACTTACAGATAAAATATTTGCAGTAGTTCCAATAGTAACAGGAAAAGACATGAATGTACCCCCAGTATAGGGGGATTTTTAGCAGTATGTAATAGGTAAAAGTTTGATTGTAGAAATAGATGTGTCAGGAAATCTAGTAGTATATGTCAGTTTTGCTCAAGTAATGATGTGGCCATTGTTGGCCAGTTTTGACAATATTGAGTTGAACCTCAACCAAGTGATTTCTGGTTAGGGATAGAGCTTCAGTCTTTGAAAAGAGTAGAGGCAGGTAGGACCTTATTCTTGAAATAGTTAAGATATTGGGCAGATATAGATGCAAGAAATAAGACATGAATTGGATGATAATGGAAGGCTGATAGAAAACTGATGTATAGATGATATATTCACCAATACATAAACAGAAATATATAAAGACTTACAGCTTGATGGCATTGTGGATAAAGTTTTAAGTCTGGAGTAAATCAATCAGCAAATATTTCAAGTGCCTAAAATGAGCCAGACCCTGTGCTGAGAGATGAAGTAAGGAAGATTAGCATTCAAATCTAGTCTCATAAACATACTATCTATCAAGTTCATCCAGTCACCTAATCTCTTATTTGCCTCAGTTTCCTTCATTGTAAAATGGATAAAGTAATAGCATTTACCTCCCAGGGTTGTGATGACCGAAAGGATATATTATTTCTAAAGTGTGTAACACAGTGCCTGGCGCAAATTAGCACCATAAAATTGCTAGCTAGGGTAATCATGATGAGGAAGAGGAGGAGAAAGAAGAAGGAGAAAGAGAGAAAGAGAGACAGAGAGAGACAGAGACAGAGAGAGACAGAGAGAGACAGAGAGAGAGGGGGGGGGAGAGAGAGAGAGAGAGGTTGGGGAGAAAGATGATAAATAGGATTTTTGTTCCCGTATTTATGAAGAAGAGGTTGGAGGTATAACAAAGGTGAGAAGTAATTTACTAGAGCATGTATGCAAATTTAGAAGAGAACCACTAGAAAAACTGATTCACTGCACAGTCCCTGGGTTGTTAGGCTCAGACTTCTTGCCTGGTGGCAGGATTGGTCCTAGATTTAGAGCTGGTGCTGAACATCAAGTTATTGACTAACTTTTGCAAATTGTTAGTATTAGACAGGTACAAAGGAAGTTGGTCTTTACAATGTCACTTCTTTTCTGTTACATTAGATAAATTAAAATATATTGCTAAAGAAAACTGGGTAGGATAGAGCACGTAATTAATTCTAGGGTTTGAGTCAGAAAGACCTGAGTTTAAATTGTTAAATTGTTTTAAACTCTCTATCTCTGTCTGTCTGTCTTTGTCCATCTCTGTCTCTGTCTCTCCTTTGCTCCCCCTTCTCTCTGTCTTTCTTTCTTTCTCTAGCCTCCCCCTGTCATAATTCAATTAAAAACATAATATATAGAAAGAATGTAGATGACCTTCTGTGCTTTGTAATCACATGGGAAGGATTGTTGTCAGATCCAAACACTGTATTGCATGAAGGACATTGACAAGCTACAGCAGAGGAGGGTGAAAATAATAACCAGAGGATAGGAATCTATGATAAATAAAAATTGGTTGAAGGAATATAAGATGTTTAGCCTCAGAAGATGAGACATAATGAGGACATCATAGTTGTTTTTAGGTAGTTAATGACTTGTCATATGGGAAAGGAATTAAGCTTGTTCTGCTTAGTTTCAGAGTAAACAACTAGGAACAAAGGGAGGAAGCTGGAGAGGGTGATTTCAGTTGAATAAAAAGAATTATTACAGTCATAATGATTATAGCAATATAAAAGTTGCATGATTTCTGGAAGGAAGAAATTAGTTTTCTATCAATGGAGATCTTCAAACAGAAAATTCATGACCATATTAGGATTGATAGATAAGATATGACTTCTCTAGGTGACCATGAGTTCCCATGCAACTGAGATTCTATGATTTTATACAATGAATCTCCTCTGTCTCAAAAGTATAGAAATAGCATATGAAATATGTTGTCTTTTGTGAATTTGCTTAGTGAGTTTGTTGTCAAGTTGCAAATCAAAGTGAGTGTAGGATATGAAAATGGAACAAATTTGACAGTCACATGAATTTGGAACCAGGGTTTTGATGTTGTCTCTGAGACTTACTGGTTATGTGACCCCAGGCAAGTCATTTAATCTTGGAGCATCAGTTTCTTCTTATATAAACTTAGAATACATAATCAATAAAGATCTGTATTGTCTTCATCACAATTTTCTAATACTAGAAGGAAAAAGTATGTCAATAGAATAGAACAGAAGTTCTATTAAAATTTTACTTTGAAATAAAATGTTTAAATCAATTTCTGTTTTCCCCTTATATATAAAAACATTCATTGCATCAATGGAAATATCTTGGTCCTTCAAGATATTCTTAAATTCTGGCCTTTCTGTGTCTGTAAAATGTTACAAAATCCTTAAAGTGCTCTGTAAGTGACAATTGTTCTTATGCTAGATGATGAGGAAAACTAATAAAATTGAACCTAATCATCCTTGGAATTTCATCTAGCTCTGGCAAAAACAGATTTAGATGAGTGATCAAACCCCACCAGAAAGCAGAATAACCACTAAATAAGCTAAGTTTTTGAGTGACTGTAATGTAGTTGGAAAGAAAGGTAGAAAAGGGAGATAAAAATGGCTAGTCAAACTCCTAGAGGGGAATAACACCTAAATGTTCAGTATCATTTTTCTTTTACCATTTAAAATCTACCATTCCCCTCCACCTTACTCTCATTTGCTGTGTTTGATTCTAAAGATATATTTCAGAGTAATCTTCCCACATAGACCACAGATTCCAGATCATAGATTCCCTACAAAAGGTCAAAATATTTTGACAGAAATGTGAATTGCTCTTTACCACTAACAGCAAGATGAGTGTGACTATAATTCTTTATTTCTTTAGCCTTTTGTGTGGAAATTGTTGTGGGCAAATCTCAACATGCTCTGAAAATTAATGTCCAATGATAGAATTCTTAGAGGTACTGTCCAAGGTCCATCTTGAAAACTAATCAAAATTTTCAAAATAATTCTAGAGTCATTTAATAATTCAAAGTATTACAAATAAACAATTCTCTTCATAATTATCTTTCACAATTTAAGCTTGGGACTGACATAATATAAACAAACTTTACCTTTTATTTATGCCTCCTCTTCATCTTCCATGTGTTTCCTCTCCACATTTACCTTCCTTATGTGCATTTATCATCATGCTCATGTCCTCCCTTGACACTGTCCACAGAACAAAACCCAAATTCTTTAACATGATATTCAAGGCTCTTTTTCATTTGCTATTAATTTTCCTATTAATCTTTCTAACATTTTTCTATATTTAATGAATACCATGCCCCAGTAATTCAAAAAGTCTTGGATCTTGTCAATGAGATCATTTAATAGATACTTTTTAAAAACTCATTCATTGCTGCCACTGACAGACATAATTTTCTAATACTTTGATAGATCAAGTAATAAATGGATTCATAATGAATGCTTTTTAAATTAAAAGGACAAAATAGCTGACATTCTTTAATCTAGCCATGCTATTGTGTGCCCAACTTTGGGAGAATTTCTAGCTTGCTTTGATCTGATAGTGCTTGATCTCTAGAGTAACCACTGATAAATCACAGTGACTTTTAAGCCAAAATACGTTAAGGAAGAGATGTTTTATTCTATTAAAATTCCACCAATTGATATTTATCATGTCATATGAGCAAGGACATTGTATCAGGGCCCCATATTCTAAAATTATGTTGTTGTTAGTCTGGAGTTGGCATGCTCACTCCATTTACACCTATAGTGGAATTTTAAGACTATTTTCCAAAGAGATAGTCAAGCTCTTGCAACTCATTTTCATTGTTCTACAGATAAATTTTGCAGGGAGGAAGACATAACATCTTCAGCTCTTGAACCCAACCAGAGTGAGCTTCTCTTCTAATCAAATAATCCACCAATGACTCCAGAAACCAATAATAATAAATAATGTAATAGTGTACTTGGAAATTTGTCATACTCCCCTAGCAAAGCATACTATGATCACTCAAGAACGTAGGGACAAAATCACAGAAACTAAACAATGAAAAATATGAATAGGGAAACTCATGAGCTTGAGTTACCCATAATTATGTACTATAAACTTTTAAGTAATTGATATCTTTAGGGAAATGTCTGTCCCATGCATTACTTCCTGGATAAGATCATCCCACTTCTGAGCCTCTTTCATTTCTTATGTCCAAAGCCATTTTTGATTCTCTTAGGACACTGACCTATAGTTATGCCTTTTAAAAAGTGAAACATCATCTTTATATTTATGACATGCACTACCACATGTCTTTTCCCTTGTCTAGGTATTAAGATAGTAATCTTTCAGTGAAAAGTAATTTCTTTAAGTTCCTTCGCATCAATTCAGTTTGGCTCTTTGGTCATAAGGAGTTACTCCCTTTCAAAACATATAGGAAAATAAAGAGCAACCATAAAAATGTGTCTGAGAAGATAAATAACCTATTTTTAAGTTATAGATGGCATTATAAAGTAACATAGTCTTCATTAAATAGTACTTCAAATTCCAGAGTATTCTACTTTTTCCAATAAGCTGATTTCATCTTATTGCAGTTTTACTCCAATTAGACCAGCCTCTCCATATCAGCTGCATAACCTATCTGCTCTCAACAGCTAATACAAGTTGGGCTATAATTCTGTTGCTTTCTTATTACCTTCATATTCTCAATTATATTAACTTTTTTTTTTACATTTCAGCTTCTATAAGTAGCTTCTCTCATAAAATCCTACCATCCATTTTCTTGACTTCTCAATTATGTTGCTGACAAATCAAGGTCTCATGAGTAGTGACACATTTTTATTTGGGGTTGAAAAAACTATGATCTATATTTTTCACAGTAATGATATAAATATCTACTATGCAATTGTCTCATAGTTGTTGTTCATAGATCATAGATTTAGAGTTGGAATGGACCTTAAAAAGTCCAGAGTTCACCCTTTCATTTTAAAGTGAAAAAACTGTGGAAAGTAGGCACATTAAGAGATTTTCCTGAGATCACACAGCTGGTATCAGAGGAGAATTTTGAATTCTAGATATTTCTGACTCTAAGAGTAATGTCTAATACACTATACCACTGCTGTTGTTATTCAGAAATTCAGTCATTCCAAACTCTACATGACCCATGGACTTCATATATGGGGTTTTCATGGGAAAGATAGTGGAATTATTACTCATTTCTTTCTCCAGTTTGCATCTATTTTACAGATGAGGATTGAGGCAAAGAGGGGTTAAGTGAATTGCTCAGGGTCACACAACGAGTAAGTGTCTGAGGTTATATTTTGAATTCATATCTTCCTGACTCTTGTTCCATGTTCTATTCACTGTACCACTTATCTGTCCCATGTACTAGGTGCTGCTAAAATATGTTTTCTATTTTTCTATTTTATGTATTTTATAGTCTTATAACTGTTTTCAAAAAGGACACGAAGTTATTTTGATAAGATTTCTAAATTTCTTACTGAAATGATCAAATTTCTTACTTAAAATAAACACCCATAGATTTATATGACTATTCTTCTATTAATGTTGTATAACCAGAATCACAGTATATAATAATCTATAAAGAATGAGAAAAAAGCTATCATGTCTTTGCAATTGATGGCATATATTGGGAGTATAAACTGACTGCAACATGTAAAAATTAAGGAAATATTAAGAAGGACGTGGTTAAGGGAGTCAAAAAACCCTGAATATAAAAAGAAGTAGTGGCTTCTTGGGGAAGAAGGACAATTAATGACCATTTGGTCACACCATGTGTTAGACTAATGGTCCCAAGAGATAAAATGAAAGTGAGAAAGGTCACCAGTACTTTGATTGTACTCCCTATGGTGAACTTAAGGAAGGGGATGAACAAGAAAGGATAGAGCAATATGAATATGAGTTGTAATCTTGAACCGTTGTAGAGTAATATCCATTTTAGTGAAATCACAGGTGTGTTGGCATATTTGAGTTTTCACTGCCTTTGCTTAAGTCCAGTATTTATGAGTATTTTGTTATGGTCTACATTCTTCAGTGTATTCTTATATGCCTATAACTCTTCCCTTGTTCTTCCTTCTCTTCTACACAGTCCCCATATTTGAATTCAAAATTCCAATCTTTCAAAATTTTCAGGTCTCCTAAAATTATTTCCTTTGTAGGTGTTTTCTACATAGAGATGTCATCCTAAACACACACACACACACACACACACACACACACACACACACACACACACAATGATGAGAAAGCAAAAGCGAGAGAGACAGAGGGGGAGAAACAGGGAGACATTTTTCAAGTGCTTCATTTTTTTTCCATGTAGTTTAAATTTATTCAGATTACTCAAAAATATTTCGTGTGACTGGCATTCTGAAAATTCAATCTGCTCATAGAAACTTTATATAAGGAGGGTAAATATGATTGCATTTAAAATATATATTTAGTGTTAGGGTAATATATATATATGTATTTAATTCTATGTATATTGACTTTTTAAATAATTTAAATTAACTAATATTATCTTGAAATTCTACTTAATTACATTTTTACAAATCTTATACTCTTATTTTAGTCTTTAAACTTATATATGGGACTTTACACTTATTCCTATGACATTTTAAGAACCTAGTCTGTCATTGCAGCCTCTTGTAATCAGTTTAAATCAAACCTCCACATCTTTTACATTTTACACATTTTTCAGCAAAATTTACAAACATGACATTTAAAATATTAATTTGCTGATTGAATGATTAGCCTTTGGCATTCCTTATCTTTCTTGATTATTTAGCAAGAATAAAAAATGGCAAAAGTTCAATTTCATTGTATAATTATTTTTTCATTTCTGTCAATGAGAAGCAGTTGAATTTCAAGGAAGGAAAGAGGGGTGTGAGCATCATCAGAATGGTGGTATGTATAACAGGCTCAATGAAAGCAAGAAGAGTGAAAGGAAATACAGGAAATGGGCATTTTGTCAAATACAAATTCTGTTCTGAAAGGGATAGGGAAAGAAGGAAGAGTGCCACTTTGTGTTTCCCTGTATGTTTAGATTGCATACTTGAACCAAAAGAACAACATTAGGATAAAAATTTATTCCTGGAGACATTTTGATGCCAAACAATATCAGGACTCTCAACATTTCATTACTTTTCTCTGGCCAAATCATCTCACCTGTCTTGAGTTTTACCTTTTTCATATATAAAAAACAAAACAAAAATAATAATTTCACTCCCTCTCTCATTGGGTTATTCCTTTAAACATGAAGTACTTTTAAGTTATAAAATATGAGTACATAAATTCTCAGATAAGAATGAGCTGACAAGGTATAAATAAAAAGAAACAATCCCCACTCTCAAGGATCTTACATTCTAATAGAGGTGATAACAAGAATATAATTAATTACATAAGGCAATTTATAAAAGAGAACCTAAAACTGAGGCATTTAGGAGAGGAGTCATGTAAAAGACAGTACTTGAGTATTCTTAAGAAGCAAGACTAAAAATAAATGAATAAAATATATAAAAGGAAGTAAGACTGCCTGAAAATCTCCTATCTCCCAATGAGCCAACAATTCTGTAACATGACTTGACCATCTAATTTAGTGAAAATAGTATCTTCACTTAAATGCTTTCTATAACAACAAAATTATGTTTGAGGCAGTGGGGATGGGAATTGGTTACCTTACAGTATTGTTATGAGTCTCAAATCACATGGTGGATATGCAAAATTCACTGTAAAATTGTAAGTGCTATATAAATATCAGTTATTGAAGGATAGTGTACCTAACAAAAAGAAATCATAGGTCCTTGGGATTAACTGAAAATTAAGTCTCCAATAAATAAATGCTGGCTACAGAGAAAATTAATTTAAAATCATCTGAAAACAAATGAACTTCATGATTTATTTGGGCATGCAAAGCCATTCTATCAAGAGAATGTAATCTAATTGCACTATTTCTTTAAAACATATTTTACATGGTTTATATTTCAATTTGAGGACAATATTAGTATTTACATCTTTATCAGTAATGACTAAATACATGTTAAGAAAATTATTAACTCTGACCCACTGTACCAAGTATATAATAACTAACATGTCTACAAGGGAATGTAAATTCAAAATTGCAGAAGAAACTAGTCTTTTTTTATAAAGACCTTTTTCCATGTTATTAATATTTGCTATTGAGTGGTTGTTTCAAATCAATATCTCCAATTATATCCCATTGAACCATGTGATCAAGCAGTTGTTTTTCATCTGTGTTTCTACTCTCACAGTTCTTCCCTCTGAATGTAGATAGAGTTCTTTCTCATAAGTCCCTCAGAAATGTCCTGGATCATTGCATTGCTACTAGTAGAGAAGTTCATTACATTCAATTATACCACAGTGTATCAGTCTCTGTGTATAATGTTCTCCTGGTTCTGCTCCTCTCACTCTGCATCAATTGCTGGAGGTTGTTCCAGTTCCATGGAATTCCTCCACTTTATTATTCCTTTGAGCCCAATAGTATTCTATCACCAACAGATACCACAATTTGTTCAGCCATTCCCCAATCAAAGGGCTTTCCCTCATTTTCCAATATTTTGCTAATCACAAAGAGTACGGCTATGAAGATTTTTGTAGATATATTTTCCCTATTATTTCTTTGGAGTACAAACCAAGTAGTGGTATGGCTGAATCAAATGGAAGACGATTTTTAAAGCCCTTTGGGCACAGTTCCAAACTGCTATCCAGAATGTTTGGGTCAATTTGCAACTCCACAAGCCATGCATCAACATTCCAATTTTGCCACATCCCCTCCAACACTTACTACTTTCCTTTGCTATCACATTAGCCAATCTGCTAGATGTGAAGTGGTACCTCAGAGTTGGTTTGATTTATATTTCTCTAATTATAAGAGATTTGGAACAGATTTTATGTGCTTATTAATAGTTTTGGTTTCTATATCTGAAAATTGCCTATTCATGTCCCTTGACCATTTATCAATTGGGGATATGGCTTGATTTTTTTTTTTGTACAATTCAGTTAGCTCCTTGTAGATCTGAGTTATTAGACCTCTGTCAGAGGTTTTAGTTATAAAGATTTTTCCCCCAATTTGTTGCTTCCTTTCTAATTTTGGTTGCATTGGTTTTGTCTGTACAAAACCTTTTTAATTTAATGTAATCAACATTATTCATTTTATATTTTGGGATGTGTATATTGTTTTGATAACCACTGCTTTATATTACATTTTTAAGATATGGTACTGCTAGGGCCCCATCTTTCACATATTTTTTCATGTTCAGTTCCCTTGATATTCTTGATCTTTTGTTCTTCCAAATGAACTTTGTTATAATTTTTCTAATAGAGTAAAAAAGATTTTTTTGGTAGTTGGATAGGTATGACACTAAATAAGTAAATTGATTTTAGTAGGATTGTCATTTTATTGTATTAGTTCATCCTTCTCATTAGCAATTAAGGTTTTTCCAATTATTATCTAGTTTTGATTATGGAAAAAGTGTTTTGTAGTTGTGTTCATATAGTTTCTGTGTTTGTCTTGGTAAATAGATTCCCAAATATTTTATATTGTCTAGGGTGATTTTAAATTGAATTTCCCTTTCTAACTCTTGTTGCACAGATGTTTTGGAAATATATAGAAATGCTGATGATTTATGTAGGTTCATTTTGTATCCTGCAACTTTGCTAAAGTTGTTGATTATTTCCATTAGCCTTTTAGTTAATTCTATAGTATTCTTTAAGTAGACAATCATATCATCTGCAAAGAGTGACAGTTTGGTCTCCTCATTACCTATTTTAATCCTTTCAATTCCTTTTTTCTTTTCCTTAGCTACTGCTAGAGTTTCTAATATAATGTTAAATAATAGAGGTAATAATGGACAACCTTGCTTCACTCCTGATTTCATCTGGAAGGTTTCTGATTTATCTCCATTGTAGATGATGCTTGCTGATGGTTTTAAATATATACTGTTTTTTTCTTTTTAGGAAAGGCTCTTCTAATACTTTCTAGTTTTTTTCAATAGGAATGAGTTGTATTTTATTAAAGGTTTTTCTATATCTATTGAGATAATCATATGGTTTCTGTTGGCTTGGTTGTTGATATGGTCAATTATTGGATAGTATTCCTAATATTAAACCATCCTGGCATTATTGGTATAAATCCCATATGGTCATAGGGAATAATTCTTGTGATCACTTGTTGGAGTCTTTTTGCTAGAATGCAATTTTTATGATTTTTGCATCTTTGTTCATTAAGAGATTAGTCTGTAGTTTTCTTTCTCTAGTTTTGATCTGCCTGGCTTTGAAATCAGTACCATATTTGTGTCATACAATGAATTTGGTAAAACTCCTTCTTTTCTTATTTTGTCAAATAATTTGTATAATATTGGGATTAGTTGTTATTTAAATGTTTGATAGAATTCATTTGTGAATCCACCTGCTCCTAGGGATTTTTTTCTTATGGAGTTCCTTGATGATTTATTTGTTCAATTTCTTTTTCTCAAATCGGATTGTTTAAGTATTCTATTTCCTCTTCTGTTAATCTAGGCAGTTTATAGTTTATATATATATATATATATATATATATATATATATATATATATATGTAAATTATCATCCATTTCACCTAGATTGCCATATTTATTGCCATATAATTGGGCAAAATAGTTTTTAATGTTTACCTCAATTTCCTATTCATTAGAGGTAAGGTTGCCTTTTTCATCTTTGATACTGTTAATTTGGTTTTCTTTTTTCTTGTTTTTATTAGATTAATGAGTATTTTATCTATTTGATTTGTTTTTTCAAAGTATCAGCTTCTAGTCAGAAGAAACAAGTCTTGAGTCACACATCTATTATATGGCAAATGGAGAGGAAGGAAAGGGGAAGAAAATGTGGTGTAAGAGAGGAGGGAATTCTCTCAATGTGTTGTAAGAAATAAAAATAATTGCAAATAAATCTAATCACAATTTGAAGATTACTCTTATTCAACCAGCTAATTAAGCAAGAAAACAAACAAAAATATTGGCAAAAAAGAGAATTACAATGTCCAAAAGTGAAACTCATTCCTGCCAAATCATGAATAGCTTTCAAATATTGTTCAAAAAGCATTCAGATGGAGATGATAGGCAAAAGAGAAAATGTTACCAGAATTTGAGCTCAAAACAGAATGTGTGTTTTGGGGGTAAAGATTAAAAAAAAAAAAACTAGATCATAGATTCATTTTCTGTCAAGGACTCTCAGAGTAAATCATGCCCTGAGGTCTGTACATTTATACACCCCACCCTTTCTCTAGATCCTCCTCTTTACTGTGTACAAATTTCAGGGAGTTCAGAAACGTTTCTAATTCATACAACTAAGAGACTGATCTTCTGAATTGCAATGCAGCATTGTTCCCTAAAACTTTTATTGCTATATGAGGGTAGCATAAATATTTAGAATCCTACACACAGTCTCTGAGGTTTCAGTGGAAAGTTGGGGCATATTAAATTTTACATATAACCTTACAATAAATTTTCTGCTGCCTATATTCACTACTCCTGTATTTCTATGTATGTTCATCCTGCTTCCATGTTTCCTCTTTATCAATATTCCTTACTTTGCTAGTTTCTTCATCTAATCCCTCCCTGTTAGGGTCAGGGAAATCACTAGACACATCATAAATATTCTAGAGTTATTAGTTAACAATGGAATGCTTTAATGAGTCCACGCAATCTTGAGCAAATAACTGTTTCCCTTTTTCTTAATTTTTGGTTTTCACTCCTTCTAATGAAAAGCTAACCCAGAAAACAGGATTGCTCAACTGCCTTTGGCCCTGTATGTCTTCATCACTTGAAGGTAGAAAGGAAGTAGAAAAAAGGAGCATATTTTGTGGAGTTGATGGTAGAGAATATCTTCAGTAATGAGGGAAATTTGAATGGTTGTCTTTTCTGAAAGCCTATGGGGAATGGTCTTTGTGGATCCATTGGTTGGAGAAGGAAGAAGAACGAGAACTCATGATGGAAGTAAGAAGTTATAAAGATTTTCAAAATGGTAATTTAAAATCTTTTCTCTCCTCTCTACTACTCTTTTCTGTTCCTTCATATGCTATCTGGAGATGGAAACATGAAAAGCAACTTCAGTTGATGGTCCCTGCCCAAACTACTTTTTAAATTTTCTTTTGCATGTTGATTCAGTTTTTAATAATTGCTTTCTGACATGTTTAAATCCATGTTCTCTTCCTCTCTCCTAACCTCATCCCTAAAATGGCAGATAATGCAATGTAGGTGGCATTATACATTATCATACAATACATAAAATGTTTATCATGATGTGAAAGAAGACAAATGTTGCTTACATTAGAGAAAATCCATGAAGAAAGTAAAATGAAGAATGGTATGCTTCCATCTGCATTTGAATTTCATCAGTTCATTCTATGGCGGTAGATAGCCTTTTTCATCATGAGTCCCTTGGAGTTGTCCTGACTCCTTGAATTGTTGATTATACCCAATCCTTATTTGAGAATCTGAAACATTTTTTAGGAATTTTTCTCCAACATATTTTGCCTTGGATATTTCTGCACTGCCAGCAGCATGCAGATGTTGTCAACACAGACATTACTTCTTCAAGTATGCAAAATTCAACCTTCCTTGCAAGGAATGCTCATGAAATGTTGATGATTTTTTTTAATCTAAAAGACACACATTCAAAATCACATGTCTGATAAATTTCATTAAATATTTGGAAAGGCTAAGATACATTTGAGAATAATCATCTGTAATAAAAATAAGAAAACCCAATCTCTATAAAAATGAGATTCAGTGTAGGATTATCTTCATTGTCTACAGTGATACTTGATTTGAGATCAGGAAACATGGAGTTAGTTCTCTTCAGCACAACCCCTTACTGGCATTAGGAACAGGAAATAATATCTCTATATAGTTAATTCCAAGTGGTTGAAACATTCATAGTATACTTAGATAAAAGTAGATATTTCCTACATATGTCAAGGTGAGATTATGTACCAAGAGATGAAAGCTTCTACTACTTCAAAATGGGGAATAGGCTACTCATACCACTATAGTGTTATTGACCTAGAACATGACCTATGATTTTCATTTGGCTGTACTTTTATGGAAACCTTCACTGAATTTTGACTGCATTAGTCAAACTATGTAGGGATCCATTCAACTGATGATTTATAATATACCTGACATAACAGGATTAATGAAGAAGGTTGAAGATAACTAACTCTCCATCTGTGTGGAGGACATAATAAGAAAAAATGATATATTATGAAAGACTGGTGTTAAGGAGAAAGATGAATTTTCTGACAATAAAGGTTTTAAATTTGGATTAGTTTCCCAAAGAAATTGGGTGAATTTCACTATGTGGAGGATTTTTAAGAAGTAAAGCAGATTATTATATCTTGAAATGACTAGTGTACATTGTACACAAAGTAATTGAGGATAAATTCAAAGAAAATGCATACTTCAACAACTCTGATTCCTCAATTAAGTGTGACAATAGAATGAAATGGTTGTTGGACTTGTACTGTAGGATAAAGAAAATTCATTTTTTACAAATAACTTGTGCTTGGGAAAAAATATAGCACATGCTTACATTAACTAGTTCATTGGGAAAATATAAGTTTACAAATATGAAAGCATTAGGAGACACAGATATGCAAAAAGTAAAAAAAAAATCTATGATACTCTTTTCTGTACTAAAAATGGACTTATTAACTTCATCAAATGGCACAAATACATTCCTTCCCATTAAAATCCTTTATGATGAAAAAAATTGTACTTTTACTTTCTAATGAGTGTGATCTTTTAAAATTGTATATATATATATATATATATATATGCATATATATATAATTTCCAGAAAAACCTCTTCAAACCAGATGGCTGCTTTTAATTAATTCTTATCACAGAGACATCTTTGTCATAAAGTATTTTTCACAGATGAACAGGATTATATAAGTGCCTTTGTTTACTGAATCACTAAAAAGAATGGCTTTTCACAAGGGAAGCAGTCACTGTAATTTCTCTTCTATTATTCAAACTTCCTTGGCACTTAAAAGCAATTACAATATTTTAGCTACTGTGCCTCCACCACAGTATAGGACTTTTAAAATTTTATTTTAAATACTTACATTTCCAAAAAGATTGGATTTTCAAAATTTTTATGAATGTGGTATTTGGTTTCAAAATAAATATTGAGAAGGACTTTTTTTCTAAGTTTCCCATCTGTTTACATAGAACTTTTACTCAACATCAAAGGACCTCATTATGAACTTTGTCTACAGATGAATAGAATAGGACAGGCAAGCAAAAAGAGAAAGAGTCTAGGTAATTTTGAAAACAAAACAAAGGAGCTAATATAAGATTCATAGATGATGGTGACACTCAATGTACAAATAGGGATGTTAAGGAAAAGATTGATAAAAGGCTAAAAATGTATACAACATTTTCAAATTTTGTTAAAACAAAGATGATTTGAAGTCCTCACTTTATCATGGAAGATTCAAAATAAAACCTGCTTTGGATATTTTTTTGAAAAAGAGATTTATCTCAGAGATCATGTAGATTAACCTCTTTAATCCTTCTGAGGTAGCTTTGTGGAACAGTGGACAGGGTGCTGGGCCTGGAGTCAGTAAAACCTAAGTACAATATCAACCCTAGATGCTAACTAGTTTTATTTCTCAGAAGAAGTCAACTCTAGTCTCCGTTGGTGTCTTCAACTGTAAAATGGGGATAATAATGATGTCAGGATTTTAATGAGGATGAAATGAGATAGTATATGTGAAGAATTTAGGTCCCTCACCTATAGCAGGTACTCAATAAATATGTATTTCTCTCTTTCCTTATTTTACAGATGAGGAACCAGTAGTCCCACATAGGTAAATGCTTTATTTAACGACACATTCAGTTAAAACTCAGATGACTGCCATTTGAAATTAAGCACAATACATACTTCAACTAATCACTCTGACTCCCAGATATTTATTTTATTTCAAAGTAACAGAAAGTATTTTCCCATTCATATTACCTATGATGTCTTTCAATCTACACCAAGAATTTGAATGCAATACATAAATAAATATATATCTATTTTTATATATGTTGATATATTATTTATTTACATATTTATTTATATATTCTCATTCACACATGCTTAATTTTCATCTATCTTTAAAAATCCTACTCATCTTTCTTGACCAAATAAAATGCTACTTCTTGCTAAGTTTTTCCCTTACTCTTTACCCCTTATAAGAAAGTTTATTTAGTTATTCCCAAGATTAACCATAATATCTTTTATTAATCTTAAATATTTATTTCCCTTTTGATGTCTAGTAAATCCATGTTAGAATATGAGGATCACACTGCCCAAGTGTAATAGAATAATTTACATTAGGCACTAGTTGTCTAAGAGACTAAAAATGAAAAGCCATTGAGAAGGCATGTGAAAGAGATTGTCAGAAAAAAATGACAAAAAAAGAAAAGTCCTAATAGTATAACAATAGTGAGGGAGAGATAACCAAAAGAGAATGAAAAGAAGTCTCTTACTCCATTAGTGACAACATAATATCAGAAGATCTAGAGGATAGACCTTATAATGTTAGAAGAAGCCATGATAAAAAATATATGTAAAGATATGGAAAAAAGCTACCTAAGATAGGGAAGTATTTAAGGCTTTTAGTTTTTACCATTGGAGGCAGTGCTACTTGAGGAAATTATTTTTGGATTTCTTGACAATGTTTATGTAAAAATGGATAGTGACAAAGTATGTCCACAATTCCTTCTAAAGATGAACCATTATGAACATGGAATTATGATTGCATGATAGCATATGTACAACTATATCATGCTATCTGCTATCCCAGGGAGGAAAGAAGTTTAGGAAAGAAGGAAAGAACAATGTCTTCAAAGTGTCAGAAAATAATTATTGACTGTTTGTACATGTAATTAGGAAAAATATATGAAAATAAAACACGAAATAAAAAAGATGAACCAAGCCACCATAATTTCTAGTCAAACATCTCTCTGATGTTCATATTTTACAGTGATAAACTATAGACTATTATTTCTTGTCATATTTCTCTTGTTTTTTTCATAACCCACAACTTTAATTCATTATATTGTGATGACATTTCTTTCCTATAATCATAAAGTACTACCAGAACAATGTTGGTACTAAAGAAAGATTTTCATATTAGGGAAATACACAAATTTCTAAAGGGAATTTAGGCTCAACCAATAGCAGACCATCAGTGGGTTTCCATAATGGATATCTTTATGATAAAAATGTACTGACAAATCAACTCTGTCTATGCTAGTACTCATTCCTTCACATTTTGAATTCTTTCCCTTGTATTCTAAAACTTTTAGTCTTTTAGATGAATTTTTTTAGCTTCATAAAATATTTTGGTAGCTTGTTTCATATGGCACCAATTAGGAAAATCTAGGTAGAATTATCATTTTAATTATGTTGGTTCAGCCTACACATGAACAATTACTATTTTTCAAATCACTTATATCTGACTTTATTTTAGTGAAAAAAGTTTTGTAATTGTGTTCAGACAGGTCTTGGGTTTGTTTGGAAGATAAAATCCCAGATATTTTATATTATATAGAGCTATTTTAAATGGAATTTATCAGCTGTTTTTTACATTAAAAATGAAGGCATTAATAGTCTAATATTTTTCCAAAATATTTGATATCTACCCCTCAGAACTGACCATATTTTTCCTTAAACACTGTTCTTTTCAGGGCAGATCTAATTCATTTACTCTTAGTCCTAACTATCTCTGTTTTTCCTCATTCATTTTTTAATATTTTCTTTTATACTCAAAAATACTAAAAATCTTTAAGATTTAGTTCTAACAAAATGACACATTTTAGTATATTAGAGAAATATCTTATATTTAGAGATTCACCATTAACAGAATTAAGGATAATGTCTAGGAAATGTTTGAATTTTACCACAATTTGATTTTTTTTTAAACCACTCTCCACTATGACTGAAGGAAGAGAGAAGAAAATCATTGGATTGAAGGATAGTTCATATTGTTGTCATTTTATATTATTTTTTGTTGAATCTGCATGTACTTATACACATGCATTTTGTCTCTCCTGAAAAAATGTAAATGTGTTCAGGGTAGTAATTATTCATTACATGTCTATATATCTCCTAGAACTAGTTCTGGGAAAATTAGGCATTTTATAAATTCTTATTAATGGTTTATGGTTTATAATGGTAAAAAAAAATCCTTCGTCTTTTAAAAATCAGCCATTGAAGATTTTCACAATATGGAAGTCGATTGGTTGTCAGAAAATAAATGTGACCATTTTTCAATGTTTTATCCTGTGTTGAGCTGTTATACAATTTATATACAAAGAGGAAAAAAAAAGAATCTTTAATTTCTATTATAATTTTTGAGACACTTAAAAGTAAATATCTTTTCTCTCCTTAGTCATCTTTCACTTGCCTCAAAATCTTTAATTACATCAGTACTCATTTATGTCCCATGGCTCTTCAACCTCTTGGTCCCCCTTTACTGTATACCCAATACTTTGATGACACAGATGCATATGGCACCTCTAGTTCATTGATACAGCGAACTCTCGGGCAAAGAATAAAGACTGCCTTAGTCAGTACTTATTATTCTTATGGTGTTAGAGAGTTGCTTAACACATTGAGAGGTTAAGTCACTTGTACAGTGTGACAAAGCCAGTACAATTCAAAGGCACAGCTTGAACATGGATCTTTCTGTCTGGGAAGCCTGATCTACTCGTCTTCGGACTCTCACAGTGTATATATACATGCAGTCTAAAATTGTGGTTGCTGTTCAAACAGTTACATTATAGAGATTGCTATTAAGCTCATAGTGAACTAAAACACCTGGACTTTTTTTTTTCCTCTCATTTTACAGGGTCTACTGATGTCAAATTTCACCCATCGTCTATATTATTGTTGGTCTTTTTTTTAATGCATAATAACAAAAAAAATCCATTTTACTTTTATTGCAGTTAAACTCCATCTTGCTGTTTCAGCATAGTTTTTCTATTTGTCAACATCATTTTCCATCTTGATTCTATCACCCAATACATTAGCTATTCCTCCCAGCTTTAGGTCTTCTGAACATTTGATAAGCTTGCCATTATAATTCGTCACCTATTCCTGACACTATCAGGATGGATAATAGTATGTCCAAGGTGTTTCATTGGAACAAGATGGCAATGTCGAGGACAGATAAGGGGTGCAGTAGATTGAATGTCCTATCTGAAGACAAGAAGACTAATTTTCCTGAGTTCATATCTAGCCTCAGACACTTACAATGGGTGACCCAGTGCAAGTCACTTAATCCTGTTTTTCTCAGTTTCCTCCTCTGTAAACAAATTAAAGAAGGAAATGGCAAATAACTCTTTTTTTTTTCTTTGCCAAGAAAAACCTAAAATGGGGCCAGGAACAGTTGGATATGATGGAAACTAATGAACAATAAGTAATATATGCACCCCTAATCAGATAAGAAATATTTATTTCTTGCACCATTTTTAATCTGCTTTAACATTTCTCTGCTTTTGGTAGCCTGTGGATTAAGTAGAGTGAAATAGCAGAAAACAAATGGTTACCAATAGTTCTCCAGAATTGAATCATGAATTGATTGAAGTGAATCTTCCCAGCCTTTTGACACATTATGTGCCAGTCTACCCTCCTCTTGAATTTTTCCTTCTTAGTAAGTCTATGTTTCCAGTCTTAGCTCAAATCTGACCATCTAATGTAGCATCCCCAGACAGAAACTTTGACTGTTCCTTTGTGTTTTTCTTCTATTGTGAATTTATTTTATTTGGTTATATATTTTGAAAGTTAGGTGACACAATGGATAGAATCCTGGACCTGTAAAAAGGGAGACTCATCAAATCACTTAAACATATTTGTCTCAGTTTATTCATCTGTAAAATAAATTAGAGAAGGAAATGACAAATCAAACCCCAAATGGGATCATGAAAAGTTTGGAAATGACTGAAGATGAATGAAGAGTAACAACATACCTTATCTCCCCATTTGATTGTGACTTCTGAGGGACAGAGTCATGTCTTTTTAAAAACCTTTTGGCACCTTCAGAATGTGGCAAAGGTTATTTCACGTAGTATGTGTTTCATAAATATCTATTGCTGAATGAAGAAATTGTACTATTAACACCAAAATATTATCAATGATGAAAGTTTTCCAAGGGATTTAATGACACTCCTATTCAGACATGGCATTCAACTAGGTTTGTCCTGAGGAAATGCTGCTGTTATTTTAGAGTTCCTTTCCTTTCAAACACTGAGAAAAGTGATCTAGAGATACTTTTTTATACTCTAATGGATAATTCATTTTGGGAGAATATATTCAGACTGGGCTTCAATATAGGAAGTTCAGGGTTTGACTCCTACCTCTGATAAGTATTAGCTGTCAGATCAACAGTGTTTCACAACCTTGCTGAGCTTTAGTTTCTATAGCTATAAAATGGAGGAAAAGGACATTTGAAAAGTTATTATCCTTATAGATTATTGAAAGGCTCAAATGACATAATATGTATATAATTTTGAAAAATTTTAAATGATACTCAGTATATATCACATATCATATATCCTTTATATGTGGTAGATGTATAATACATGATAATTTATTTATATGATCATAGTATAGCATTTTAGAATTAAGGAATTATATTAGATATTCACATATGATTCATAAATGGCTATATATGAGCATTATGATATATTTCTTGTATATAATGTGTCATAAGCATTATGTACATACATATATGTATATAAATTATATAAATAGTATACATTATATAAATGTATATATATGCATATATATATTATATATATATAATATATATATAATATATATATGCATATATATATATTTCACTATTGTTACCAATAGTAACATTTGTCTTTTAAGCACTCTGGGTACATAGCTTGAACCGTTTAAATACTTTCATTTAAATGATGTTCTATTAAGTAAAAGATTTGACAAAAGTTTTTTTACTTTTTACCCCTATAGTCAAAAAGTCCTACTCAATTCTAAGAGGATTTGAGAATCCATAGAGAGAAGGAATATTTGCAAAATATTAAATGCAAATACTGTGAAATGTGATGCTTAAGGATGTTTAGGTCGCAAGTAAAGAGAATTTTGTCTTAGAAAACGTGATACCCTCCTAAGTGGAGTTTCATAAAAAGTACCTGGGAAAGAATGATAACAAGTATTTATACATTTATTGCATTTTAAAATTTATTTGTGAGAACATCAAAGGTTGTCTACAATTGCCATTTAACCTTAAGCTTTCTTGTATTATTGTACATGGTTTCATATTATGGTTTGGTACTGCCTGTGTGGCAGTTGTTTTAGGCAGAATACATAGGTATACTATCCAATTTCCCTAAAGTCTAAATTGATCAGTTTTGAAAAAAAAATATCCTTTCCTTTGAGCTCACAATAAATAAATTATCAGTTGAGTCATTTTATATTTTCCCCAGAATAAATCATTATTGATATTTCTTCCAACATTCCCAATGGTAATCCAAAATTACAATTCAATTCAATGAACACTTATTGACTATGTCTGCACAATCCAAGGCAGTTTGGTAGGAACTAATAACACATTCAATTCATATAGGGTTTGATAATGTGAAAGTTTGTATATGTATTATTTTATTTAGTTCTCCCAATAACCTTGTGAGATAGGCATTGCATTTATTATCATTATTTTTATAGGAAAAAGGCAAGTGAACAATAAAAGTGTAAATAAATTAATAAATGTATTACTATCTTCAATTTTCAAAAGAGGAAAAATTGGCAGAATAACAAAATGCTAAATAAAGAGCTAAATAAGTAAATTTAGCTCTGCTATATAAATTAGGCCTGCAAAATAAATAGCAGAACTTGGTTTCCATCCAAAGCTTTTTGTTTGTTTTAAAATTTCTAGTCCTATACTATTGAAAGATTATATAACAAAACATATTTTCAGACTAAGTGTTAAGAAAACCTGAGTTCATATCGTACCTCAAACCCTTACTATCTTCATAAATATAGGTCAGTTACTCCTCCCAATGTTAACTGTTACTTAATTTATAAGACACATATAATAATCACAACTGCCATCAAGATCAAATGACAGATGTCATTCTGTAGTGGATAACAAGATAGCCTTAGGGTTAAGAAGACCACAATCCAAGTCCCTTTTCTCATCACTACTGGTTGTGTGATCCCAAGTTAGTTATTACCACTTAGTGCTTTCAGCAATTTTCTTTTTTTTCTTTCTAGATTATATTCAGGTACATTTTTTTCTGTTTCATTATGTTATTGAAAAAAAGGCAGATATGGCTTACTCAAGAGAAAAAATTCACAGAAGTAATAAAGTGAAGAATGATATTTCTGTGGACATTCAGACTCCATCAGTTCTTTTTAAGGTGGCTTAAACAATTTTCTAAACAGTAAGGTGTAGCTTCCAAATTCAAGAGTCCGTCTGTAAGCATTTATTAAACACCTACAGGTTCCCATGCTAAGTAATTGTAATCTATAGAAAGGCAAAAATCTCTGACTTGAATTTTAGATAATCAGCTGAGGGCAGGATTTGAAATTGTGTGATCAGGAAAAGCTTTATGTAGAATGTAAAGATTTTAGCTATAATTTAAAGAAAACCAGAGGTGCTAGCAAATTCAGGAAATGGAGATGAATAAGTAGGATAGCTTGGGCATAGAAGACAGAAGATGGGCCAGATATGAAAATTCCCATCATCAGGAGATGGCATATCTAGTGTGACAAGAAGCCAGGAGATCAGTCACTGGATAGTGTGATCCTGAGATGAGGGGAATAGAGGTTGTCTTTAAGGTAAAGAGTTGAGCACCTGCTAAGAACTTCGTGGTTAGAATCCTGAAGACTGGAAGGCTTTTTGTCCAACTGAATCTGGGCTTTTTCCCTTGGACCCCTTTGAGGGAGGAAGTGCCTTGTTGGAGATTTGCTTTTCCACTGTGGATTTGACTTGCAAAACCTATTCCCTTGGAGGTGATTGAAGATTCCTGGCTCCTACAGGCTACTTAAGAAAAATATCTTGTTGCTAATATCTGGATTGGTTCCTGAGACCTGATTCTTGAACCTTGAGAGACTTCCCTCTCTGGGGTGTTTCTCAGGGAGGGCTTGGCTATTTCTACTCTTTAATATCAATTCAGGGAAAATCTAAATCATCTGAGGGTTATTTAGAATAGCTTACATAGTTAAGGTTTGGAGAAACTGAGTTAAGTCTGGGAGGGCCATAGGAGAAGCATCAAGCAAAAATAGAAGGATGTTAATAGGGGATGGAAAATGTTCTTTGTACAAAGGGTGTTCTGAAGTGGGGAGGAATCACAAAGAAAGAAGCACAGGCAGAAAGAATGACTCTACTAGAATTCTATTACAAGTCTTTGTGCTCTACACAATTGTTATCAATGAACTATTTCCATTTAAATGGTTTTGTGGGAAGTGTAGGATTTCACAACTCTCTCTTTAGCTTCTCACTACCCAAATTCTTGGCTGCTTTTGCATCAGATTTAACCTGAGAATTCATAGAATTTCATAGTACTTAAGTATGAATTGTGATAGGCTCCTGAGGAGATGGAGGACTGTGCCCAGGTAGTAGCTCTGTCAGAGGAGAGAACCATTTAATTACAAGAGAAATAATAAAGATGATATCTTTGCAATTATTATCTCAGAGTTAAATGACTTGTCCAGAGTCACACAGCTAGTAAGTATGAAGCCAAATTTGAATTGAGATCCTCCTGATTCCAGGCCCTGCACCCAGCTGCCTCTAGAGAGATGCTCTACAGTGAAGATTTCTTATTTTTATTTTAGCTTATCCACATATTTGTAGGTAATGTTTTACTGACTCCATCAAGACTGAATAATATAGTGCTTCCCTAATTATTTCTGACGTGGGGGTATGGGCCTCCATTAGACACCCCCAAACCGCAGAGTTGTCCCAGGTCAGAGAGTACATAAAGAATTAATTTTTTGTTGCATTTCTGCAGTGTTGAGGGAGGTCACTTTGAGCTGAGAGGAATATTCTGTCTGGCCTCTGCCCTCATTCTTGATGAACACAGATAGACATCTCCCTACTTGCTCCTGATGAACATCTGTTTTGAGCTCAGATATATAAACATCTTCTAAACTGTATGAATTCACCCCCTTTGGACTTTGTGGCACAGAATATAAACACATGAACTGTCTCTGGTCCCAGATTCCCAAAAAAGCATCACTCCATCACCCGACCATCATCCATCTCTAGTCATGTAGGCCTTGTTGTCAGAAGGGTATAAGTATCCCCAAATCCATCTCCTCTGGGAGGCAATAGTTTATCTGCTTCTGCCTCCATGGCCACACAACTCACTTATTCAACTTGCATTAAACTTAATTTTTTTTCCTATTTTTAAGTTAATTACTGGAGCCTTGTCATTCCTGAAGAAGGTGTCCTTCTGGTCTAGGTTTTCCTAACCAGCTCTCCCACTATAATATCCAAAACCACTCAAAATAATTCTGCTGACCACTCTACATGAGAACAAAGAAATTAATGAAGATTCCTTATTGGCAAGAATATAATACTCCGTATTGGCAGTCTTTGAGGTAGTCCATCAGTGTATAATTACAGGAAAATTACTGCTGATGGTCCATGAGTTTGATCTTGGGTTAATCAGGAAAAAAACAAGCAGAATCCATTTAAGAAGTTTCTTGTGATTTATATTATCCCAGACTGGTTACACACTAAAAATGTAGCATGTAATACATACACACATACACACATTTTTATCTTGTTAATATTATTTTCAGTAAAAAGAAATATGAAGTGGAAGGGGTTGGGCTACGAGATAATGAGGGCCAGATTTTATATCCTGTCTTTGAAATTTTCTCTTGCTCTGATGTCTGCCAAATCACTAAACTTCTTAAATATGAGAATCCTTATAATTCTTCTACATAGTCATTTATGGATTGCCATGTGTTCTTATGGTGAGAAAATAAATACTAGAAATTGCTACACTGATGAAATCATATATCATTCAAGTATTTCTGTATTATTTAAATGGTTCTAGAAGGCTGCAAAAAAGAAGTCTTTAAAAATTCATATTTGTATATTACCTTCAAGATAATGAGTTTTGTGGTTTTATAAAGGCTACAGTAGTAGTAACAAACTCAAATAGAAGCAGAGCCTTACTGGCCTCATATCAACTTGGAATAACCCAAATTATCAGTAGAAATGCAAAGTTAATTGACACAGAAAAGATGGTTTAGAACAGGTTGTGCAGGATTTTAAAAACTAAGCAGTGAAGTTTTATTATAGAAGTAATAGGAAGTTATTGGAGTTGATTTGGGCTGAGAAGGTTTCATGGTCAGATCTTCATTTAAGGATTTTTTTTTTGGAAAAAGTACAGGAGTAATTAAACTTTTTTAGAAACTGGAGACAAAGAAAACAATTAGGAGGCTGTTGCAATAATCAAATTGAGATGTAATAAAAGCCTAAAATGGTGGCCATGACTAAGGTGAGGAGTAAGAGTCAAAAAATATTTTGAATTTTGAAATGACACAAAATACTTTATAGAAAAAATTATACTTGAGCTGTGTTTGAAAGGATTCTTTAAAAGAAAAGGCAAGAATACCATAGAATGAAAAAAAATATGGAAGGATTATTTCATGGAAAGAGTGTTCACATGAATAAGTAAATTAATTCATTGGAGTGTTAAGCTATCACTGATTATTTCATTTGCATGAGTACAACAGGTCACTAGTGAGGTATAAAATAAAGACATTTGATTCAATTAATTTAATTTAATAATTTTAACAATATTTTATTACCTTACATATTAGATTTAAAAGAACTAAAAATAGACAGACGAGGAAGTCAAAATCTAAATGAAATCAAGCAATAGTCTTTATTTAAAAAATGTAAATGATGAGTTCTGGGTCATTAATTCTGGAAATCTGGGCATCTTTGAGAAATTTTATGAGTTATAATAGACTCAAACCTGTTCTTATATACATAAATATATCTTTACATACATGTGTGTATATGTATGCATATGCGTATATAAACATATAGATATATGCTTATTGTATCCCTATATGTGTTATATGTATATGTGTGATATATACATTTCAATGTAGATATAATTAGTATGTTTTGTATATATACATATATATATGTTATATATAATTCATAAATATACCTGCATGCATATGAAAGTAAGCCTAAACATATAATGACTGCAATTTCCATATCTTATTATTTCATGATTCTATGATGAGAAAGAAAAACATTTGGTATAGTTAATTCTTATTTCTAAACAAATACATATTTTTAATTCATGCAAAAATGTATGAAACTTTATTTGATCTATATCTCATCATTTTGAAAAAACTCTCCATCTAAAGAGATTACAACCCCTCTTACTTTCTCATTCTATACAACACTTTAATTAGGTATACCCTTAAATCTTCCATGAAATACATGCCTATAATGATTGAAACTTTTCTCTTATTTGTTTAATATTTCATAAATTTCATTTCAACAATTGGACTATCTGTATTCTCACATTCAAAATCCTTCCATTCCTAGGAAGATTATCCAGTTCAAATTTTTTTAGGTCAGTCTTTTTTTTTTCCCTAATCATCAATTCCTCATGACCCCATTTGATGTTTTCTTGGCAAAATTACAAAATGATGGAAAATTTTGGACATGAAGCTTTTATAAAAAAAAGAAACAATTGAGCTTTATAGGCTCATTTAATTATGTTTATAAAATATTTGTGAAAATGGTCCATTCATAGCCTCAAAAAATTTTTTCATGAAAAAATGTTTTAAAGAAACTAAAACAGTAAAAAAGGCAGATGATTTTTCTACAACAGATCACAACTTAAGTCGTCTAACTAACAGAAAAGTCTACAGTATGTAACAATCTGCTTTGTGTATTGTTTGCCAACTTAACAAAACTAAACATTTGATTCATTAGAACAAAGTGTAGCTTTAAATGCTGTCCTCTACCATAGTGCATTTCACGCATATGTTAATATCATACAAGTTTCCATAACAGATGTAATCAGAGATAATGTATTCAATGATCCACTGAGTGTCAACATCAAATAAGGCATCAAACATGCAAACATATGTTCCTCTGATGTGCTCTGTATTATATTTTAAAATTATATTGCTAGATCTATTAGCTATTTTGTTAATCTTCCTAGCTTCTCTCTATACAAATATACCAATTATAAAATAAAATGCATTAAATATCATTTTCATGAGATAATCTTTTATCCTTAAATAATTTGTTTATCTCATTAGGAAGATAAACCTTGAAAGTTTCAACAAAGATTAACAACTATTATTTGTGAAATAAATTATTATGGAATAGTCAGTTATAAGAAGAAAATAAAGTGACCACAAAATATTGTAGTTTCTTGTTTTTCAAGACCTTTACATTCATTTTAAGAAAGTACAATTTGTCTATAAGTTTTATTCTATTTTTCTTTATATTCATTGTACTTTGCCCAAAGCCTAACACAGAATAAGCAAGCACTTAATCAATGTGTATTGGCTGATTGATCTCTTACCATAGGGAATCTCCAAAATCTATAGGTGCCCTATTTGACTGGTATATAAACATTAACTGATTGACAATTGTTGACCTATTGCAAAAGAAGTCACTCATTTATTGTCCATACATGTGCAATAGAGAACATAAAAAATAATTCTGTCATCTTCTCTCCTTAAAAGGCATACAAACTAAAAAAAAATCTATTTAGAATTGTCACCATAGTATGAGTAAAGGGGCTTGATTTGGCTTGAGGAAAGTGGGTTCTAATGTCATTTTCCTTCAGATTAAGCAATTAGACCCTCAATATATATATTTACCCATTATTAGAAAGTAGAACTAGGAAAATTAGAAGATCCTTCTAGGCTTTGACATTTTTTGTCAAAAGTTTGGCAATCACATATTCCCTCAATGAATGGAATGGAACTAATTATTATTCAGAAAACACATTAAAGATGATAGAGGTTTCAGTATATGTATAAAATGTAAAAATATGTAAAACACAATAAATGCAGCTCTCCCCCCCCCCAAGGAAAAAAAAACCAACAACTTCTTTGTGAAAATAAGAGAGGTTAGTAGATTAAATTTAGTTGGATATACAGAACACTTCCTCTAACCAACAACCTTGCATTTACAAACTTTAAATCATTATTAAATATAATTCTAAATTCAGCCTAACACTTATTCAGCTTTGTTTTTTTTTTTCTAATTTGGTAACGTGAGATCAGATTCTTGAAATAATGTGCTACGTCAGTGTTGAAAACTGTCAATAGAAACATGAGGAGAGCAATTCTTTGCTTATAATTTGTATCTAGAGGAAATTTCAGAAGACTAAACAATCAGATTCCCAGAAAATAAGTTTAATTAAAATTGTGGTAAATTATTTCATAAAGCAAAATTCTGTGTTTTAAGGACTATAATTATTCCCAATTCATTTGAGAGGTTCATTAAAAAAATTGGAATATCTCAGTTGTGATGACTAGCAAAGTAGAAAGAGCACTAGAATTGATGTCAGAAGATGTAGGTTTAGATACTGGCTTGTCCATTTGTGAGTATATATTCTTAAGTAACTGAATCTCTTCCTCAGTGTTTCTTCATATTTTTTAAAGGAATAGTTGTATATACCTCTTATTAGATGTAATTCATTTTAAAGATATCTGACTAAATAAACCTCACAACAACCCCTGAAAGATATGCATTATCATTATCATTATCATTATTATTATTATTTGCAAAAGATGAAGAAACAAGTTAAGTCACATTCTTGAAGAGGCAAAGCTAGTAAGTGTCTAAGATTAAAACTGAACTCAAGCCTTTCACTCAAGTCCCAGTGCTCTATCTACTATGCCACCTAGATGCCTTACTGGCCATACAGATGTGTTCTATTTTGGAATCAAAAGTAAATGCTGGTTCCAAGGCAGAAGAGCAGTAAGTGCTAGGTCATTAGAGTTAAATGACTTGAACAGGATCATACAGCTAGGAAGCAGCTGAGGCCAGATTTGACCCTACAACCACTTCTTTCTAGACCTAGTTTTCTCTCTACAGAGCCACCTAGCTTCCCCATCTCAAAATTGTGTTTTGAAGACATATTTTGTGCTATAAAATGCTATTTTTATTGCTATTGTATTTGAGGATCATTATAGTCATGCCCTCAGAGCAATAGTAGTATATTTCTCTAAGGCTGCCTACATATTTTTTTAATTGCCACTAGAAGGCTGAGTTTATTTAGGGATCATTTAACTCTATGTTTTAATATTTTAATAAATATCAACTGCTAAAACATAGGGGAAACATTTTCCACAAGCCTATTAGCTAAATTTTTTGTCTTAAAAATTAACTCTTTATTAAAACATAGACATGCTTTTTTAAATATTCATATCCTTCAGGAAAAATATCAAAGTAACAAAAATTCTGACAAAATACTGGATATCCACTACAAATGTATTCGTAAGTGATAGGACAAGAAATGATGCTTTTCCCTGTACTGTAATGATTTTTATCAATTATTTTAATAAAAATAAATGTTATCATCACATTTACTCATGGTATAAACATCAGAGGAATAGGTAGCACATCACAGGTTCAAGTTCTAAAACAAACTTAAAAAAAACTTTAGGTTAGTATAAGCTAAAACAATGAATAACATGAATTTAATATGAATAAATATAAAAACCTTAACTTTAGGTCCAAAAATCAACTTCATAAATGCCCAATGGGAGACTAGACAGTGCTTCCTCTATAATGATATAGAGCTTTTCACAAACTGGAAGCAGAATATTAGACAGTAATATAGAGGGGTAAGCAAGAAAATTAAATTATCTTATAATTTATTATATAATATATTATATATAAATCATAATATAAAATTATTATATATTATATTCATATATAATATATATTTATAATATAAAAATATCTTAAACTAATAAGAAAGGCATCATATATCCAGGATGAGGTAGTTGATAATGTTACTTTGACAATCCCATCCTGTTGAAATTATATCTAGAATATTTTTCTGGCCATGATATTAGAAAGGATATTGATAAATTAAAGAGTAATCAAAATACATTAGCCATGTTGGTGAAGGGTCTTGAGAACTGCCCTATAGTATCTAAAGAAGGAACTGGGGTGTTTATTCTGAAGAAGAGAAAATTTTGATTGGGTATTTTCAAATATTTGAAAGACTTTAATGGAAAGGAGAGATAACTTATTTTGTTTATACCTAGAGAGTAGAACTAGGAAGAAAGTCGAGAAGTTGCAAAAGAAAGAACTTGAGAATATTATAAAAGATCATTTCCTAACAATTAGAGTCCTTTAAATATTTAATGGACTCTGTCAGGAGATAGTGGATCTCCTTCAATGAGATCTACAAGGAAAGACTGAATGACCGATTAACACTATATAGAGGATAATTTTATTTACAGTTGGATTAGGCAGGACTTCAACTATGAGATTTGGTTATATTGTAAAAGAGGTTTTTTTTTTGTTTTTGTTTTTACTAGGTTTATTTTACAATCTTATGTGTTTCACTTAGCTGGGTTTAGTTTAGGTGCTATTTTGGTTGGTTGTTTTTCTCACTCTCAAATTGGTTAGTTTACATTAACTTCAGTTTCTTTTTTTTTTTTTTGGTGGTTGCATATCCACTAGTATTTAGGACCCTGAGACTCCAGTGGGGAGGGGGTGGGAGATTAATATAAGGGAGCAACATCAAGAATATCTTTATGATACGATAAGGTCCTTGTCTCAGCATTTCCTGTGAGGATATAGCCTCACTCCTTAGTTAATACTCTTTTTTAAAAGTCCTTATCTTATCTATCCATTTGTTGTTATTGGACTTTCTAAAGCTCAGTGATTGACACTGTTTTCCAATATTCCTTCCTGCTATCATATTTACATGGATGGACTTTACAAATCACCTGTCCCCATTCTGTCACATATTAGTCATATAAATTTGGTTATATCACGTAGACTCTCTGAGACCCCATTTTCTCATCAGTAAAATGAAAATAGTACTTGTGCTGCCTATATCAGCAGGTAAGAACAGAGGATTTTTCTTAAGAAAATATTGCAAACTATGGAAACTAATAAAAGTGAAAATATTTATTTTATTGTTGATTAATTTTGACCCTGTTGAGAAAGTTCTCTGATATTCTCATTCTCTCCTTCACTACCTCCCCCTTCTCTCACTGATTTTTTGTGCATATTTGCTAGAAAATCTAGCAAAGGAACCTGAAGATGAATCATCAGACAATGTTAAAACAAAATAACAAAAAAGAGAATATCTTGTTCTCTGGAAACAAATATTCTTATGGGGGTGATACAACAAATTAAAAAAAAGAAGGAACTGAGAGATAGGGGAAAAGGCAGAAAGGAGAAAAGAAAATGTGAAAAACTATTACAGAAGTAGTCAGGCATTGCTGCCACCCCTTCTAAGCAGGCAGGGACCCATAGGGAGAGAGGGTTGGCCATGAGTTTTAGAACTTTGGTGTTATTCTCAGTTTTTCTCTCTCTCATTTGTTCTGTGTATCCAATTTGTTGCCAAATCTTGTCATTTTTACTTCCTTCAAATCTATAGTATTTAACATTCTCTCTCCCTTCATCTAGACACTAATTTGGGACCTTTTCATCCTGTACTTTCCTGTGCAAGTTCACTATTACCTCCTGAATCAAATACAGAAATCTTAGTGTGGCACTTCAAATTATTCACAACTGTACTTTTCCCACCATAATAGGCTTCTCATCCATTACTGAAGGGATCACAGGACCACAAATAGGGATTTGGAAGTTATTCTTTTCATGTACACTATTGTCCAGTCATCCTTACCTTCTTGCACACCACACACGTGAACACACACCCATGCACACATTGTCCCATTTCTATGCTTTGCTCTGGTTGAACCTCATTCCTGAAATGCTCTTCCTCAATCGTTCTCTCTTAAAATGAAAGAGTTCCTTCAAGACTCAGCACAAATGCTACTTTCATTTCATTATAAATACCTCATAATTGCCTACTTGTGGTCTCTTCCTTTAAAATGTAAGTGCTTGTGGACGTAGGACTGCATTTCCTTTTTCTTCGTATTCCTAAAATCCCAGAATGTAGTCTTAAACAAAGTAGACTTTAATACATTTTATTGAGTATTGATTGATTATTCATTATTGTTTTTATCCCTTTATAGTTTAATATTTTATTTTTTCTAATTACATGTGAAAATGATTTTACATTGATTTTTAAGATTTTGAAGTCCAAATCTCTCCCTCTCTCTTACACCTCCTGCTTCATTAATTTTAGGACAAATTATTTGTCAACATAAACTGTAACTGAGGCCTCCCACAAACTATCCGAATTTACCTTTCCTGGGTCCTCTTGTTGTTACCGTTCACTTAAAGCCAAATGCTCTCTTCTCTTTATGCTCACATAAGACATACTATTAGAATTGAAATGCCCATCCTCTAAGGTGCCAACTCCTTAATGCCTCCTTTCTGAATCCATATGTTTATTTAATGCTCAGTTCAGATTTTATCTTTTTCATGATGTCATTTGAAAGTTTTTCCCCTTTTTTCTAGCACTTTGTATTTTCCCCCAATTCCCACTACTACTGCTTCTACCATTATAGCTACGAAAGTTGAACATTTATGTAACATTTTTTTAAAACCTTACCTTCCATATTAGAATCAATACTATATATTGGTTCCAAGGCAGAAGAGTGGTAAGGGCTAGGCAATGGGGGTTAAGTGACTTACCCAGATTCATACAGCTGGGAAGTGTCTGAGGTCAGATTTGAACCTAGGACCTCCCATCTCTAGGCCTGGCTCTCAATTCACTAAGCTACCCAGCTGCCCCTTTATGTAACTTTTTTAAAATTAAAATTTTTACTGTCTTTTACATATATTATCTCATTTTATCTTCATACCACTGTAGTGTCTGTGTTATTATCACTATTATGTATTTGAGAAACTGAGGCCGAGGAGATAATTTTTTTTAAATCACAAAATAAATATTTGTGAGAATTCTAACCAAATTCTTCTTTTTCTCTTTTTAATATTTAAAATCCAATACGTGTTTTCTAGATTACACTTTTAATAACTAACATTTTGAAATCCAAGTTCTCTCCTGTCTGCCCCTTCCCCATCCCAAGGCAACAGGTAATATGATACAGATTCCTAATGTTTTATCATGTAATACATATTTCCATGTTCATCATGTTGTGAAAGAAGATGCATCCCTTATACTAGAGAAAGTTTCATGAAGGAGATAAAGTGAAGTATGGTATGCTTAAATCTGCATTGAGACAGTATTCCTTCCTTCTTTGGCAGTAAATAGACATTTTTTTTTTGCCATGAGTGTCTTGAGGTTGTTTTGGATCCTTGCATTACTTATAACAATTAATTCAGAATTGATCATCATAATTCATTGCTCTTATTGTATACAGTGATCTGGTTCTGCTCACTTCAGTTTTCATTATTTCATATAAATATTTCCAGAATGTTTTTTGGTTTTGGTTTTATTTGTTTGGTTTTTGTGGCTGTTTTGTTTCTAAAATCCTTCTTAATAGCAGTCAGCACACTTGATATGCTTAATGATATTAAAATTATATTTATCTTAGGAAAATGAAAGACCTTGGGAAATTCCTTTTATTGACTGTCCTATGGTGTTGGATCCCCCCCCTCCATTAACCTGGTCAATTTATCTAGACCTAGTACAGGTTTTCAATAATCTCCCTAAAATGCAACATTAAGAATTTCCCATCACATGTTATTTGTCTAACAGTTATTTTAAAAAAGGGATTAAAAGAACTTTTATTTTGCTTAGTAAAGGCAGCTAGATGGTGTAGCAGATAGACTACTGGGTCTGTAGTCTGGAAGAACCAACTTCAAATCTGCCCTCAGTCACTTACTGTGTAACTCTGAGTATGAAACTTAACCCCTGCTTGTCTCAGTCTTCTCATTATAAAATGAGGTGATAACAGCGCTTTTCTCCCTGGGATTTTGTGAGGATCAAATAGAAGAATATTTGTAATGGGCTTAGCACAGTGACTGGCACCCAGTCTTTGCCACATCAATGCTTACTGATTTCCTTTCCCTTCCTTAAATTACCTTGGGAATAATAATAAATTTTTAAAAATTCAATTATTTACATTTTCAAAAAAGTAATAAACCCAATACAATATTTGTAGTGAATGATGAAACTTCAAGGAATTGATATGAAGCCTGACACAGAGATCCCTTTGGATACTGCCAAATCCTATCTGCTTTAATTTTCCAATGAGTAGAAAGACGATTCAGTCTCTGCCATAATGAAAGCTGGAGGAATGACAGGTATGTGTCTCCTGTGAGTAGCTTGCCAAGATCCCCCCCAAACTCCAAATACATTATAGCTACCGAACAAATGTGCTGGCATGGATAGTGACACAAACTCTTCATCACAGGATTCCTCTCATTTAGGGAGCCCAGCCTCATGAGGGGATGTGCAGAGGCTTTACCTTCAATCCATTCTCAGAGGATGAGACCAGAGAGTACCAAGTCTATTCTCCATATTCTCATCAACATTGATTTCTGCATCTTCCTTTGGAGCCACAGCTCATACTAAAATTCAACTAAGATTCAATTTTTCCATTTTCCCTTTGTAGTCCCCTATGCCTGCTATCCCTCTCCTCCCCACTCATTCCTGACTATTGTTATCACACTTTAATTCTTTAAAAATGATTTTTTTTAAAATGTATGTTTTATTTGATTAAAGTTATTGGAAGCATTATCCACAAAAAGAAGATTACTAACCTATTGCAGGTTAGTATATTAGGATAATATATTATGTGTATTATATTATTATGCTATTTTGATATTATAATTGTGAATTTTAAAACTACTCCACCCTACTCAGACTATACTTTAGAAGATTTGATTTAGCTACCTCCCGATTGTAACAATGAATCAGAAATGTCTTATAATACTTTATATTACTCCACCATACTTAGACATACTTTAGGGGAAGATAAAGTTGTAATCACCTAATTGAACAATGATGGTACTTAGTTTTCACCTTATAGTGAAGCTAGAATTTTAAGCTAAGTCTATTTTTAGATCTTAATACAAAAAGGTGTTAAGTAACTATAAAGGTTAAATTAATCACAAAAAGGTCAAGTAACTAACAAAAGGTGAACTTAACAAAGGAGTGTGAAGTAGCTCAAAAGATATAAACTAATCAAAGAAGATGAGAACTAAAAGTCTGGGCAGTCCTGGAGAAAGCCTTTGATGTGATTGGTAGATGTGAAAATTTAGAGGTGAAGACACAAGGGGAAAGGTCTATATATTTGGGATTTTTTCATCTCTCAAAAACTCTTTCCCTGGAAAGTTGGATCTGGCTGATCACTTCCTGTGAGCAGCTGGGAGCCAGTTCGATCCTGGAACTCAGCCTAGAGGAGCTCCCTCAGACAGCTTCCTTGAGACTTCACATGGTGAGGGCTAAGACTGACTTCCTTTTCCCTTGGGCTCAGGGAGGCCCCTTCTGCCTGGCTCAGCCTGAGCCTGGGCAGTTTAAATTAACTCTTTCCTCTCCTCTCTTCTCCTTAATTCCTTCTCTCTATATTAATTAAAATCACCATAATTTCCAGCTGACTTGAGTATTTTATCATTTAGGATTTTCCCTGGGGACCAATTAATTTAGATTTTTTAAGTCACAACACTAAAATTATCTTTATATTATATGATGATGATATTATGATTATGTTATGCTATTATTTATATTATTATAATATATTATGTGTTTTATGTTATTATGTTATTTTGATATTAAGTTATTATACTATATTATGCTGTTATATATTATGAGAATATATTATGTATATTAGTTTATATTATGATCATGTTGTTATTATGTTATATTATCATGTATATTATGATAATAAATCTGGACCTGGGATGGACTATGTCATTTTATAGATAAGGAAACTGAGGCTCACAGAGGCTGAATGATTTGTTTGGAGTGATACACAGCTCATACGTATTAGAGGGGGGATTTGAACTCATGTCCTCTGACTCTAGAGTTGGGGTTCTTTCCATTGTGTCATACCACTTCCACCAAAATGAAGGAAGAAAGCAAATCAGTATTGATAATGCACCTATTGTGCTAAGTGATTGAAAGATACCATCTCCTTTGGTCCTCTCCACAAATGAACAGGGGGTAAATACTGTTGTGATCTCTAAATGTTGTAGTTGAGGAAGTTGAGGTAGGTAATAGTCAAGGAATTGGACCAGGATGACACAGCTGGTAAGTGTGTGAAGCTGAGTTTGAACTCATTTTCCTTTCACAAAGCAGTGCTCTAAGTTACACACAAATTAATTCTCTTTTATTAAGAAGTATAAAAAGTATTAAGAGTAAGAAAAGATAGAAAAATGGTGGCAAAAGCAGCAGAGAATTTTCCCCTTGGATTTTATTTTATTTTTTGCTAATTTATTGTTTTCCTACAAACTTCCATGTTTATTTTACTTCAGTTTATGTAAATTTCAGGTTTAAAAAATGCTGAACAGACACCTCTCCCATTGAAGGCTGTTTGGGTTACGTAAATGGCCAAAGTGCACAGTCTGCATTCATTGAATTATAGAGTTAGTGATAAATATGTGGTCATGTAGTCCAACCAGTTCATTTCATATTCAGGAAAGTGAGAAGCAACTTCAGATGACTTGTCCATAGTCCCACAGGTAGTTTGGTAGTGCTAGGCTTTCTCTCTCTCTCTCTCTCTCTCTCTCTCTCTCTCTCTCTCTCTCTCTCTCTCTCTCTCTCTCTCTCTCTCTTCTCTCTTCTCTCTATCTCTCTCTTCTCTCTCTCTCTCTTCTCTCTCTCTCTCTCTCTCTGTATTTCTCTGTCTCTGTCTCTGTCTCTCTCTCTCTGTCTCTGTCTCTCTCTCTCTCTGTCTGTCTCTCTCTCTCTCTCTCTGTCTCTCTCTCTCTCTCTCTCTCTCTCTCTCTCTTTCTCTCTGTCTCTCTCTCTTTCCATCCTTCCATCTTGCCATATACAATATAGAAAGAGTTTAATTTAAATTCCAGCTTGTGAGGGGGCAACTGGGTGGCTAAGTGCATGGAGAGCCAGGCCTAGAGACAGGAGGTCCTAGGTTCAAATCTGGCCTCTGATACTTCCCATCTGTGTGACCCTGGGCAAGTCACTTGACCCCCATTGCCTAGCCCTTCCCATTCTTCTGCGTTGAAACCAATACACAGTATTGATTCTAAGACGGAAGGGTAGGGTTTTATGAAAAAAAAATTTTTAATTCCAACTTGTGTATATATTACCTCTCTGCCCATCAATTGGGGAATGGCTGAGCAAATTGTGGTATATGTTGGTGATGGAATTCTATTGTGCTAAAAGGAATAATAAAGTGGAGAAGTTCCATGGAGACTGGAACAACCTCCAGGAAGTGATGCAGAGCGAGAGGAGCAGAACCAGGAGAACATTGTACACAGAGACTAATACACTGTGGTATAATTGAACGTAATGGACTTCTCCATTAGTGGCGGTGTAATGTCCCTGAACAATTTGCAGGGATCCAGGAGAAAAAAACACTATTCATAAGCAAAGGATAAACTATGGGAGTAGAAACAGCAAGGAAAAGCAACTGCCTGAATACAGTGGTCGAGGGGACATGACAAAGGAGAGACTCTAAACGAACACTCTAATGCAAATATTATCAACATAGCAATGGGTTCAAATCAAGAAAACATGTAATGCCCAGTGGATTTACGCGTCGGCTATGGGGGGTGGGGGGGAGGAAAAGAAAATGATCTATGTCTTTAATGAATAATGCTTGGAAATGATCAAATAAAATATAAAAAAATTTTTTTGGAATCAGGTGATGGAGCCAGGTTGGCAGAGTAGAAGCACAGAAAGCTGGAACCCCTTTAATTATCCTCTCAAATCTATCTTTAAATAACATCTAACAGCAATACTAGAGTAACAAGACCAACAAGGGATCACTGTGAGGCAACTTTCCTGCAGAAAATAATTTGGAAGTTAGGAAAAGAGTGTCTATTTCATTGGGGTGAGATGGGATAACAGATATCAGCAAAGCCTCACATTTGAGGAATACAAGTTGCCCACTCCCCACCTACTGTTCCAGGTTCCAAAACTAGGTTCAAGCCAAAATCAAGACCCTAAGTCCCTGTGTAAGCCAATACCAGAGCACCCCACACTATTTTGCTTACCCCTCTCAAGCCTAAGGGTATGGGGCAGAGCCCTATTCTAAACAAGGCCATAATGTCCATCACAGGAGATTCCACAATGACCCAGGCTCATGAAAGCCTATAATGAGGCTCTGAGCCTCTGTCAATGCCTTCAGTGAAGACCTGAATCCCAGAATAAGCCCAAGGTAAGATAGTCTGTGTCTGTCTGGTGCTAGCCTAAAGTGAAATCCAGAGTCCTGCCCAAACCTGTCCTACAACCCTAAGAACAAGGGTAAGCCAGTCTGCAATTCACCGGACTACTGTAAGCCCATTGCAAGCCTCTGAAGCCGTGCCCAAGCCTACAATGAGATCCTAAACCACAGTGAAAAGCAGTCAACACTTTTTTTCTGATCTCTGTATGCCACCCAGAGGCCTTACCTAAGCTTGAGGGTGAGATGCTCAGCCCCAGCACCAGGTACCTCACAGTGATCTAAGCCCTGTAAATCACCAGCATTCCCTAAAGGAGACTGAATCATTTTTTGGGAGTTGACTCAGAGCTCCTATTCCGTAAGTCATCACAGAACCAGAACGAGAGCTGAAGGTAGTAACCAGGAAAGAATGAAGTTTAAGAGAACGTTTTCTCTACCCTAGGAACAGAGTCCATCTTTAAGGTAAAAGTTAAAAAAAAAAGGAAAAATAAGTAAATATCCAAAAAATAAAGTAAAACAAAATAGAAAAGCACAAGGGAAATTATTGTGGAGACAAAGAAGAACAAGGCATGGACTCTGAAGGGGATAGTAAGATCAAAGCAATAACATGGAAAACATCAACAAAAAAATAGGAATTGGTTTCAGTCTCTTGAATAGTTTAAAAAGGAATTTAAAAAATCAAATAAGAGAGGCAGAAGAAAAATGAGTATGAGAAATAAGAATAATTCAAAAAAGAAAATAATGGCTCAAAGAACAGAAATGACCAAAAGAAAAAAGTAGTATAAAATCTAAAGGATAAAAGAGTTTCATAAAAAGTAAAATTCATCAAAGGAAAAAAGAGGTTAAAAAGCTCATGAAAGAAAAATAATATTACTTAAAATTAGAATTGGGCAAATAAATGCTAAATGCATCATAATACATCAAGAAACAATAAAACAAAATCAAAATATTTTTAAAAAATAGAAGAAACTATCTCTCATTGAAAAAAATGACCAGGCAAATAAATCCAGGAGAGCTAATATAAGAATTATTGCACTATTTGAATGTGATGATTTAAAAAAAATGTATGCTATAAGTGCATGTAGGGCTAAATATTGATCATTATCTATGTCACATTGGACATAATATTGTTTTCCTGCTTTTAACATTATATGTAGTTTAGCTATTATTTCCTTAGAGATTAGGATTGCTACCCCCACTTTCTTTATATCAGCTGTAGCATAATATAATTCAGCTCTAGCCTTTCAGTTTTAGTCTCTGTGTTTCTCATTTTTATAATAGTGATTTTTAAAACAATATAATGCTGTGCTTTGATTATTGATCCAATATGATATACATTTTTGTTATATCTGTAAATTCATCACATTAACAAAGTCTAAATTACTAGTTGTGTATTTTTTCCAATCTGTTTTTCTTCTGTGTTCTTTTCTTCCTTTCTTATTGCTGTGTACCTCCTCACATGTCGAATTTCATCTGTTTACTACATCTCCAACTTGGACCCCTTCTTAGAAACTTTTCCTTTGCATCCTAGTTCCAAATTGGCTCTCCTTTCTTTAAATTTTTATTCTATTCACCTTTCCAAAAGCCCCTTCCTTATCCCCCAAACCATGTACTTCTATTTCTTGATTTGAGTTAAATTTTAAAATAAGTTCTTTTATCTTGTCCTGAGAGTCCCTCTCTTATCTCCTCACCTTAACTCATTATTTCTTGATATAAATTCTTTTCCAGGTATCCCTCCCTTTTCTTGTCTCCTTTTTCTTTGCCTACTTTTCATTCTTTTAATTCTTCATTTCCTTAAGGTGATTATTAATCCCTCCCTTATGCTATCCCCTATCCCTACTGTTTCTCTGTATGTTAAAAAAATTGAATATTCTAGTTGTAGATCTTTCTCTCTTTTATGGGTTTAAGCATTTAGAAATAAACATTTTCCACTAAATTCTGCTTTGGATGCATCCTCAAATTTTTATTGTCTCCTTTTTGCCATTCTATTTAATGAAATTATTAACTGTTTCTTTTGATTTGTTATTTGACATGCTCAATTTTTAGTATAAATTTATTATCTTTACAATTAATTTTGAATCTTTTTTCTGCAGCCTTTTTTTGAGTGTAATTTTCATAGTATTATGACCTAGAAAGAATGCATTTAATATTTGGTTTTTTTGCATTTGATTATGAGGTTTTTATGTCCCAGTATATGATTAATCTTTGTAAGGATTATATATATATATGTATATATAATACATAATAATATATAATAATATATTATATATATAATATATAATAATAATACATACATATATATATATATATAGAGAGAGAGAGAGAGAGAGAGAGAGAGAGAGATTATACAAGAAGGTCCTTTCCACTTATCTTTGATCACTTTGGCATACAGACCCTTTAGTGGTGAACAATTTTATGGTACTTTTGACATGTTTTCAAATTGTTCCCAAAATGATGGAATCAGTTCAAAACCCCACCAACAAACCTACAGTATTTTTTCCAACATACTTTTTTAGTGTAATACCACTTTTCTCTCGTTAAATACAATTAATATAAGGGAATTTCAAAATTTACAACAAAGTGCTCATTTTTAATGAAATCTGTTATTAGAAAGAAAAAAAAGGACAACATTCAAAATGATAAATCCTTAAGAACCAGAGGGCAAGATAATGATATATAAAATATTTTTTTCACAGCAGAAACATTATCTTTTAAAAGTTGATAAACTCTGTAATCCTGAGCTATAGTCATTTGCTTTGTTTTGGTGCCCTCTGAAATTAATGAAATGCATAAGTTTTAATTACTTTAAATTGGACCTATAAGTGTCAATAATAATAATGAAGAAAATGTTATTGGACCATATAGATTATTAAGGGAAGAGGATTGGTCTGTGTGAGGTGTAAGAAAACTGGAAAGATAGGAAGGCTTTGGTTTATGGAAAAATAGACCAACATGCAATTGCTATCATCCAGGCATGAGATAATGAGGTCCAAAACCAAGGTGATTTCTGTCACAGAGGAGAGAATGGGACGTATAAAGTGATGTTACAAAGATAAAATTGGCAGGATTTAATAAAAGATTGTATATAGGTATATATGAGAAAAAGTGTTCAATCAAAGATAACCCCTAGATTTTAAGCCTGACTGACTGAGAGGATGGCCATCCCTTTGACAATATTAAGAAAGTTTGGGAGGTGGGAGTGTTTTTTTTGTGTTTTTTTTTTCATTTTGTAAGGGTAAGAGGCATAATGAGATTAGTGTTGGATATGTTGTGGAATTTAAGGTAGTGTAAGAGAGAAGCTCAGTTTGGCTTCTCAATAAATATGAAGTCAAGTGGTCTATTGGAACACAGGGACAGGGTTGATGGGAACAGGATGGAAACCTGGTGGATAAGATCTTATATCGGATACAGGATGGCTTATAGGAGAAATCAAAGGATAAGGGCCAATAGCTTCCAACAGAAAGTCTGTTTTCCCTGGCAGGAAGTGTTCTCTCCAAGCTCATGAAGACACAGGAACACTGCCTCTCCAGAACTCTGTTCCTCTTCTCATATATGTTCCTTATACTCTTTGGAATCTTTTTCTTTTGTGTTCCATGCATGAGCCAACTTTGGTTTGCAAAGTCACACATCTAACTTCTACAAACAATATTAACTGTCTTTTCCCTCTTAGAGTAGCTATGCAAAAAACAAATTTCAAATTCCCAATACAGCAGGAACTCATTTTATTCAACACACAGGAATTCAGGTATATGCAACTGATAATAAAAATAAGAATTGGAGGCAGAAAAAAAGTTGAATTCTTTGTTAAATTCACACCATTTTGGCAAGTGGCAGAAAGTCCCACAGTAGCTTGCCCTATCATGCTCATTCTTGATATAAGATGTGTGTGTATAATTTATTGCATTGTTTTGGGCCAAACATTAGCTGCTGCATCAGTGTTTTTCCAGAGTTTTCCAATGTAACATGTTCTGTTGCTGTTAGAGCAATTATGGCAAACCTTTTAGAGTAGAGTGCTGGGCTCCACCCCACCCCAGACCACATGCTTTGCCCTTCTCCCCAGAAGGTGCCAGGAATGTCCTGCTCCCAACCCGTTACCCCATAAAGAGGAGGGAGAAAGCATTCCTATTGGGTTGCTGGTCAGAGGGGCAAGTGATATGAAAAAAATGTCATCAGGAATGGTGGAGAGGTAGAAAAGAGCATCTCTGCCTGAGGCCCTCTGCCTTTCTAGTAATGAATTCTGGGTGGGGAAGTTGGCTGTGTGCCCACAGAGAATGGTCCATGTGCCATCTTTGTTACCCATGCCATTGGTTCGCCATCACTGTTTTAGAGTAATGCTTCCCTTTGTGTCCTTAATGTTATTTAGCTATTAATAATTTCCCCAAAATACAAGAGTAGTGATGCTAGTAAGCTCTGATAAGCCTAAGAAAAGTCGTAAAGTCTCTATGCATGCTCATATAAGAAATATTATTAAATAACAGGATTTGTATTGTGCAGTATTTTCAACTTAAGTGCAGGATCCTGGAATGTATTCATTATGTAAATTGATGTCCTGCTGTATAGGCAGTTGGAGATGAGAGATTAGAATTCAAGAGAGAGGTTAGGCTTGGAAAAAATAATTCTGAGAACCAAGTGCAATAATATAGAGGGAGAAAAGGAGAAGACCCATGAGAGTTTTAGGTAATGGCCATGTTTAAAAAATAGCATCTGAATGAAAATCCAGCAGAGATTAAGAAGGAATAAACTGTCAGATATCCAGAAGAACTAGGAAATGTCAGTCACAAAACATAGAGAATAGAGAATATCAAGGAGAAGACATTATTGACAGTATAAAAACTGCAGTAAGATCAAGATGAAATTTAAGAAAAGGTCATTAGATTTGGTGATTATGAGATCCTTGGTTCCTTTGGATCTACTTAATAGCTGGAGTTGAAAAGAGAAATTATTTGGTTGCTAATCTATTTTATTTTCTATTGAAATACTAATTTGGGCATGTTCAATCTTAGGTATGTATGACAAAGGAAACATAGGTAAAATTAATATTCTAGTTCTTTGTTACTTTTTCAATTAATTTTGCAATATAATAAATGTTGAACTTTTCCTGCAAAAAATTACCTTTCAGTTTATATAAATGATACATTTACCACTTTGAATAAATCATTATATTTTTCCTTTGCTTTCTTATAATTTTACTTGCTCAAAAAATCAACATTTATTCATCTTATCCCTTTAAGAAGTGGATGAAGGCAGATAAAGCTCAATAAATAATAATCTATATATAATATATAATCTATGATAATCTATATCAGATCTGTCACCCTGTTGACAATATTTGTAATCAGGTTGTTTAACATTTTTGGGGGGTGGGGTGATGATTGGACTTGTTTTGTTGGTACAGAAGGACATATATTTTAAAACAGAAGGGATATCCAGTCCAACTCCCTCATTTTATAGGTGAATAAACATCTCTTGAAGAATTAAATGATTTATCCATGGTCACACATGCATGAGCAGAAAATCTAGAACTTGAAACTGTCATCAAAATCTGAGGTTCTGATTATTTGCCTCCATAATCCTATTACTCAATCCTTCCCTACTCATCTGGTTTACTGATAAGCAGCAATATGTTCAAGCTATAGTGCTATCTCGTGAGCAATGGTCATGGTCACCTTTTTGACGCCCATTCAGTTTCCTACTCTGGACAAAAGATACATGTCCTAGTCTACTCGTACTTTTTAGCTGGGTAATGTCGAACTAAAGTGCCTGGGTAATATGGAATTAAGGTAATGGCAAGAATATTCATAGCTGTGCTCTTTATGGTGAAAAAAAATTGGAAAATGAGGGGATTCCCTTCAATTGGGGAATGGCTGAACAAATTGTGGTATATGTTGGTGATGGAATATTATTGTGCTCAAAGGAATAATAAAGTGGAGGAATTCCATGGGACCTGGAACAACCTCCAGGAATTGATACAGAGTGAAAGGAGCAGAGCCAGGAGAACACTGTACACAGAGACAGATACACTGTGGTACAATCGAATTTAATAGGCTTCTCTACTAGCGGCAATGCAGTGATCCAGAACAGTGATCTGAGGGACTTATGAGAAAGAATACTATCCACATTCAGAGGAAGACCTGGGGGAACAGAAAAACAGAAGAAAAACAGCTGCCCAATCATATGATTCAATGGGGATATGATTGGGGATGTATAGTTTAAATGATCACCCTAATGCAAATATCAATAATATGGAAATAGTTCTTGATCAATGACACATTTAAAACTCAGTGGAATTGTGCATCAGCTACAGGAGAAGGATGGGGGAGTGGGGAGGGAAAAAGCATGAATCTTATAACCATGGAAAAATATTCTAAATTAACTAAATAACCCCCCCCCAAAAAAAAAGAATTAAGGTAATGGGAAACTATGGAACATAACAGATGTTCAAATACTGGTTCAGATTTGTAATGTCATTGTTCAATGAAGATTTCAAGTTATCTGTACCTGACCATCTTTCATAACTCTAATTCATGGTTTCTCATAAATTTGTAAAAAAATTATTTCACTTCATATGCCTGATTGATTCTTTGTAGCCTCCTGACATAATATGGCTATCAAATGAGTAAATAGATTTCCTCTATTTCCACATCATCTCATTACATGATACCACTTTCTTTTTTTTTCTAGGCAAACTGATCACATTCTTACACTATTTCTCCTATGAATGTTGAGACCTTTACATCATTTACTATTATATCCAACAATTTACCCCCCCCAAAATATAACCAATCTATTCCATTTTCTCATTAACTTTTCTTATACTTGGATATAAAAAGTAAAGAACTGTGGTTAAATATTGTTTTGTTTTCTTTTTCCTTCTGCTTTTGGTTAAGGTGCCATTTTACTTAAACATTAAAATGAGTAATAAGATAGTATTTAACTCTCTCAGTGACTATCAGGGGGGAAAAGAAGTATCTAAAGGCACAATAGGATGAAAATATACTGAAGCTGTGGTCCTGAGTGAGGGCTAAAAGTTTGAAAATGGTTCATGGGAAAGGTAGAAGAAACATTTACATTTTATATTTTAGAAACAATGGGAAAGAAAGTACTTAATGAAGTCTCCCAACATTAACAAATTCTGCTTTTTTACAGAAAACTATAGCATTCCTGAACACAACAGAGTCATGAGAAAACCCGGGATTATGTACTGGCAGTACCACTTCCTAAGGTTTTGACTATACATGTTGTAACATTTAAAAAGAGTGGGAGCCATAAATTGTTATATTTAAAATAGTTGTCTGCCATAAACTGTGGCAGTTAAAAGAGTTAATGCTATAAACTCTAGTGATTAAAATAGTGGAAGATATAAATTATAGTAGATATAAGAGTGGGTGAGTAAATTGTGAACACAGAAAATATGTTTTCACTACAGTGTCTTGTTTTAAAATCAAATATAAGGTGGTCGCCAGGGAAATATTCCCAATTATTCAAATACCCAAGTCAACTGGGTTTTATAGAGAATTTAATTAATAATACAATGAGGAATTAAAGAAAAGAGAGAAAGAGAGGAAAAGGAAATAAGTATGAAGGGCCTTAAGACAACATGGCCTAGACCTGAGTCTTAAGAGAGAGAGAGATCAGTCAGTCAGTCTTTTATCACTCACCACAAGGTCTGTCTAAGCAAGGATTCTAGTGACAGAGTCTCCTCAGAGAGAGTTCCAGCCAGAGTCCTCCTCAAAGAGCCTTCCAGCCAGAAACTGTTTCAAAGGGCCTCTCTCAAGAGCCTCCAGAGGGGCAGAGTCCCCTCAGAGGAGCTCTAGTGAGACCTCCTTAGAGATTGTCCTCCAAGAGCTTCCCTTCTCCAGAGCTTCTCCCAAGAGATCCTCCAAAAGGATTCTTCAAAAGGATTTTTTCATAAGAGATTTTGCTTTTTCTTATATAGGGGGTTTTCTCCTATGTCACCTCCCCTAAGTTCTTCCATCTACCAATCAAAGTAGATGTTTTCCAAGGGACAGCCCATTCTGAATTCACTGCTGAGTCGATTAATCCCTTTAGTAAGTTTGAATCAGAAAAAAAAAAAAAAAACACTTCTGAATAAGTTTTCACCTCTTTGCTCCTGGCAAGTTTACAAGTTGCCTGACCTTTAATAGGTACTTAGCACCCCATTGTATTAATTTTAAAAATAGGCATGGCTTAAAGAACTTCTTGCCTCATTATAAGTATGGGCTAAAGTACTTTCATTATTTAGCAAGGAGTTCTCTCCCCCAAAGCAGTCCCAAGTACCGGTGGAGCAGAGGTCCTCCCATTTCTGATCCAAGTAGAGTTCTCACTGTCAAAATGAGGAATGTTCCCAGTAGGGAATTGTTCCAATAGAGAATTACCCAATGTGGAAATTTTTAACATTCACAAGTCTGAGAAATTTCAAGATTTACAATCCCCCCTGATGATCATTGGGAGACTAGTCTCCCCATTGATCATTTAACATAATCATTTTGTAATCCTAAATGCACTTCTAAATATAGATATATACAATATTCATTTTTTTCTAAGAGGAATTAGAATAGTGAGGGAGGAAATAGAAAAGAAAAGGAAGCAAAACCAATGTTTTGCTAGGCTCATTGACAGAAAGCCAAATTAGGGGCAGTCCCTTTTGACATAAATGTGTACATTTACAATAAATGTTCAATCAAAGTTCAGTTCAATAAATCATATCCAAAGTTCATTCTTGATCTTCTTATTGTAGTGTAGGTTTTCTGCATCTTTCTGCAACAATCCATTCTCTGGATTTAGGAGTTTCAAGCTTCTTTCTTTAAGATCTTTTCTCGAACAAATCAAAATCTTTTATTTTATATATAAAAATACAATCTCAAACAAAAAATCAAAAATCTTGGATTTTCAATTAAAATACAATCCCCCCCTGAAGTAAGTGTTAAAAACCATCCAGTTCAGCTCAGGAAGCAATGTTGAGTTATAGGGATGTTTGAGTTAATTATCAATAGAAGAGAAAAATAATCAAAAACATAAGGGAAAAAATTCAAAATAGGTCCTTGTATAGGTCCAATTTAAAGTAATTTCTATCCCACAAGTCTGTAGGACAGAATGCAGTAATATTTCATTTAGACATTTGTACCCAAGACTACCGGAAGTTGCCATAATATAAGAAGGAAAGTAACTAGAATTCTATTTTGATAGGGAAGTGTCATTAACTCATCTGATTTTTGACATTCTCAGGGATATAGGGAGCCAGCATAATAGTCAAACTTTGTACTTGTATGACTACTTCGCAAAGAGTGTAGATACAAGGAAGTCCTACGACTTAACGTATGTCAAGCATCGCAACCTCGAGTCTCATTAGTATTTCATGTGTGCTCTTTTTGGCACTATTCAGGTTAAGTCTGTGCTCCATGTCTTTATCCCATTTTCTGGAATCAGATACAAACATTAATAATAGTCTCATAACATTTTATCAATAAATGGCAGGGTCCCATAGTTTAAAGCTTTTGGATATGCATTGATATTATAGCAAGAATATGTATATATATATATATATATATATATTAACTTGTATTACTGCAGAAAAATATTAATTATGTGTACCTTTACTATAAGAAATGAGAAAAAATCAAATATTCTAATCAAAATAAAGAAAAGCAATAATAAAAATGAGGAAAAATCAGTAATTCAATGTGTTCTCAAAAAAACAAAACAGCATTCACTTGTCAATGGATTATTATCTCCAAAACATGCGAAAGGTTACAGTCAATCAGTCTCAGCAGAAGATGCTTTCTTCACATGTGAGCAATGAATCCAAGAGTCTTTTTCTCCAACCTTTATAGATTTTGGAGAAGTTACCAATATTTGGAATGGTCCTTCCCATGAAGGCTGAGTTGCTCCAGTTCGCTTGAAATTCTTCATATAAACTTTATCTCCTGGATTCAGGTCATGCAGAGAAAAGTCTAGTGGTCCGGCTTGTACTGCATCTCCGGATTCATGAAGTTCATGTAGTTTGTGCTGTAACTCCTGTATATAGTAAGCAATAGTAGTATCTCCCCCTAATAGTGAGTATATGCAGGGGAAAAAGGTTTACCCTGTATAGGCAGATGTCCAAAAAGCATCTCAAATGGTGAGAGGTGTAGGTCTCCTCTAGGCCTGCTTCTAAGATAAATTAGGGCCAGAGGGAGAATTTCAGGCCATTTTTAATGTTCTCATTGCATAATTTTCCAATCATAGTTTTAAGTTCTTTGTTCATCCTCTCAACTTGTCCTGAGCTCTGGGGATGATATGGAATATGGAATTTTGGAGTTATTCCCAAGCAAGAATATATCTAATTTAGGACAGAATCAGTAAAATGACTTCCTCTATCTGAATCAATACGTGCTGGTCGTCCAAAGTGAGGAATACTTTAATTTAAAAGTATCTTTGCAACAAAATCCACTGTGGCTCGGGTCGCAGGAAATGCTTCAGGCCATCTGGTTAGTTGATCTACTATTACTAGACAAAATTTATAACGTCCAGCCTTTGGCTTTGTTATGAAATCTATCTGGATTTTCAAAAGGTGTGTAAGCCAGAGGATGTCCACCAAAGGCTTTTCCTAGAAATGCATGTTGGTTATATGCCTGGCAGGTAGAGCAGGCTGAACATACTTTAGAGGCTATAGTAGTTATACCAGGGGCTATCCATACTCTCTTGACAGAGTCCATGATTCCCTGTGTGCCAAAATGACCATTTTTATGAATAGATTGGCAAATTTGGTTATAGAAACTTCTAGAGAGCAGGAGTTTTCCTTCAGATGACACCCATACTCCATTAATCTGTTTTGCTTTGATTTTTTTCCATTTTTCCACTTCCTTTTCATTATAGCAAAGTGGTAGATTTAAATCATTAGCGGTTGTTAATGTTAAATTTAATTCCAACTTCCGGTTAAGATGGCGGCTTAGAGAAAGCTGAAGTTCAGATCTCCGGAAAACCCTTCCCGACCGATCTCAAACTAGAAGCTCCTAAGGTGCCGAAATTCAAAACGATCAACAGCACAGAACCTGGGAACCCTCCTCCTGGACCTGGACCCGGTTCAAAAGGTACAGCTCCCCTTAAAAGCCAGAACCCGAGATCCCTCGGACCTCAGGGGTAGGAGCGCAGAGTCCAAGGCTCCCGGAAGCGGCAGCCGCGCCGGGCTCAGAGAGCAGGGTCTGAGGAACAACAACCCTCAGGGTCTTCTACCCAAGTCCCAGTCCGGGTGAAAGTTACTGCCTGGGGCTTCCGCTGCAAAGAGCCGGTCGGTCCGGGTGAAAGTTACTGCCTGGGGCCTCCGCTGCAGAGAGCTGGTCAAAACAACAGCAACCCTCAGGGCGGGCAAGACAGCCTCACGGGCTGGATCCTGCTATCCAAGTCTCAGTGAAAGTCTGTGCTCTCGGAGCTTGGGGAAGCGGCAGCCCATCCCCCCGCAGGCCGACGAAACAGCCTCACGGCCAGGGATTCTGAAGGCAACTTCCGGAAATCGAGCCAGGGGGAGAGTGTGGCCTTGTGGTCCGACCCTTCCATTCCAGTTCCAGTGAGGCATATTCAGTTTAACCCAGGGAACGCTCATAGAACCAACATCTGCCCAGGACTAAAGCCACTGATCACCAGACAAAGACAAGAAAAGCCAATCCTCCACGTTCAGAGATGACAAATTCCACAGAAGCACAGAAGCCCCAAAATACCAAGAAAAATAAGAAGAAAGGGGCGACTCTGGACACATTCTATGGAGCCAAAATACAAAATACAGAGCAGATAGAAGAAGATATACAAGAAAATTCTCCAAAATCTTCCAAAGGAAATAGAAACTCTCCACAAACCCATGAAGAATTTGAATCAGAAAGGACCAAAAAGATGGAAGCCCTCTGGGAGGAAAAGTGGGAAATGATGCAAAAGAAATTCACGCATCTACAAAACCAGTTTGACCAAACAGTAAAAGAAAACCAGGCTTTAAAGCAAGAACTAATAAAGCAAAGCCAAAACACCAAGAAATTAGAAGAGAACATAAAATATCTCACCGACAAGGTGATAGATCTGGAAAACAGGGGGAGAAGAGAAAATTTAAGAATAATTGGACTCCCAGAAAAGCCAGAAATAAACACCAAACTGGACATGGTGATACAAGATATAATCAAAGAAAATTGCCCAGAGATTCTAGAACAAGGGGGCAATACATCCACTGACAGAGCTCACAGAACACCTTCTACACTAAACCCCCAAAAGACAACTCCCAGGAATGTAATTGCCAAATTCCAAAGCTATCAAACAAAAGAAAAAATCCTACAGGAAGCCAGAAAAAGACAATTTAGATATAAAGGAATGCCAATCAGGGTCACACAAGACCTTGCAAGTTCTACGCTGAATGATCGTAAGGCATGGAACATGATCTTCAGAAAGGCAAGAGAGCTGGGTCTCCAACCAAGAATCAGCTACCCAGCAAAACTGACTATATACTTCCAAGGGAAAGTATGGGCATTCAACAAAATAGAAGACTTCCAACTTTTTGCAAAGAAAAGACCAGAGCTCTGTGGAAAGTTTGATACCGAAAATCAAAGAGCAAGGAATACCTGAAAAGGTAAATATTAAGGAAAGGGGAAAAATGTTATCTTCTTTTACTCAAACTCTCTTCTATAAGGACTACATTTATATCAACCTATGTATACTAATATGTGGGGAAAATGTAATGTATAAATAGGGGGTAAAGAAAGACCAAATAGAATAATGGTTCTCACACAAAGATTCACAGGGGAAGGGGAGGGGAAGAAAACTCCTATAAGAAGGAGAGGAAGAGGGGGGGGGGGTTTACTTAAACCTCAATCTCAGGGAAATCAACTCTGAGAGGGAAAAACATCCAGATCCATTGGGATCTTGAATTCTATCTTACCCAACAAGGGTAAGGAGAAGGGAAAACCAAGGGGGGGAGGGGGAGAGGGAGAACAAAAAGGGAGGGAAAGAGAGGGGGGAGGGGGAGGGAACAAAAAGGGAGGGACTAAAAAGGGAAACATCAAGGGAGGGGACAAGGGGGACTGATTCAAAGTAAATCACTGGACTAAAAGGTAGAGCCGAAGAAGAAAAGGTTAGAATTAGGGAAGGCAATCAAAATGCCAGGGAGTCCACAAATGACAATCATAACTTTGAACGTGAATGGGATGAACTCACCCATAAAACGTAGACAAATAGCTGAATGGATTAGAATCCAAAACCCTACCATATGTTGTCTTCAAGAAACACACATGAGGCGGGTTGACACCCACAAGGTCAGAATTAAAGGATGGAGTAAGACCTTCTGGGCCTCAACTGATAGAAAGAAGGCAGGAGTGGTAATCATGATATCTGATAAAGCCAATGCAAAAATAGACCTGATCAAAAGGGATAGGGAAGGTAATTATATTTTGTTAAAAGGGACTCTAGACAATGAGGAAATATCATTAATCAACATGTATGCACCAAATAATATAGCACCCAAATTTCTAATGGAGAAACTAGGAGAATTGAAGGAAGAAATAGACAATAAAACCATACTAGTGGGAGACTTAAACCAACCATTATCAAATTTAGACAAATCAAATCAAAAAATAAATAAGAAAGAGGTAAAAGAAGTGAATGAAATCTTAGAAAAATTAGAATCAATAGACATATGGAGAAAAATAAATAGGGATAAAAAGGAATACACCTTCTTCTCAGCACCACATGGCACATTCACAAAAATTGACCATACATTAGGTCACAGAAACATAGCACACAAATGCAAAAAAGCAGAAATAATGAATGCAGCCTTCTCAGATCACAAGGCAATAAAAATAATGATTAGTAATGGTACATGGAAAACCAAATCTAAAACCAATTGGAAATTAAACAATATGATACTCCAAAACCGTTTAGCTAAAGAAGAAATCATAGAAACAATTAATAATTTCATCAAGGAAAATGACAATGGCGAAACATCCTTTCAAACCTTTTGGGATGCAGCCAAAGCGGTAATCAGAGGCAAATTCATATCCCTGAAAGCTCATATTAACAAACAAGGGAGAGCAGAGATCAATCAATTGGAAATGCAATTGAAAAAACTCGAAAGCGATCAAATTAAAAACCCCCAGCAGAAAACCAAATTAGAAATCCTAAAAATTAAGGGAGAAATTAATAAAATCGAAAGTGATAGAACTATTGATTTAATAAATAAGACAAGAAGCTGGTACTTTGAAAAAACAAACAAAATAGACAAAGTACTGGTCAATCTAATTAAAAAAAGGAAGGAAGAAAAGCAAATTCACAGCATTAAAGATGAAAAGGGGGACAGCACCTCCAATGAGGAGGAAATTAAGGCAATCATTAGAAATTACTTTGCCCAATTATATGGCAATAAATACACCAATTTAGGAGAAATGGATGAATATATACAAAAATACAAACTGCCTAGACTAACAGAAGAGGAAATAGAATTCTTAAATAATCCCATATCAGAAATTGAAATCCATCAAGCCATCAAAGAACTTCCTAAGAAAAAATCCCCAGGGCCTGATGGATTCACCTGTGAATTCTATCAAACATTCAGAGAACAATTAACCCCAATACTATACAAACTATTTGACATAATAAGCAAAGAGGGAGTTCTACCAAACTCCTTTTACGACACAAACATGGTACTGATTCCAAAACCAGGCAGGTCAAAAACAGAGAAAGAAAACTATAGACCAATCTCCCTAATGAATATAGATGCAAAAATTTTAAATTGGATACTAGCAAAAAGACTCCAGCAAGTGATCAGAAGGATCATTCACCATGATCAAATAGGATTCATACCAGGGATGCAGGGCTGGTTCAACATTAGGAAAACCATCCACATAATTGACCACATCAACAAGCAAACTAGCAAGAACCACATGATTATCTCAATAGATGCAGAAAAAGCCTTTGATAAAATACAACACCCATTCCTATTAAAAACACTAGAAAGCATAGGAATAGAAGGGTCATTCCTAAAAATAATAAACAGTATATATCTAAAACCAACAGCTAATATCATCTGCAATGGGGATAAACTAGATGCATTCCCAATAAGATCAGGAGTGAAACAAGGATGCCCATTATCACCTCTACTATTTGACATTGTACTAGAAACACTAACAGTAGCAATTAGAGAAGATAAAGAAATTGAAGGCATCAGAATAGGCAAGGAGGAGACCAAGTTATCACTCTTTGCGGATGACATGATGGTCTACTTAAAGAATCCTAGAGATTCAACCAAAAAGCTAATTGAAATAATCAACAACTTTAGCAAAGTTGCAGGATACAAAATAAACCCACATAAATCATCAGCTTTTCTATATATCTCCAACACAGCTCAGCAGCAAGAACTAGAAAGAGAAATCCCATTCAAAATCACCTTAGACAAAATAAAATACCTAGGAATCTATCTCCCAAGACAAACACAGGAACTATATGAACACAACTACAAAACACTCGCCACACAACTAAAACTAGACTTGAACAATTGGAAAAACATTAACTGCTCATGGATAGGACGAGCCAATATAATAAAAATGACCATCCTACCCAAACTTATTTATCTATTTAGTGCCATACCCATTGAACTACCAAAATACTTCTTCACTGATTTAGAAAAAACCATAACAAAGTTCATTTGGAAGAACAAAAGATCAAGGATATCCAGGGAAATAATGAAAAAAAACACATATGATGGGGGCCTTGCAGTCCCAGACCTCAAACTATATTACAAAGCAGCAGTCATCAAAACAATTTGGTACTGGCTAAGAAACAGAAAGGAAGATCAGTGGAATAGACTGGGGGAAAACGACCTCAGCAAGACAGTATACGATAAACCCAAAGATCCCAGCTTTTGGGACAAAAATCCACTATTCGATAAAAACTGCTGGGAAAATTGGAAGACAGTGTGGGAGAGACTAGGAATAGATCAACACCTCACACCCTACACCAAGATAAATTCAAAATGGGTGAGTGACTTAAACATAAAGAAGGAAACCATAAGTAAATTGGGTAAACACAGAATAGTATACATGTCAGACCTTTGGGAGGGGAAAGGCTTTAAAAACAAGCAAGATATAGAAAGAATCACAAAATGTAAAATAAATAATTTTGACTACATCAAACTAAAAAGCTTTTGTACAAACAAAACCAATATAACTAAAATCAGAAGGGAAACAACAAATTGGGAAAAAATCTTCATAGAAACCTCTGACAAAGGTTTAATTACTCATATTTATAATGAGCTAAATCAATTGTACAAAAAATCAAGCCATTCTCCAATTGATAAATGGGCAAGGGAAATGGATAGGCAGTTCTCAGATAAAGAAATCAAAACTATTAACAAGCACATGAAGAAGTGTTCCACATCTCTTATAATCAGAGAGATGCAAATCAAAACAACTCTGAGGTATCACCTCACACCTAGCAGATTGGCTAACATAACAGCAAAGGAAAGTAATGAATGCTGGAGGGGATGTGGCAAAGTAGGGACATTAATTTATTGCTGGTGGAGTTGTGAACTGATCCAACCATTCTGGAGGGCAATTTGGAACTATGCCCAAAGGGCGACAAAAGAATATCTACCCTTTGACCCAGCCATAGCACTGCTGGGTCTGTATCCCAAAGAGATAATGGACACAAAGACTTGTACAAAAATATTCATAGCTGCGCTCTTTGTGGTGGCCCAAAACTGGAAAACGAGGGGATGCCCATCAATTGGGGAATGGCTGAACAAACTGTGGTATATGTTGGTGATGGAATACTATTGTGCTCAAAGGAATAATAAAGTGGAGAAGTTCCATGGAGACTGGAACAACCTCCAGGAAGTGACGCAGAGCGAGAGGAGCAGAACCAGGAGAACATTGTACACAGAGACTAATACACTGTGGTATAATCGAACGTAATGGACTTCTCCATTAGGGGCGGTGTAATGTCCCTGAACAACTTTCAGGGATCCAGGAGAAAAAAAACACCATTCATAAGCAAAGGATAAACTATGGGAGTGGAAACACCGAGAAAAAGCAACTGCCTGAATACAGAGGTTGAGGGGACATGACAGAGGATAGACTTTAAATGAACACTCTAATGCAAATACTATCAACAAAGCAATGGGTTCAAATCAAGAAAACATCTAATGCCCAGTGGACTTACGCGTCGGCTATGGGGGGTGGGGGGGAGGAAAAGAAAATGATCTATGTCTTTAACGAATAATGCTTGGAAATGATCAAATAAAATATATTAATAAAAAAAAAATAAATTTAATTCCAGTCCTTCTATGGCTGCTAGCTTTGTAGTGGCATCTGCTTGATCATTTCCTCTAGAGACAGGGTCAGTGCCGCCTGTGTGGGCAGAACAATGAACTACAGCTAGGGCTTCAGGAATCTGGAGAGCAGAAAGAATTTCATTAATAATTTCTGCATTAGCTATAGATTTTCCAACTGAGGTTAAAAATCCTCTCTGGAGCCATAACATTCCTACTGAGTGACAAATGCCAAAAGCATATCTAGAATCCGTATAAATTGTTGCCTTTTTATCCTTGGCAATTATACAAGTGTGCTTCAGAGCTATGAGTTCTGCTCCTTGAGCACTAATGTTATAAGGTAGTGCAACTGAACATTCAGGGGCAAATTCTGAGACTATGGCAGCTCCAGTGTAGCATATGCCATCCCTTCATAAAAGAGGAACCATCGGTAAATAAAATCAGATCTGCATTGTCTAAGGGAGTGTCCAATAGATTATCTCAAGGCTTTTATGCCATGGACACTAATGTTTCACAATTGTGTAATAGTTCTCCTAAAGTTGGTAAATGTGGAAGCAAGGTGGCAGGGTTAAGAGTAGTACAATGTTTTAAAGTAATGTTTTCTCTATTTAATGAGGTTATTTCATATCTTGTAATTCTCTGATCCGAGAATGTCTGTGTTCTATGTTTTATCAACAATGCTTCTACCTCATGTGGGCACATTATTGTTAATGGACATCCCAATACTAAATCAACTGTTTTTGTTACTAGTAAGGCTGTAGCAGCTACTCCTCTAAGACATGGTGGTGCTCCTGGTGCTACTGGGTCCAGTTGAGCAGAATAATAAGCAATTGTGTGCTGAGAAGGTCCCAAAGTCTGAGTTAACACACCAGAAGCTACTCCTCTTCTCTAATGCACATACAAAGTAAATGGCTAGTAGTAATCTGGGATGCCTAGAGCAGGGGCAGACATGATAGCCTTTTTTAGATCTGATAGAGCTGACAAGTGTTAAGGCTCTAATTTGAGGGGTTCAGGAACCTAATCCTTTGTTAATGCTATAAGGGGTTTAGTAATTTCCCCATAGCAAGGAATCCATTGTCTGCAAAAGCCTGTTGCTCGTAAAATTACTCTCAACTGTTTCTTAGTAGTAGGAGTGCTTAAATTTTGAATATTCTCAATTCTTTTTGGATAAATATAATGAGCACCAGCATTCAGGATGAATCCCAAATATTCTACTTTAGGGAGATGCCACTGAACCTTATCCTTCGAGATTTTATGTCCTCTTTTGTGCAATTCCAAAAGAAGGTGTTTGCTATCTTCTTGACATGTTTCTGTGTCTGTTGAAGCCAAGAGTAGATCATCTACATATTTGATTAATTTGCTATTTTTAAATGTTATATTGTCTGTGTCTTGGCTCAAAATTTGCTCAAATAAACTCAGACTTTCCACATAACCCTGTGGCCGCTGACTCCATGTACATTGTGATCCCTTCCAGGTGAAAACAAAAATATGCCTGGAGTTCTCATGTATAGGTATGGAGAAGAAAGCTGAACACAAGTCTACTACTGTAAAGTATGTAGCTGTGCTAGGAATAGAGGAAATAATAGTATTTAAGTTAGAAACTACGGAGTGTCTCTTTATAACGTGATTATTCACTGCCCTCAGATCCTGTACGAATCTATAGAGGTACTTGCCATCAGGCACTCTTTTTGGTTTTTTAACTGGCAGGATGGGCATGTTGTATTCAGATTTGCAAGGGACTATTAGTTCCTGTTCTATTAATGACTTAATAACTGGTGTAATACCCTCAATTGCCTCCTTTGAGAGGGGATACTGAGGGATGGAAGGAGGTGGACTAGATTTAGTTTTTATCTGCACAGGAACAGCAGATTTAAGTAAGCCTACATCGGAAGAAGATGTGGCCCAAAGAGACTCCGGTATATCCTTAGGTATATCAAAAGTGGAAGGCTCTTTTGCCTCCTGGTTTTCCGAGAGAAGTACAGGGAGTAAATTTAAAGATTCCTCTGGTACTTCCAATGATAAAGAACCATCTGGTGAACAAGTTATTGTGGCTCTGAGTTTGCATAGAAGGTCTCTCCCCAGCAAATTTAAAGGGGAGTCAGGCATTAAATGAAAGGAATGTTGTAACTCTAGGAGTCCTACAGACACCATTGCAGGGGCAAGTTTTTCAACTCTTTGGGGTATTCCCGATACTCCCACTACACTTTGTGAATCAATGGAATAACAATTTAAATCTGGTACCTTCTTCAATACAGACCTGGTAGCTCCAGTGTCTACGAGACAATCATAATCAGTGTTACCCACCTTTAAGGTAACATGGGGTTCATTAGTATGGGGAGGGCAGTGGATAGGGACAATGGGTAGTAGGACATCAGGGTCCGGAAAATCAAAGGTTGTATCCTCTGATTCCTGTTCCCCAGCTCCCCCCCATACAACATCATTGTGTTTGCGATATTCCTTGGGCACCCCCCTGAAGAGCACCACAGCAATTTTTTGGATGAACTCCATTTCTAATATTTTGTTGTTGGGTATTATCATTTTCTTCATTTGGAGCATTGTCATTATTTTCCCAGTTCCTATTTCTATAATTCTGGTTTTTAAAGTTCTTATTTCTATATTCATTATAGTTATTTCCATAGTCATTATTATAATTTCTAAAATTTCTAAAATTCTGGTTTCTATGACCATTATCATCTCTATAGTTGTTCCGGTTTCTATGATCATTATCATCATTTCTATAGTTGTTACTTCTAAAGCTATTATTAAACTGTGTATTCCTTCCAATCATCTTAAGAAAGGTTCTACATTCCATCATTTTGTGGCCCTTCTTCTTACAGAAGTGGCAAGTTACTGATTTATTTGTGAATTCACACAAAGGGGCTATAGTCTCTCCCTTATTTTTCAATTGTCTCTTTAATATTTCAATTTATTTCTTTAAATCTTCAACTGATATATCATCTTCCTCAGGTCTTTTTATATGACCTTTATAAACATAGGTTGCTACTCTCCTCAATTCTTCAAGGTCCATAGAGTCCCAATTAGGACAGCTAGTTCTAAAGTAGTCTTTTACCACTGAACAACAATTCTTAACAAATTGCCTACGTATTTGTCTAATGTCTCTTTTTCTGGATAAATCAAGGTCCATATATGTATTCCCTACGTCAATAAGTCTGTCCATAAACTGGGAGGGTGTTTCATCAATTTGTTGTTGGGTTTTTTCAAATTTTGACCATTTTTCAGGTCTATCAGAGCAAGCTCTCATGGCTGTCAATAATGCTTCTCTGGCCTGGTTTAGTTTTGTGTAATGTAGTTCAACATTGGGGTTCCAATGTGGATCTTCAGTTGGCCAATAATGTCCTCTTCTACCTTGCTTTTCATTAGCCAGAGAGATGATATTATTTTTCTCTCTCTTTGTTAATAATGCTTCTAATATATTCTCAACATCCAACCAAGTGGGGTCAAAAGTTATGAATATGTTCTCTAATTTTTTTTATAATTAATATTGGTTCGTCTTCAAATGATGGAAGATCTTCGTTCATTTTTTTTTTAAATCTTCAGGGCTAAAAGGTGTATGATGTCTTACAGATACCAAGTTTCCTTTTTTATTAAAAGTGGGTACTTCCCTTAAAGGAAATAAGCTATCTGAATTGTTTGGTACTCCTGTTTCTAGGCTTCTTGCTCCACCCTCAGTGGGGTAAGTATGAGAAATAAAAGAGTTGGGCACATTAAAGGAGAGGGTTTGTTGTTGTCTCAGAGTGCCAGAAAAATCAGAGGTAGGGTGTGAATTTAGGTTGGAATGTGAACTTAAAGTAAAATGTGAAAAGAAGGAGGAGCCAAGGAAGAAGTGTGAAAGGATACAGAGGTGTTTGGATTGGAGGAATCAGTAAGGTATGAAGTAGAGAGATTAAGATCATAAGTATGGGTGGGGTGTGAACTTAGAGTTGATTCTGCTGGGTCAGAAGCATGAGCAGTGGGAGGAGTGGGTGGTGGGTTTTCTGAGGCCGAGGGGGCAGGGGGTGGGGTGGGTTCATTAAGAGGATTATTGTCCAGAGCAGGGTGGGACAGAGATTCTGATAATGTTCTTAACTCTCTGTTAATGCTTCTTATAAAAGTTACAATCTCTCCCTGGTTTTCCTCTATAAGCACCTGTCGAGTATTTAGTTCTTCAATTTGTTGAATATTAGAGGGAGCAATTGGTTGGTTTGACTGAGAAGTGAGTTCCTCAAGGAAATACAATATTAAAAGTACAACAATCAAAAACTCAAGGGAAAGTAGTATGTCAATTAGATTTGTCCATAAGTTCCATGGGATGAGCCCTTTCAGAGAGACAAGGAATTCTGTATTTATAAGATTGGTCATGGGGCTGATGAGCCAGCTGTTAAGTAAGCTGCAGACCAATGCTTGTACTAAGAAAAGAACAAAGTATTTACAGAAACTCCAGTTGTTAACTAAGTTCTGAACTGTCTGTAACTCCATATTTCTAAAGTAAACACGTGGGAAGCAGGATTTTCTAGTCCTAATTTAGGCAGTTGCTAGCAAGGACCTTAGGGCCCTGTTGCTAAGATATAAAACAGCTTAATTTAAGGAGAATCAAAAAGGTTTTTACTTACCCTTTTTTGCAGCTGTATTTTTGAAGTCAAGTTAAAAAAGAAAACAAAACTGACTAATAGAGCAAGTAATAAAGAGAGAAAGGAAAGAGATTTCACAGAAGCTTTTTGAGGGTTTTTTCACCAATTTCATGGTAAGCCATAAACTGTAACATTTAAAAAGAGTGGGAGCCATAAACTGTTATATTTACAATAGTTGTCTGCCATAAACTGTGGCAGTTAAAAGAGTTAATGCTATAAACTCTAGTGATTAAAATAGTGGAAGATATAAATTATAGTAGATATAAGAGTGGGTGAGTAAATTGTGAACACAGAAAATATGTTTTCACTACAGTGTCTTGTTTTAAAATCAAATATAAGGTGGTCGCCAGGGAAATATTCCCAATTATTCAAATACCCAAGTCAACTGGGTTTTATAGAGAATTTAATTAATAATACAATGAGGAATTAAAGAAAAGAGAGAAAGAGAGGAAAAGGAAATAAGTATGAAGGGCCTTAAGACAACATGGCCTAGACCTGAGTCTTAAGAGAGAGAGAGATCAGTCAGTCAGTCTTTTATCACTCACCACAAGGTCTGTCTAAGCAAGGATTCTAGTGACAGAGTCTCCTCAGAGAGAGTTCCAGCCAGAGTCCTCCTCAAAGAGCCTTCCAGCCAGAAACTGTTTCAAAGGGCCTCTCTCAAGAGCCTCCAGAGGGGCAGAGTCCCCTCAGAGGAGCTCTAGAGAGACCTCCTTAGAGATTGTCCTCCAAGAGCTTCCCTTCTCCAGAGCTTCTCCCAAGAGATCCTCCAAAAGGATTCTTCAAAAGGATTTTTTCATAAGAGATTCTGCTTTTTCTTATATAGGAGGTTTTCTCCTATGTCACCTCCCCTAAGTTCTTCCATCTACCAATCAAAGTAGACGTTTACCAAGGGACAGCCCATTCTGAATTCACTGCTGAGTCGATTAATCCCTTTAGTAAGTTTGAATCAGAAAAAAAAAAAAAAACACTTCTGAATAAGTTTTCACCTCTTTGCTCCTGACAAGGTTACAAGTTGCCTGACCTTTAATAGGTACTTAGCACCCCATTGTATTAATTTTAAAAATAGGCATGGCTTAAAGAACTTCTTGCCTCATTATAAGTATGGGCTAAAGTACTTTCATTATTTAGCAAGGAGTTCTCTCCCCCAAAGCAGTCCCAAGTACTGGTGGAGCAGAGGTCCTCCCATTTCTGATCCAAGTAGAGTTCTCACTGTCAAAATGGGGAATGTATCCAGTAGGGAATTGTTCCAATGGAGAATTCCCCACTGTGGAAATTTTTAACATTCACAAGTCTGAGAAATTTCAAGATTTACAATGTGTTTTACTCCCTATTTCCCAACCTATAAAACATGGGTGGATAATAATTCTCACACTATCAAATTCACAAGGTTGTTGTTAGTAAAGCTATATATAAATCATAATATAACTTTGCTGCAGTACTATGGGAAAATGTGACTTCTTTTATTTTCCAGTTCCAGGAATGTGGACATTAACTTAAAAATCATGTTCTACTAGGTAACTCTGTGGCTTGTCCACTACTTTCTCTCTGAAATTACCTCATCTTTTCCCTAAATCTATCTTACATACACATATTAATTTACATGGTATTTATCCATAAGAATGGGAGGTCCTTGAGAGGAGGAATATTGTTTGCAACTTTTTTTTTAAATCCCCAAATAGAACCTTGTCTGACATAGAGCAAGTACTGAACAAATTCTTGTTAATTGACTGAAATGAATATTTTGAATTATTTATTGACACTGTGAACTTAGCATTTTATGTATCATTAGGCCCCAGACTCTGAGGTATCACTATTTTAGGCACAATGTGAATTCTACTCTACATGTATCTGTTCATTTTCCCCTCTGTGCAAAACCACTGTCTTGACTTTTCTTTAGAAATAAAAATATTATTGGTGGGAAAAACTATAAAAGGGGATAATTGCTTAAAAATGGGATTCTTCTTTATTGACTTTATTAGTGAGGCAAACAACATTGAAATTAGCCATTTGTTGCAATCTCATGAAAGATAAATGTCATGTCTAATATAATAACAATTCCATGAAATGATCATTGTGGAGGACTTTAAACACTCTATTGTTTCCTTGGGGTTTACAAAATTAATATTTGGTCTCTGTGATTCCCCAAAGAAATTGTTCAATGAAAAGAAAAATTGTGTAGAAATCATATTCTTGGGTTAATTTATCTTCCTAGAAATAGGATGACCAATTGGTAAAGTGCAGACAGAATCTAGGGCTGCCTCATGGCTTGAATAATGGGCCATGCACTGAGGATGCAAGGCAGAAAAGGGGAGGAGATTTAGCCTTGAATTTAGAAGATCAGGATTCTTCCAATCATTATTCCACTACACTACTCTATGACCTTGAGAACAGTAATTCACTATGCTTTGGTTCAGTTCCCTCATTTTTCATCGATAGTAGGTAGACATTCAGAAGGATGGGATTCTTTTTATTACTCAACAACAAAATATCTGCAAAAATACTTTTGTAATGTCTATATAGTAAATTAAAGCCTTATATAAATATAGAAGAGATATCATGGAAAGTGGAGAAAGAAGCCCTGAGTTGGCCTACCTCTTGAATAATACAGGCCATATGTCCTTGTGCAAATCTCTTAACCTATAAGTATCTCAGATACTTATATATCTCTTTCTTTGTCTTTATTTGTCTCTCTGTATCCCTCTATTTGTCTCTCCTCCTCTACCTTCACATACATAATCTCTCTCTCTCTCTCTCTCTCTCTCTCTCTCTCTCTCTCTCTCTCTCTCTCTCTCTCTCTCTCTAATTACATTGATTTATAAAGGTCCCATTGAGGAATTTAATCTGCTAATGCAGATATATACTTTCACTGCAATTTATGGACTTTGAGAAATCACCGAAGCCCTGAGAGAACTTCTTGAAAGGTTATGACTTTTCTAAATTCACAACTCTACTGTCAAAAGTAAACTTCAACCCAATCTTCTTGGATTTAAGGCCAATTCTTTAACCCATTATATCCTTCTGTCCCTTTTACTTTAACACATGAATTGGCAATTTTTTTTTTTCACCAGGTAGTTCCCAATACCAATTCAATTACAGACTCACATTCAAAATAAAGAAAATATGAAAGATGGAGCAACCAAGAAAAGTTTTATGAGGGTCCATGAACAAATATATTGGAGGACACATATTCATCTATTCTTTTACTGCAGTATTAGGTCTATTAGACTTGATGGTCCAGAGAAACACAAAAGATTGTAAAATGGGAATGATGCTAAAGAATTTCCCATAAAATTTTCTCTGTACCCAATGTGTAGTAGTATATAAGGATGGGGTTGGTCAATGAAGTTACCCCCTTCCTCCCCTAAAGTGAAGGATAAGAATATGAATTCTAAAAGTTTGTCAGGTGAGAAAGAACATAGTCAATGAATCAATTAAAGACTTTAATATTACAAATTTCTTTGAGTCATTATATGAACTGATATATGTCTGTATTGACTTAGAAAGTCAGCTTTTACTGTGTCTGTAATAAATGAAAGTAAAACTTTAAATGTAATATTAATAAAAAAGAATTGTGGTCACCATTTATAACATTAACTCTCAAGTCAGGAGTCCATTCATAGCTCTTATAATTAAGATTTTAATAAAAATGGAGATATTGGGTAAAAAAAGGTAAATATAGGAAAGAGACAGAAAATATCACCAATCTGAAATACCTGAGCTAAATCAGGAAGTCAAAATCTGTAGCTCACCAAACAGCTTAAGCCCTCAAAAGAACCTCAAACTCCCAGAATGCACACTCCTGATCCAGACTGTCTTCCTCAGTAGCACCAACAGAAAAAAAGAGAGAAAGAGAGGGAGAAAGAAAGAGAGAGAGAGACAGAGAGAGAGAGAGAGAGAGAGAGAGAGAGAGAGAGAGAGAGAGAGAGAGAGAGAGAGAGAGAGAGGAGAGAGAGAGAGAGAGAGCCCTCTTCTCATACACCACACCTTTTTACGTCTGCCCCCCTCTGCCATACAAAGCACCCTGGTAAAATGGGATGCAGGGTAGGACAAACTTAGGGAGTAGTTTTTATCTATACATGTCCCTACAGATTGTCTATAAAATATTCATCAGTTTTAGGAATAAAGTTTTTTTGTTCAGTCAATTTCAGTCATGTCTGACTTTTTTGTGAGCATTCCTTTTCGGGTTTTCTAGGCAAAGAGACTGGAATAATTTGCCATCTCCTTCAAGTGAAATAGTTTTGAACACATAGCAAATTAGGGGAGAGTGGTTCTGGCCAAATCCTTGAGAAGTCATCTGAATAAGGGGAAGAAAGGAGTGAAAGAGGAAACCCACAATTCAGTCTTGTCATCTTCTCCACCAATACACAGAGATAAAACAAAATCAGACTCCACATGCTTCAAGGAGTAAGAAAAAATTGGGATTTTTCATCTTCCCATTAGCTTCCAAGTTTCTCCAGGTTAATAGCAGCTACATGTTTTGTCCACATGAAACAAAAACAATACCACCATCCCAAGGCTGTTAGAATTAGCCCCAGACTGGATTGTATGGTCATCATCTAGAAACACTACCTGCCAGGGAAGTATGGTGTCAGGAATACAATATTCTAGCTGTCCTTGGAATCAGGAACATTCAGATTTTGGGGTTTCTGATATCTCCTAATAATTCATTCCTCCAGGCTTCCTTAAAACTATAAATTATATAGCAGATACCAATCCTCATTGGTAGAGGAACTTTTCTCATTGGATTTTTTTCCCTTTTGACAATGAAATTACATGTAATGTCTAATAATGTTATTAAAAAGATAATAGAACCAGCATGGGCTGCTAGGTGGTGGAGGAGAGAGAGTGCTGGACTTGGAATGAGGAAGATCCATCTTCTTGAATTAAAATCTGGCCTCAGTCATGACTCTCTCTGTGATCCTGGACATGTCACTTAACCCTGTTTGCCTCAGTTCCTTATTTATAAAATGAGATTGAGAAGGAAATGGTAAATATACTCCATTATCTTTGCCAATAAAACCCCAAATAAAGTCACAGAGTCATGCATGACTAAGAAGTCTGAAGAAGAGCAACAGTTATTAAAAATCTCACTTTTAGTCAGGAAGAATTGACTTTTCAAACTAGACACAGTCTAGCCATATGAGACATGAGGACATTTCTAAATCTCGGTGTCCTACCCCAATCACACACCTCTCTCTCACAGGAAACACTCTTAAAGCTAAAATTAGAGAGGAATTGCAGATCTCTCAGTGGAGGAATTTTTTTTCTGGGAATTTTCTACACTATAAAATCACAAGTTTTAACCAAATAATTAGAACAAATCCCATTTTTATCACTTTAAAATTTATAAAGCACTTTTCTCTCAATGATTCTGTGAAGTAGAGAGGTGAAAGAAAGATAAGGGAACATATAGCGAATAACAATCTGAGGCTGAATTTGAACTCAGGTCTAAAGATCTTTAACTAGAGGTACATGCAATATTGCACTTTCTAAGGGGAAATTACAATAATTTGGGGATCAGAAGGAAATAAAAGAGAAAGAGAACAAAACTAATGATTGCTAGGCACATTGATAAAAAGCCAATTTGGGGGCAATGCCCTTTGGCATAAGAGAATACATTCAAAATGAATGCATTCAACCCCCAGAGTTCAATTCATTACATCACAAAGTTCATTCCGGATTTTTTGGTGCCATGTGTGGTTTCTACAGTCTTCTTTATGGCACTTTCTCCAAACAGTTCACTTTCTTGATTTGGGGAGGTAGCATGATTCTTATTCTAAAATTACTCTCAAAAATGACAAATTTTTGTAAATCTAGAATTTTATGGCAATAATACAATTCCCCCCAAGGAGGGTGTTGACCAACAAATGGATCACCCCTGTATAAGTGACTGAGTTATGAGGTATATGAATCAATTGTCAAAAGAAAATAAAAAAAAACATGAGAAAAAAAACAAATAAAAGAGAAAAAAGTAACTTCTGGTTGAAACATAAAATTTCAGAGTCTCATATGTAAAAATTATAAGTAAGGAAGAATAAAGTTCATAATAGGTCCTTGAATCAGGGCCTGATTAAAGTGATTTATGTCCCACAAACATGAAGTAGCAATTATAAACTTACCCAATCAGTAGCCAGGACTACAGAAAATTGTCATACTACAAAAGAGAGAAAAGGGATTAGATTTTGAAGCAGAAAGGAAATATCATTCCATGGTCTGATTTTACCTTTGCTCTCAGGGATAGGGGAACCAAAATGGCAGCCAGACTGAAGTACATGGTAGAAATCTAGGTCTGGAACAAGGGAATCCTGCATCTGAGAGTGTCAAACAGCTAGTTCCTTGAACCACAAAATAAGTTCAAGTTCCCTTTATTAGTGCAGGATCTCGTCAACCCAGTGGGAATGGTTGGCCTCCTTGACCTTGTGCTCCTTGGCATGGTGAAGTGACACTTATGTAATCCCTTCTCCTGGGATCAGACACAATCATTAATAAAATTCTCATAATATTTATCAATTCCAGGTCCCCATAGTCTAAAGCTTATGGGTATGCATTGACATTAAGGCTATTGGACATTTTAAACTTATCCTAGTGCAAAATTTAAAAAAAAAAAGCCATCAACACTGGTAACATGTATTTCAAATACAAAAAAATGAGAGAAAAATAAAAACTCAAATAGTCTTGCACAAAGAAAAGCAATACTAATTTTTTTTAAAAATCAAAAATATATAGTCACATTCCATGAGAATTTGTCGGCCAAGTGGAGGCACAAGGCAAAGATTTCTCACTCAAAAATGAGATCCATCTCTTTTTTAACTTGGTCATGATCCACAGTACACATGATTTTCACCAAGTAACGACTTTTTAAAAATGTAGTATCTCAGCTCATATTCAAAGAAGTATCAAAATCCTCAAAATCATAATAGCCCATTTAATGACAATAGCAAACAGTCCCACTATCATTAGGATTCACATGAGTCTATAGCCCCTTGCTGTGTGACATTTTAAAAAACCTTAGAAGCTTATGGATATCTATCCTAAGTTCTCTAAATCTAGGCAATCTGTCAATTTTAGCTAAGATATTTACAAAAAAAGTATATTACTGTCATAAGTCCAAAATTTGGCAGGAGAACACAGGAAAACCACTATACTACTGATAAAAAACCTTTTGAGTCTAAAATGTTGCCAGGAATCTAAATTATTCTGGTTGAAGGGTAGAGTAAGCTGAAGAGTTATAAATATAAAAACCATCCAGGAGCAACCATGCTCCACGGGAAATACTACCTCTAGGAGCAATCCAGGGGTTACCAAGTGCCCTGGGAAATCCTTCCCACTTCCCAGATGAGATTATAACTCATCACAAGGAAACCAAGCCCCTTGGGAAACCTCCCTGCATGGTATGAGACTGTTACAACCATAAAAGCCATATCTTTATATGTTCCATCCATTGCAATGTGGAAGTGTGAAATACAATAGTAAAAATCACTTCTGATGTCTCATCCATTACATGTTTATAAATGCAGAGGTGGGGAATTATAGGATTTACATTCAAGTTTCATACTCCAAGTATTATATTTTATAAAGATTATTAACAATAACTAGGAGTAAAGGAAAAATACTGTTATTATCTAACAAAATAAAAGCATCTGACTGACTTTTCTACTTGCTCAAAAACCCCATGTTATAGATGCCACAACAGGAAGAGAAGAGAGAGAGGCTGAACTACACAGGATTTATATCCTGCCTATGTCAGTATGTAATGATAGGAAAGTGGGGTACTGGGAATTGTAGTTCTATGGTACACATATTAATTTCACAGAATGCTATAGTGCTATTGCACTTCAACTTCTAAATAGATTCTTACCTCTTGTAACAAACAACTCAAAGGTAGGCAAATGGTCAGTCAGAGTTAGATATCTGAAAATCACTTCTGAAGACCCCTTAAAATCAATTGAAATTCTTAGTTCATTAAATTCTCCAAAGGTTGTATACAGGTTATAACCAGTTTGATGGAGTCCATCCATCATCATTTATGTAACAATTAACAAAGGCAAAAAGGAAAAAAAGGCCATTAAGGCAGCATGTGACCTCAATGGATCTGGTGACAAATCCAGCATCCATAAGGTCTTATGGTTTTGCCTTGGAAAAGGGTTTGTCCAAGTTGTTTATGGGCTTTTATTATGGTATTTTCTCTAGTCCAGTCATAGAGGAAGGGTACAAATAAAGATAATGTAACAGAACATATAACTAATAGCCAAAACTCAGTAGCTGAAAATAATAAAGGGTAACAAAATATTATAGACTAGATTGACATGTGAACTTAAAAATAATGATAAATCTTAAAACAAATAATCAGCAAATTCAATATATGCAAAAGGATGTGAGTAATGAATTCAATTTCTCCAACCCCAATAGCTGTGTTAAAGAGATTTCTTCTCTGTATTTAGAGAGGAATAAACTGTAACAGTTAACATCAATAAGGCAATGAACAGGCTTAAAATTCACCTCCAACTCTTTAAGGTTCCTTCCCCTCCCAAGTATCATTATCCATCTAGATTCACTTCTGGGGTCCCCCAAAATGAAGGGTATTTCCACACTGAGTATAGTGTGGACAGGACTTATATTGGATGTTTTGCAGAGATTGGGCATGCTTAGATAGTAAGGGGGATGAATCTCCTTTCTGAAACTTGAGGTTACTCAAGCTAACAGAAAGGACAAGTACACCCAGGAACAGTAGCAAGAAAAGATATCCTAAAGTGATAATGAACTGCTCTTTCATAGAGTGGGCCATGCTTTCAATTCTATTTCCTGTCCATAGGTGGTGCTACACTAATATGCAATGGCTAAAAGGAAAAACTCACAAGGAATGTTTGGGAGAAGAGCTCCATTTCTTTCCCCTCCCCAGGGATAAAGCTAATGGGCCTGTAATGCCTCAGTCTCATAGCCAGGAACATAGAAGTCCAGCTGGGTTAGCAGGCTGGGGTTGGGATCGATAACATGGATTGGCTGCTCCACGCTGTATTTTCCTGCTGAAAAGTTGAAAAGTGGCTAAAAAAAAAAAAAAACCACAGGCTTAAGACCCGTGTGTGTGTGTGGGGAGGGGGGGAGTAAGGGGATAGATATATCTCACCCTTTGCACAGAAAATGACTTTCAAGGACCCCCACCCAGCCAGAGTGCTCAAGAGAATGGTGGGCAGCATCTTAGTAAGGACATCCAGGAAGTGTCTGTTCAAACATGGGAGGTAGTGGCAGCAGCAGCAATAGCAGCAGTAGCAACAATAGCAGGAGAAGGAATAGAGAGAGCAGTAGAGGAATTTAATGCTAATCTGTCTTTTTGTCCATTTTAAAAACTGATCTACTCAGAGGAGTAAGGGTTCTAAATTCTAGATTTTGTGGCACCAACAATGTAAGATTTAAATTAATATCCAATAACTCCAAGCATTATATTTCATAAGATTTTTTAGTAATCACTTGAAGTAAAAGAAATAAAAGAACAAAAGTATTAAAAAAAACTGACTAAAACCATGTGAGTAAAATTCTCTAGCCTGGCTCTCCCCTAATCTACACCAAACTGGTTCCCAGGAAAAGAGAAAGAGGGAGGAGCTAGACAAAACTTATATCTTCTCTACATTAGTACTTAATGTAGATACATAAAGGGAATGCCAGGAAAGAGAGTCCTGGGAAGCAAATTCTAATTAATCAACTCTAAAATTAAATCTGTTTATTTGAAGGAATCAATAATCATTTACATCCTGAGGATTTTCTTCCCTCTCATTAGTTTTGTCATTTTTATTTCTTTAGAAAGCTTTTTAATTAATTATTTAATCTATATCTATTTTTTTATTTTTTCAGTACATATACAAAAACAATCATGAATAACTGAAGAAAATCTCCAATTTTATGGCATAAAAAAGCTAAGACATATTAATAAGACTAGATTTTCTTTTAGTGCAGGACAAGTGTAAGCCTCATTAGAATGTCAAGTACAAAGGGAAGTAAAAACAATCTGAGTCTTCTTCTCAGTTTGGGTTTCCCTCCTCTAATTGTAATGATATGAAGGCCTCAGGCTACATTTTTATAGTCTTAGAAAAATCATAAATGGGCTTATGAATGACTACAAAAATGCAGAGTTTAAAAACCAAAATGTGTTTCTGAAGCAACATGAGATGATCTGAAATAACCATCATAAATGGTGACATATAAGTAAAGGAGAAAATGAAAATTATGAATCATCTAATTATAAAAATATTATCAGTTATGAAATACTTAGAGATACTTAGCAATTGAATCATTTTCATTCAATTAGTTGAAATCTTTTTTAGATTTGAAACAAATTGACTTCTCTCTGTGTATAAGAAATTGCTCAATAACACTCACCACTTCATGTTGGATAATAAAACTAAATGCAATAGGTCACCTATAAGTTGCTTCTCAGATTTTATTTCTTCCTTTACTTACCTAAGCCAATATTCTAAGTTACTTTTGTTTAGAGTATCACATTTTCCTTCAGAAATATTGAGCATGTTATTTAATTCTTTGAATTTAGTGTCAGTGCTCCTTCCCTCTCCTCCACTCCTTTTGTATTTTGGTTGTTGTCACTAATATTTTTTGGTAAGCCCATTTATGTCTTTTCTGGAACAATGAAACCAAAAATTTAGATTGATATGCATGTCATAAAGATTACTGAAAATAAAACCAAATTGAGAAGACAATCTGTATGACTGATGTAAATATATATGTATTCTAATATATACATTTACATGGTCATCAATCTTATGCTACTTTCTGCCTTTGCTACATTTTTTTCTTTTTATCCCCAGGGCTTAACACAATTTCTGGTACATGAGGTTTTTTTTTAATTTTAATTGAATTTTAAATGAATTTTAAAATGTTTCTTGTTAAACTTTTGCCTAAGTTTGTTTAATATGAATGACTGAATTATTTAATCAACCCCAGTGAAATATTTGCTAACCACTATTGTACATGATGTTTCTTTCACCTTCTATTTCCACAATTCTATCAACCATATTGACTTTAAGGCAGAATTCAGGACTTATATTCTCACTTGCTTAAATGCTATGGGAGACACTATCAAAGTGAAATAAAGAGGTAGAGGAAGAAAATCACATGACACTAGAGTAAGATCAATTTGACACTAGAGTAAGATCATTTTAAAGTATTCTACATATTTCTTTTTTCTTTTGGAAAGTGATCTTTAATACAATAAACAAATGAAAGGAAGATATATACCTTCATCAAAATAACACAATGAAAAATATTAATTAATTTCAACATCAGATCCCGAAATAAAAGGATCATATTTTATTGTTATATTTATATGTATTGAACATTCTCTACCTTGCCTTCTCCAGCACAAGAAAGGTTTAAAAATAATAGGAGGAAGAAATTAGTGATCTTTCAATCTTTCTTCTCTCTCATATGGTTCTATAAAATAATCATGAAGAGGAAAAAAATGCCAATGAGGTCAAGTTAAAAAAGAAGAATCTCATGGTTTTGTTGGCCTCATTCACAAAAGCTGAAGCAAAGAGTTGACTTAAAAAGTTGAATGTACTGCCTGTAACTAGATAAATGTTATAAAACTGATCTATTTCTGTTCATGATGGATGTTTGTCATGCAATGCAGATAATGTGAATGATTAAATATTATCTACTTCTTAAGCATTATTTCTGAATAGACGTTAAGGTAAGAACTCTTTTCCTCTTTCAGCTCTAGGTCCTTCAAATTGATTCCAGAGATAAGGAATCTTGTTTTTTGGTTATTTGATAATGAATTTCCCATGTTCTTGCCACCTCAGAGTTGAAACTGTACAAAATTTGGCAGTTTCACTTCACAGTTGCATACTATTTGAATTCTGTTTTGCATTGCAGTTTTGTCTGAATCCATATGGTAAAGTCAAATTCAAAACAAAATTGAGGAATTCCATCCTGTTCTATCCATTCCATATGGGTTTAGAAAGCATCTGGGGCTTTTGTCACCACCTCCTCTCAGCCTATTCTGCTAGTAATCTTTCTACTCATTACTCTTGTCTCCAAAACTTATGTCCAACTAGCTCCAAGCATTTCTGAATGTCTACACCTTTCTCTGGTACTCAGATTTGTGTGATCAGGAACTGAAGTGAGTCAGTTCACTCAATGATACCCAGGTTACAGGGCAGCCATTTACATCATCACATTCTCAAGAGATTGACTGATGGACTAGAAATCCCACTCTGACATAATAAAATGAAAAATACAAAGAACAAGTAGAATGAGAAGCAGATAGCAACAGAATTCTCTTATTTCTACCCGAATTTGTCCTGCACAAAAATAAAATAAGAAATGTGATAAGTAAGGACGAATTTAGAGTGAATGGTTTAATTCTTTGATTAAGTTCTTTAATGTGAAGGGATAATGCCAAGGACTTTTAATTATATATATATATATATATATATATATATATATATACACATATATATATACATATGCTTATAGCTCGATATATACACATCTATATACATACATATGTATGTATTAATAACTGATAAAGGCTTTTCTGCTATTAATTGACTGGGTCATCTTTAGGACAACTATAGCAATGTATAGGCATTCAGATGTACTTCTTGATATCCCTACATGGCTTTGATATCTTCTCTTAGGTCCCTAGGGTTTTAGAGAATTTCACTGATGTAATTTGAAAATTATTATATCATTATTTTATGAACATGTATTAAATATATATATGTATATATATATATATATATATATATATTTCTCTTAAATTTGTATATGGAAAGATGAAAGAGGAGGGGTAGGAGAAGGGGAAGGAGGAGAAGGAGTGGGAGGAAGAGAAGAAGGGAATGAAGGAGGGAGGAAGGAAGGAAGCAAGGAAGGAAGAATAGAGACAGAGAGAGAAGGAGAGGGAGAAAGAGAAGGAGAGATAGACAGACACACAGAGAAAGAGAGAGAGAGAAAGAGGTAGAGAAAGAGAAAGAGGAGAGGGAGAGGGAAAAGGAGAGATAGACAGAGAGAGAGAGAGTATGGTCAGTCTGCATTCAGACTCCATCAGAACTTTCTTGGAGGGCAGACAGCATTTTTTTCATCATAAGTCTCTGGGATCACCTTGGATCACGGTATTTCTAAGAAAAACTAGGTCATTCAATATTTACAAAATTGCTGTCATTGTGTACAGTTCTTTTCTTTCTGATCACTTCACTTTGCATCAGTTCATGTGTCTTTCAATATTTTTCCAAAATATTGCTCCCCATTTCTTATATCACAATAGCATTCCATTGCAACCATTTACCACAACTTGTTCAGCCATTCCTCAATCAATGGGCAATGCTTAAATGTGCAATTCTGTGCTTGCACAAAAAAGGCTTAAATAAATATTATTGTACAAATAGATACTTTTCTTTTTTAAAAATTTCATTTGAATAAAGACATAGCAAATATATTAATGGATCAATGGATATGCAAAGTTTTAGAGATCTTTGAGCATAGTTCCAAGAATGGTTGGATCAGATTGCTACTTGACCAACATTTATTAGTGGTCCAGTTTTCTTGCATCCCCTCTAACACTTTTCATAATATATGTGAGGTATTATCTCAGAATTGTTTTAATTTGCATTTATCTAATCAAGAATAATTTAGAGAATTTTTCTCACATGAATAAAAATGGCTTTGATTTCTTCAACTGAAAATTGTCCATATTTTAATGGAGAATTTAATGGAGAATGACTTTTATTTTATTTTTAAAATTGTTTTTTATGTTATATATATTATCTTTTTAAATATTATATATATAGTTAAATTATACATTTATCAGAGATAGATACATAAATGTTCATGATTTCTGTAGGTTTATTATATATCCTTCAACTTTGCTAAAGTTGTTAATTTTGTAGTTGATTATCTAGGATTCTCCAAGGATAGCAGCACATCATCTGCAAAGAGTGATAATTTTGTTTCTTCGGTAACTATTTTAATTTTTTCAATTCCTTTTTCTTCTCTTATTGCTGTAGCTAGCATTTCTAGGACTATGTTGAATAGTAATAGAGATCATGGACATTGTTGCTTTACTCTTAATCTTATTTAGAAATCTTCTGGATAGCCCCTATTATATGTAATGCTTGCTGATGGTTTTAGACAAATAATAATTGACATTTTAAAGAAAGTGCAATTTATGCCTATGCTTTTTTTGTGTGTATTTTTAAACCCTTACCTTCCATCTTGGAGTCAATACTGTTTATTGGCTCCAAGGCAGAAGAGTGGTAAGGGCTAGGCAATGGGGGTCAAGTGACTTGCCCAGGGTCACACAACTGGGAAGTGTCTGAGGCCAGATTTGAACCTAGGACCTCCAGTCTCTAGGCCTGACTCTCAATCCACTGAGATACTCAGCTGCCCCCCTATTTTGTGTTTTTAATAGGAATGGGTACTATGTTTTATCAAGAGCTTTTCCTCCAACTATTAAGACAATTGTATAATTTCTGTTCATTTTGTTATTGATAAGGTCAATTAAACTGATAGTTTTATCAATATTGAACTAAACCTATATTTTTGGCATAAAACAACACTGGCCATAATTTTATTGCTATAACCTTTTTTATAATATTGTATTTAAAACATTTGTATCAATATTCATTGAGGACATTGGCCTACAGTTTTCCTTCTGTTTTTGCTCTTGGTTTTGGTATCAGAACCATCACTGTGTCATGAAAGAAATTTTGTAGGCCTCGTTCTTTACCCAATTTTCTAATTAATTTATATAGTATAGAGATGAATTGTTCTTTAAATGTTTGGCAGAATTTACTTCTGATTCAATCTAGTCTCAAGTATTTTTCTTGGGTAGTTTATAGATAGCTTATTCAATTGCTATTTTTATTGTTTTAAGATGGGATTGGTTGAGTATTGTATTTCCTATTCTCTTAGTCTGAGTAGCTTATATATTTTTTCTAAATATTCATCCATTTCACTTAAATTATTACATTTATAGGGATATAATTTGGTAAAATAACTTTTAAGGATTGCTTTAATTCCCTCTGCATTTTTGGTAAATTCATCCTTTTTCATTTTTATACTGGTAATTTTATTTTCTTCTTTTCATTTTCTTATTAAGTTAACCAAAGGTTTATCTAATTTTTCATAGATCCTGTTTTTAGCTTAATTTATTATTTCAATAGTTTTATTACTTTCATTTTTTATTGATTTCACCTTTGCTTTTCAAGATTTCCAATTTGTGGCTTAGTTGAGGATTTTTCACATGTTCTTGTTCTAATTTGTTTAGTTATATTTCTCTATTCTTTCTCTATTGTATTGATGTAAGCATTTAGAGATATAAAATTTCCCCTAAATACTGATTTAACTGTATCCCATAAAAATGTTTATGTTATTTCACTATTTTATTCACTTCAATGAAATTACTTATTGTTTCTATAATTTGTTCTTTTATCCATTTATTCTCTGGAATTAGATTATTGTATTTCTATATAAAATAAATTTTTAATTTTTCTTTAATTAAATATAATTTATTTTCTTAGTTCCTTTAATAATTTTTATTTTGCTTTGATTTCCTCTGATACCATGTTGCCACTCATGCTTTTTGTTCTTTTTTTACTTCAGCTGAAGCATAATAGGTTCTGCTTCATCCTTTTACCTTTATTCTGTGTGTTTCCTTACTTAAATTGTATATCTTTTAGACAACTTACTATAGAATTCAGGATTTTGGTCCATTTTGTTATTTGCTTACCTTTTATGGGTGATTTCACCCCATTCACAATTATAATTATGACATTTAACTGTATTTCACAACATCTTACATTTACCTTGTTTATTCTTTTCATTCTTATCATCTCCTCAAATCTGTTTTCCCTTCTTCTACTCCATTCCTCCTTCTTCTTTGATTCTCTTCTCTTTTTAATTCTCTATAAGATAAAATAGATTTATATATCAAAATGAGGATGTATATTTTCCCTCTTTGAACCAATTTCTATGAGAATAAAGGTCAAGCATTTCATGTGATATTTCCCATTATCCCCATCACTGAAATAGCTCTTTCCTGCCTCTTTTATTTGAGTTTATTCATTCCATTCCATGTCTCCTTTCCTTGTTCTCCCAATGCAGTCCTCTTTATCAACTCTTAATTCTGATTTTTGGGTAACATCTCATTGTAGTCAGTTCACATATCTTTCTATGTCTATTCCTTCTATTTGATAGAGTTCCTAAGAGTTACAAATATTAACTTCCCTTTTAAGAATATGGACAGTATAACCTTATGGAATCCCTAATGATTTATCTTTCCCATTTTATGTTTTCTTTTGGACTTTTATTTTAATATCAAATTTTCATGGAGTTTTTTTTTCATTAGGAATATTTGAAAGTTATCAAATTTATTAAATACACATTTTCACCTTAAGAATTATGCTTATTCTTGCTGGGTAGGGAATTCTTGGTTGTAACCCTATATATTTTGCACTCTAGAATATCATATTATAGACACTGATACTTTTAATTTAGAAATGTCTATATCTTGTGTTATTTTAGCTGTGGCTCTATGACATCTGAATTGATTCTTTCTAGTTGCTTTTAGTATTTTCTCCTTAATCTCTGGGATTTGACTATAACATTCCTGGGTTTTTTTTTATTTAAAGATCTCTTTCTGGAGGTGGTTGATGGATTATTTCAATTTATATTTTACCCTCTGATTTTAAGATTTTAAGATATCAGGGTAATTTTCCTTGATAATTTCTTGAAATACAGGGTCCAGGTTCTTTTTTATCATGGCTTTCAGGCTGGCCAATCATTTTTTTTATTAATATATTTTATTTGATCATTTCCAAGCATTATTCGTTAAAGACATAGATCATTTTCTTTTCCTCCCCCCCCAGTTTTGGGCCACCACAAAGAGCGCAGCTATGAATATTTTTGTACAAGTCTTTGTGTCCATTATCTCTTTGGGGTACAGACCCAGCAGTGCTATGGCTGGGTCAAAGGGTAGATATTCTTTTAGCACCCTTTGGGCATAGTTCCAAATTGCCCTCCAGAATGGTTGGATCAGTTCACAGCTCCACCAGCAATGAATTAATGTCCCTATTTTGCCACATCCCCTCCAGCATTCATTACTTTCCTTTGCTGTTATGTTAGCCAATCTGCTAGGTGTGAGGTGATACCTCAGAGTTGTTTTGATTTGCATCTCTCTGATTATAAGAGATGTAGAACACTTCTTCATGTGCTTGTTAATAGTTTTGATTTCTTTATCTGAGAACTGCCTATCCATTTCCCTTGCCCATTTATCAATTGGAGAATGGCTTGATTTTTTGTACAATTGATTTAGCTCTTTATAAATATGAGTAATTAAACCTTTGTCAGAGGTTTCTATGAAGATTTTTTCCCAATTTGTTGTTTCCCTTCTGATTTTAGTTATATTGGTTTTGTTTGTACAAAAGCTTTTTAGTTTGATGTAGTCAAAATTATTTATTTTACATTTTGTGATTCTTTCTATATCTTGCTTGGTTTTAAAGCCTTTCCCCTCCCAAAGGTCTGACATGTATACTATTCTGTGTTTACCCAATTTACTTATGGTTTCCTTCTTTATGTTTAAGTCACTCACCCATTTTGAATTTATCTTGGTGTAGGGTGTGAGGTGTTGATCTATTCCTAGTCTCTCCCACACTGTCTTCCAGTTTTCCCAGCAGTTTTTATCGAATAGTGGATTTTTGTCACAAAAGCTGGGATCTTTGGGTTTATCGTATACTGTCTTGCTGAGGTCGCTTTCCCCCAGTCTATTCCACTGATCTTCCTTTCTGTTTCTTAGCCAGTACCAAATTGTTTTGATGACTGCTGCTTTGTAATATAGTTTTAGGTCAGGGACTGCAAGGCCCCCATCATATGTGTTTTTTTTCATTATTTCCCTGGATATCCTTGATCTTTTGTTCTTCCAAATGAACTTTGTTATGGTTTTTTCTAAATCAGTGAAGAAGTATTTTGGTAGTTCAATGGGAATGGCACTAAATAGATAAATAAGTTTGGGTAGGATGGTCATTTTTATTATATTGGCTCGTCCTATCCATGAGCAGTTAATGTTTTTCCATTTGTTCAAGTCTAGTTTTAGTTGTGTGGCGAGTGTTTTGTAGTTGTGTTCATATAGTTCCTGTGTTTGTCTTGGGAGGTAGATTCCTAGGTATTTTATTTTGTCTAAGGTGATTTTGAATGGGATTTCTCTTTCTAGTTCTTGCTGCTGAGCTGTGTTGGAGATATATAGAAAAGCTGATGATTTATGTGGGTTTATTTTGTATCCTGCAAGTTTGCTAAAGTTGTTGATTATTTCAATTAGCTTTTCGGTTGAATCTCTAGGATTCTTTAAGTAGACCATCATGTCATCCGCAAAGAGTGATAACTTGGTCTCCTCCTTGCCTATTTTGATGCCTTCAATTCCTTTATCTTCTCTAATTGCTACTGCTAGTGTTTCTAGTACAATGTCAAATAGTAGAGGTGATAATGGGCATCCTTGTTTCACTCCTGATCTTATTGGGAATGCATCTAGTTTATCCCCATTGCAGATGATATTAGCTGTTGGTTTTAGATATATACTGTTTATTATTTTTAGGAATGACCCTTCTATTCCTATGCTTTCTAGTGTTTTTAATAGGAATGGGTGTTGTATTTTATCAAAGGCTTTTTCTGCATCTATTGAAATAATCATGTGATTCTTGCTAGTTTGCTTGTTGATGTGGTCAATTATGTGGATGGTTTTCCTAATGTTGAACCAGCCCTGCATCCCTGGTATGAATCCTACTTGATCATGGTGAATGATCCTTCTGATCACTTGCTGGAGTCTTTTTGCTAGTATCCTATTTAAGATTTTTGCATCTATATTCATTAGGGAGATTGGCCTATAGTTTTCTTTCTCTGTTTTTGACCTGCCTGGTTTTGGAATCAGTACCATGTTTGTGTCGTAAAAGGAGTTTGGTAGAACTCCCTCTTTGCTTATTCTGTCAAATAGTTTGTATAGTATTGGGATTAACTGTTCTCTGAATGTTTGATAGAATTCACAGGTGAATCCATCAGGCCCTGGGGACTTTTTCTTAGGAAGTTCTTTGATGGCTTGTTGGATTTCAATTTCTGATATGGGATTATTTAGGAATTCTATTTCCTCTTCTGTTAGTCTAGGCAGTTTGTATTTTTGTATATATTCATCCATTTCTCCTAAATTGGTGTATTTATTGCCATATAATTGGGCAAAGTAATTTCTAATGATTGCCTTAATTTCCTCCTCATTGGAGGTGCTGTCCCCCTTTTCATCTTTAATGCTGTGAATTTGCTTTTCTTCCTTCCTTTTTTTTAACTAGATTGACCAGTACCTTGTCTATTTTGTTTGTTTTTTCAAAGTACCAGCTTCTTGTCTCATTTATTAAATCAATAGTTCTATCACTTTCGATTTTATTAATTTCTCCCTTAATTTTTAGGATTTCTAATTTGGTTTTCTGCTGGGGGTTTTTAATTTGATCGCTTTCCAGTTTTTCCATTTGCATTTCCAATTGATTGATCTCTGCTCTCCCTTGTTTGTTAATATAAGCATTCAGGGATATGAATTTACCTCTGATTACCGCTTTGGCTGCATCCCAAAAGGTTTGAAAGGATGTTTCGCCATTGTCATTTTCCTCGATGAAATTATTAATTGTTTCTATGATTTCTTCTTTAACTAAACGGTTTTGGAGTATCATATTGTTTAATTTCCAATTGGTTTTAGATTTGGTTTTCCATGTACCATTACTAATCATTATTTTTATTGCCTTGTGATCTGAGAAGGTTGCATTCATTATTTCTGCTTTTCTGCATTTGTGTGCTATGTTTCTGTGACCTAATGTATGGTCAATTTTTGTGAATGTGCCATGTGGTGCTGAGAAGAAGGTGTATTCCTTTTTATCCCTATTTATTTTTCTCCATATGTCTATTAATTCTAATTTTTCTAAGATTTCATTCACTTCTTTTACCTCTTTCTTATTTATTTTTTGATTTGATTTATCTAAATTTGATAATGGTTGGTTTAAGTCTCCCACTAGTATGGTTTTATTGTCTATTTCTTCCTTCAATTCTCCTAGTTTCTCCATTAGAAATTTGGGTGCTATATTATTTGGTGCATACATATTGATTAATGATATTTCCTCATTGTCTATAGTCCCTTTTAACAAAATATAATTACCTTCCCTATCCCTTTTGATCAGGTCTATTTTTGCATTGGCTTTATCAGATATCATGATTACCACTCCTGCCTTCTTTCTATCAGTTGAAGCCCAGAAGGTCTTACTCCATCCTTTAATTCTGACCTTGTGGGTGTCAACCCGCCTCATGTGTGTTTCTTGAAGACAACATATGGTAGGGTTTTGGATTCTAATCCATTCTGCTATTCGTCTACGTTTTATGGGTGAGTTCATCCCATTCACGTTCAAAGTTATGATTGTCATTTGTGGACTCCCTGGCATTTTGATTGCCTTCCCTAATTCTAACCTTTTCTTCTTCGGCTCTACCTTTTAGTCCAGTGATTTACTTTGAAACAGTCCCCCTTGTCTCCTCCCTTGATGTTTCCCTTTTTAGTCCCTCCCTTTTTGTTCCCTCCCCCTCCCCCCTCTCTTTCCCTCCCTTTTTGTTCTCCCTCTCCCCCTCCCCCCCCTTGGTTTTCCCTTCTCCTTACCCTTGTTGGGTAAGATAGAATTCAAGATCCCAATGGATCTGGATGTTTTTCCCTCTCAGAGCTGATTTCCCTGAGATTGAGGTTTAAGTAACCCCCCCCCTCTCTTCCTCTCCTTCTTATAGGAGTTTTCTTCCCCTCCCCTTCCCCTGTGAATCTTTGTGTGAGAATGATTATTCTATTTGGTCTTTCTTTACCCCCTATTTATACATTACATTTTCCCCACATGTTAGTATACATAGGTTGATATAAATGTAGTCCTTATAGAAGAGAGTTTGAGTAAAAGAAGAAGATAACATTTTCCCCTTTCCTTAATATTTACCTTTTCAGGTATTCCTTGCTCTTTGATTTTCGGTATCAAACTTTCCACAGAGCTCTGGTCTTTTCTTTGCAAAAAGTTGGAAGTCTTCTCTTTTGTTGAATGCCCATACTTTCCCTTGGAAGTATATAGTCAGTTTTGCTGGGTAGCTGATTCTTGGTTGGAGACCCAGCTCTCTTGCCTTTCTGAAGATCATGTTCCTTGCCTTACGATCATTCAGAGTAGAACTTGCAAGGTCTTGGGTGACCCTGATTGGCATTCCTTTATATCTAAATTGTCTTTTTCTGGCTTCCTGTAGGACTTTTTCTTTTGTTTGATAGCTTTGGAATTTGGCAATTACATTCCTGGGAGTTGTCTTTTGGGGGTTTAGTGTAGAAGGTGTTCTGTGAGCTCTGTCAGTGGCTGTATTGCCCCCTTGTTCTAGAATCTCTGGGCAATTTTCTTTGATTATATCTTGTATCACCATGTCCAGTTTGGTGTTTATTTCTGGCTTTTCTGGGAGTCCAATTATTCTTAAATTATCCCTTCTCTCCCTATTTTCCAGATCTATCACCTTGTCGGTGAGATATTTTATGTTCTCTTCTAATTTCTTGGTATTTTGGCTTTGCTTTATTGATTCTTGCTCTTTTACACGATCGTTGTCTTCCAGCTGCCTGATTCTGGCCTTTAAAGCCTGGTTTTCTTTTACAGTTTGGTCAAACTGGTTTTGTAGATGCGTGAATTTCTTTTGCATTATTTCCAACTTTTCCTCCCAGAAGGCTTCCATCTTTTTGGTCATTTCTGATTCAAATTCTTCATAGGTTTGTGGAGAGTTTTCATTTCCTTTGGAAGGTTTTGGAGCATTTTCTTTTATATTATCTTCTGTCTGCTCTGTATTTTGTATTTTGGCTCCATAGAATGTGTCCAAAGTCGCCCCTTTCTTCTTATTTTTCTTGGTATTTTGGGGCTTCTGTGGTTCTGTGGAGTTTGCCATTTCTGAATGTGGAGGATTAGTTTTTCTTGTCTCTGTCTGGTGTTCAGAGGCTTTAGTCCTGGGCAGATGGTTCTATGAGCTTTCCCTGGGTTAAACTGAATATGCCTCACTGGAACTGGAATGGAAGGGTGGGACCACGAGGCCACACTCTCCCTCCGGCTCGCTTTCTGGAAGTTGCCTTCAGAATCGCTGGCCGTGAGGCTGTTTCGTCAGCCTGCGGGGGGATGGGCTGCAGCTAGCCCAAGCTCCGAGGGCAAGGACTTTCACTGAGACTTGGATAGCAGGATCCAGCCCGTGAGGCTGTCTTGCCCGCCCTGAGGGTTGCTGTTGTTTCGACCAGCTCTCTGCAGCGGAAGCCCCAGGCAGTAACTTTCACCGGGACTGTAGAAGGCCCTGAGGGTTCTGCTCTCTGAGCCCGGCTGGGCTGCGGCTTCCGGGAGCCTTGGACTCTGCGCTCCTACCCCTGAGGTCCGAGTGATCTCGGGTTCTGACTTTTAAGGGGAGCCGTACCTTTTGATCCGGGTCCAGGTCCAGGAGGAGGGTTCCCAGGGTCTGTGCTGTTGATCGTTTTGAATTTCGGCGCCTTAGGAGCTTATCGTTTGAGATCGGTCGGGAAGGGTTTTCAGGAGATCTGAGCTTTAGCTTTCTCTAAGCCGCCATCTTAACCGGAAGTCCCTGGCCAATCATTTTTAAATTGTCTGTTCTTGATCTAGCTTCTGGTCAGTTTTATTTTTAAGACAAATTTCACATTTTCTTCTATTTGTGTTTAACTTTGTTTGAGTGCTTAATGATGTCTCATGGAGAGATTAACTTCCATTTGCTCAATTATAATATTTAAGGAATTAGTTTGTTCAATGAGGATCTGTACCTCCTTTTCCATTTGAGCATTTATACAGTTTAAAAAAATTATTTTCTTGGGAGCAGCTGGGTAGTTCAGTGGATTGAGAGTCAGGCCTAGAGAAGAGAGGTCCTAAGTTCAAATCTGGCCTCAGACACTTCCCAGCGGTGTGACCTTGGGCAAGTCACAACACTCATTGCCTAGCCCTTACCACTCTTCTGCCTTGGAACCAATACAGAGTATTGAGTCCAAGATGGAAGATAAGGTTCCTTCATTCACCATCCTGGCCCTGGAAGACTTGACCCTCCACTTTTAAGAGCTCATATGTACTATCACATTTCTCTTTAAATTGTACTTTTTGTCAGTATCTTTTTTTTTGTCTCTAATCAATGGAGGTTTTGTGGAGAAGATCTTATTTATCTTTTTAAACTTCTCAGTTCCTAATAAGATTTAGTTTATAGTCAGCATTGGATAAATGTCTTTAATTGATAATTAAATATGTAATTGACTACTTACAATTTATGACAATTTACAATAAATCCCCAATAACTCCCTCCTAGTCTTAATAATGGCAGCATAATAGTCCCAACTTCTCAAGAGTACTGACTGAAGGGCATATAATTTGTGAAGTCCTATTAGGATGGGAACAGTTCAGATTCCAGGACAAGTAACAGATGATTTCTCCTTTTCTAAAGACCAGTGTTTATAAGAGACAGCCCCTAACTGCACAACTTATCATTTATCCACATGCATTTTTTATGTCATCTACAAATAAAAAAGAGTGAATCATTCTTCTGTAGAGGTTGAGAGAAAATTAAAAGCAATAAAATTAGTGAGATAATTTCATCTCATCAGGAATATACTTACATACATACATTTATATATACATATATGTAATTTTCTTTGGGGGAAATTATCATTTTAATGTGATTTATTATTAACACAGAGTAAAATTTCTTAAATTGCCTTTTCCCCCATCCTCCAATCCTTAGAAATATTCTATGCATATCAGTGACATTTATATATATCTTTACATATATATAAATTATATAATTAACCATTAACTTCCACCCTTTGATTTTCCCCCTTTCCCATGTTTTCTTCTATTCCTAGACTAATTAGCTATGGGTAAGTGATGAGCCTTCATAACATTAGTAGGTTTAGCCCTCTATTAGACTTTATATCCTCTGCCTCATTAATTTCCCTGTTGATATAGCTTCAGACTATTTCTTCCTCACTGGGCTTATAAGGTACCAATTTTGAATTGTTTTTTAAGACCACATCAGCTTCAGACTCCATTGGGCTTTCAGGCTTTTGTCATCTACAAATTCCTCAAACACCAAAAGTGATTTCAGTTTCAATTTGAAATGAAAATCTAGGAAAGTAGGCATGGAGAAACTGTAAAGTGCCTTGATTATGGTTATTATAACATACCCCAAGTATCCTTTTCTGAGAAATCCCAACAGGTGACCACAGTTTTTATTTGTTCTAAAATTTTTATCAGTTTCAAACCTTCCGAGAAAGGTGGCTAATATATCAATAACTCAAATTTATATGAGTTTAGTTGCATGACATGAGTAGAGAGACAAGGTGATTTTAATGAGTGAAACTGGCCGATGCAGTCCTAGTCTTTAGAGTGTGGGAAAAATGTTTGCATGCTTTCAATCTATTGAACATGCTTCTAGGAAGTTTGCTAAAATAAGGTTATTCCTGGGATAGTTTAATGGTTTATGGGACAGTTTTAACCATTCTAGAAAATCCAGAGTATGTGTTCATCATGGGCATGAGAGAAGGGAGAAAAATAAGGAATACCAAGAAATGGGAAAACTTATTTTGGGCTTATCCCACTGCTACATATAGATAGTATCTGAAAAACAAACAAATGAATAAACAAGCCACTGCCATCTTAGAGTCTCAGAAAGGGCAAATGTAAGCCAAATAAAAATGTTATTTCATTTGTTTTAGGTATTTCAATCACATTTCCATACTTATCATATTGTTCTACCTTGCTAACTAAATATGTATTACATTACATTATTCCTCTTCACTCATTCTCTTTTATAATCAAACTCCCTTCTAGCTGTTCCCTTAATAATTGCATCCATCTTTTTTTTTCCTGTGTGCCTATGAACAAATTGTCCTCTTTGCATGGAATTTGGTAAATCAGTCAGTCCATCAAGTCCATACGCATTTAGTGAATTCTTTGCCAGCCACTGTGCTGAGCCTAGAGATGCAAATAAGAGAAAAATGAGAGTTCCTTTTATCAAGGAACCTTCTGATATGTGATGACAACCCATAGAAAAAAGCTGAAAGGGAGTCAGGAGAGAGCAAAGTTACCAGAAAAGAATGATGAAAATATTCTGATTGCTATCTGATGAAAAAGAAAGGGATGGCTGGTCTGAGTGCCCTCCCTCAGACGAGGTTCAGGAAGGAGGTATAGCAGCTAAGAATACTTCTGAGTTATGAATTTGAGCACTGATATGATCTTTTTGGATAAATTTTTTTTATTCTTTTATATGATAGAAAAGCCCAGTGTATGCTCTTCTCATCTGGTTCAATATATACCTTTCAAAGAAAGAAATTGTCTTCAGTCTATCAAAGAGGGATTCAAATTTTAAAATCTTCAATCTCAAGTTCCTGATCAGTGATTTTTTTAAGAATGTGAGAAAAAAATTATGCTTTAATCTATATTCAGACTTTTTCATATCTCTATGTGTAGGTGGACAGTGTTTTCTATCACCAGCCCTATAGAATTATATTTTAACATTTATAGTTGTCTTTTTCAATGTGCCTTTACTTATTAGTTTAGAATTATTATTCCTATGTACAAACATTTGTGGGAGAAGGTAGGGTCATGAGAAAATGCAAAGAAATTCTATCTTTATTTGGAGCCATGGTTTCACTAGCCCTAACCCTAGCCCTAAAATAGAAATAAAACCCCCAAATTCTAAAAATCATTTCATAATTTTATGCTACATTGGTGACCATGGTCAAAGATTCATCATCTACCTGATGTCTCCTAACTCAGGAGATTTAATCTTGCAATGGCTGATATTTAGGTTCATGTGTCTGAATATATTAATTAAACACTGATGTTACTGATCATAAAAATCTACTGATTCATATTTTATATTGTATTATATGTATTATGCATGTAAATATGCTCATTATTCATTACATATGTTTTTATGATTTTTTCTAAACATGAAATTGAGGTTATGTAGTAATACCCATGGTATGTATCTCATTGATAGTGTGAGGTATAGACATAATAAGGTATTTAGGTGTTCCTAATTCCTAAGACAATGATGACAACAACTACACCATTACTAAGACTAGTATTGTTACTGCTGCTGCTGTTACTACTCTTACTTTGACTATTGCTATTACTACTACTATTAGTAAAGCTACTTCTAAAAAATAAAGTGTATTATTAATGTCAGTTTTTTATTATTCAAGTTTTTCAAGTTGAGTTTTGAATATAAATTATTATTAAAATATATTTTATTATTCCTGTGTTATTTAACAGAAAGTAGTTTATAATCCTCTTTAATTGCAACTGGTAGATGAAGAGACCATTTGTAAAGATAGTTGGAGAACAAACCTTAGGAGGAGATGGAGGGAGATTATTTTTGAAGAGAAAACATCAGAAGTAACAAATAGGAAAAGATTAAATAAAGCTCTAATATGACTGGAAAAAGAAAGTTCATGGTCTTAGTGGATGAACAAGATCCTAACAGAACCAAAATTCATTCTTTTTTATGAGTCCTAAAATGGCATTAAAGTGAGAAATATTGAGCTCCAAAGAGAAGAGATTTGCATTAATCTTAAGTAGAAATTAATCATTATTCCAGGTGATTGAAAAAGTCAGGAAGAACCCTTAGCAAAACAATATCCCTAATCTGCTTGAAATCCCCATAGTTCTCCATTAAGGTATTAAAATATCTCATATAAGTTTAAAGATTTCACTTCTTAACTCTGAAATATGAAATTAGATTTCTAGCAAGTCCACCAGCAAAGCCCTAAAGCAGTGGATAGGTTTTTTATTGATTCTCTTTTCTTCAAGATTTCAGAATATCACTCTGATGTTTCTCAAATCTGTCTCTTCTCAAATCTGCCCCAAATTTTCTGCTGAACTTCAGTCTCTCCTCTCCAATTACCTTTCAATTCAATCACCTAACTAGATGCCCAGTAAACATCAGAAACTCAAAATGTCCAAAATAAATTCCCTTTTCTTTTCCATTACATCACTCCACCCACCTTCCATATTAACACGGAAGATAATGTCATACTCTTAGTCCCTCAGTTTCACAACCTAGAAGTCATGGATTCCTCACTCTCTCTCACTCCTTGTACTCAAGCACTTGCTAAGACCTTTTGATTTTACCTTTGCAACATCTCTCAAATAGGTACCATTTTCTCCTCTAACACAGCCACCCCTGTAGTATTACCTAATACCTAGACTATTTCATTAGCCTGCTGGTAGATCTCTCTTCTGAAGAAGTCTTTTCCCCTTTCAATCCATCTTCCACTCAAAAATAAAAGTGATTTTCCTATAGTACAGATTTCATCATGTCATCATTTCATCATTCCAAATTTTACTAGAAGTCTTCTCAAAATCCTCTTATTTTTAGGACCTTCTTGCTGTTAATTATTTCCTTTTTATCCTGTATTTATACATACTTCACATGAATGGATGGATGGATGGATGGATGGATGGATGGATGGATGGATGGATGGATGGATGGATAGATGACCAGATCAATGCAAAGATCCAGAGTATAGGCTACTTCCATGGTGTGCAAGGACATGTACCAAGTAAATGGCATGAACTTCCACAGAGATAGTGAGGCAGTAGGGGGGAAAAGGAGAAAAAACACCCCCACCTCTGCCTCAAAGAGTTTCTTAAAGTTTGCCCCTGAATATAAAAATATAAATTATAAATGTTCTGGATCTCATCCAACCCTTGAAAAGAGATTAAATGTTTATTTTTCCTCCTCTCTGGAGCATTTTCTGAGGCTTTGTGATGGAACATCTCAAAGTTATTTACCACAGGTGTGCTTGTAATTATGATATATTGTTAACATTTATGTTGCATAATGACCCTCAACTTCTTCCACCTGTGACCTGGAGCCTCTATTACCAAGCACTCATGCAAAACAGGTAGAATTATTTGCTGCCAACTTCTAGTTTTCCTCTGCCTCATTTTTTTCTTTAACTTAAAGGCCTTTATTTAGACAGTTCATAGGGCAGAGATCATTTTTCTCCTTGGATTAAGAACATTCCCACATATAATAATGTTTAGTGGAAAACATATGTGAGAATAATAGTAGATTTATTCACTATACAATTATGTGGTTATTATTTGTCCACATAAATGTGTTTCCATAATATATTTTTAATTTAAGAATTGTGAGTGTTTGTTTTTCAAAAATGGATAACATACTCTCTTGCCTCTTTGGGTTCCTCACTAGAAGCCTTTATTATTTTAATGTGTCAGGATATAGTGATGGCCTCAAAATCTGGAGAGAGCTTTTGGCCCCATACCAAAAAGTCAATGGATGTCTATGTAAAACATAGTACATTCTCCTACTTGTGTGTTCACACACACGTATACACATGCACACCAACAGAGTGGAAATCAATTGAGGGGGACAAGTGCAATGGTTGCAGTGAGGTAATTTCCTAATAAGTCATTTAGAGCCCCTCTAAGTAAATTCAGTCTTTCTTCACAATTCTTTGAAGATAAAAATAATTTTAAAGGAATGAGCACATGAAACAATAGAGTCATAGAATCAAAATCTCTAAGATTTGAAAAGTTGGGAGAGAACATTTAATGTATCCCATAACCAGAAGTCAACACTTTACATTGCTAACAATAGTTATTGTCTCAGCCTGGAAACTGGGAGGAATCATGTTATTACTCCCTATGGAATCACCCACTGAACATTTTTTTTCCTTTTTTTTTTGTCTTAGAATCAATACAAAGTATGAGTTCCAAGGCAAAAAAGTGTTAATGACTAGGCAAGTGGGGTTAAGTGACTTATCTGGGGGTCACAGGAAGTGTCTGAGGGCAGATTTGAACCGAGGACCTCCCATCTACAGGTCTGGCTCCCTAACCACTGAGTCACCTAGCTTCCCCTCACCTGCTTCACTTTCACTTTTTGTTGCTGTTCTCTTCATACTCTATTTGAGGTTTCTTGGCAGAGATCCTGGAATAATTTGCCATTTTCATCTCTGACTCATTTTACAGATAAAGAAAAGGTAGCCAACAGGATTAACCGACTTGCTTAGTGACTGATGCCACATTTCAACTCCAGTTCTTTCTGGCTCCAGGTCTGAAGTTCTATACACTTTACCATCTAGTTACCCTGTACGTTAATTAGGGAAGACCTAAGGGGTTAGAATTTTTACCTTATATAGAGATGGAATCCTCAACTTGCACTCATTATCCACAATTGTTGGCCTCTTGGGATACACAAAATGATTTCTGAACTGGAATTAGATAAGAAAAGATTCCAAAATGTAAGCCCTTAAAACATAGGAGGGTGAATGAAAAAGAAAAAGCATTCCATTCTGTATTCCAAAACAAAGCTGCTCTTCCATTTCGATCTTTTCCCCTTAGAAAACTACTTGTCAAAAATGATAATATTCCCAACTCATTCTTTTGGTGAAAAGCAACATTTGTGGAAAATGGGCCAAAGTGAGTATTCATAAGGCTCCTTGTTTTTCTTTAAACAATTAACATCCCGATTTTTCTCCCTTTCTGATACTAGTGCCATTGTCTCTGCTGTCCTTTGCCCCCTCATTCTCTTTCCCCTCATCCTTTTCCTTCCTTGGAAAGTGATTAATTTAGAATCAGAAGCTAAGGATTTATATTTCTGGTATGTCACAGTACTGCCTGATGATCTTGAGGATTTTTTTTAATCTTTCTGGGCCTCATTTTTCTCACCTCTAAATTAATGATGCTGCACTGGATACTCACTAAAGCCATTTTCACTGCTAACTAAATGACCTTATGATCAACTCTTCTTCCTGGCCCTTTGAATCCTCCTCCCTTTCTCCTTTTCCATCTGTTCCAACACCACCATATTTCCTTTTTCTTCCACCCTCTTCCCCTCCTCTCCTCTTCCTTTACCCTCCCTTTAGCTCATTATTGTTTTTTCAAAGCTGTCATTGCACTTGGTTTAGATTGACGCTCTAGGCAATAACAGTTAAAGTGGGGAAATGATATGCATTCACCAAGGTTAAAAGGAACTACAGCCTCATCAGGGTGAAACAAACAAACAAATCTGGCAGCTGGAAAATAACCAGTTATTATTAAAAGATTCTGTATAGTACCTGTGTGTGTATGATTATAGTTCTAAATATTCCCATCAAAAAGTAAAATGAAATTTTGGCCAATATTTTCTACAACATAATGATCAAAATTCAAATGGAACTGAAGAATGTATTTTGCTATACACATCTATTGAAATAAGTCTCAAAATTTTAATAGGCAAAATTAATATTATATAATGTGTTTTTTTTCTTTCAACTATCTGTTCTGAATATGATATGGCCTGGTGTCCCTTGCTTTAATGGCCAACAACCTCTGACACAAGGACACAACACAAGGACAGAGTGAATTGCCAATATCAATATTCTTTCTAAAAATTTCTAAAAAATCCCAGAAATGAAGATCATAATTCAGATCTTGTCTAAGTAATGAAGAATGATGACTGTATGAATAAATTAGATTTGGGGGGATATCATGTCACACCATGTACACTTCTTATTCATTTATTTTACTAAATTCTCAAGTCTTTCATATGAATTTTCCTCTCAAGTTAAATCAACCACCATTCATTACAACACAACCACATGTCAGGAACTCTAGTAAAGGCTAGGAATTCAAATAAAAGTACATAGAATGAAATCTTCTGACCTAAAAGGAGAAGACAACCAAAAGCTTAGCAAAAAGCAGGATCTGGGGTGGAAGGTGGGCAGGGATAGGGCATAAGATACCTCATGTGGATGGTAGAAAAAGACCAACACATTCTGTGTGGAGCCTAGAGAAGGAAGGCATGACTGGCCTGGGCACTTCCCTCCAAAAGGAGGTTCTGGGAGGAACCCCTTAATAGATGTATAGGACAAATGAATGCAGGGTACTTATAGGATGATGAGGACACAAGGACAGAGTGAATTGCCAAGGTAAGGTGGAATCAGGTAAAAAATGAACATCTGTGTTCTAGAAGCTTTTATGGCATGATGGAGAAAGTACAGTCAGTCATTCAACAAATAATTATTAAGTACTTCCTGTGAGTTTCAGAGGGCAATACCATAAATTCCTGATCCTCTGTAAGTACACCTAAACTATTTAATAATTTATGTCACAATTTATTTATTTATTTAAAAATACCCTTACCTTCCATCTTAGAATCAATACTGTGAATTGCTTTTAAGGCTGAAGAGTTGCTGGGTGAAAGCAATAGGGGTTAAGTGACTTGCCCAGGTGCCTGATGCCAGTTTTGAACCGAGGACCTCCTGTCTCTAGGTCTGACTCTCAATCCATTGCCACCTACCTGCCCTCTAAAATTTATTTTTAATATTTTTTTTCTTTTTAAATTTTGAGTTCAAAATTCTCTTCCTCCTTCCCACCATCTTCCTTACCCACTGAGAAGGAAAGCAATATAATATTATCTCTGTGAAACCATTAAAACACATTTCCATATTGTCCATATTAGAAAAAAGCCTATGTGAGAAAACTGTATTTCTGTTTGGCCTCAGAATTCATCAGTTCTCTCTATGGAGGTGGATAGTATTTTTCTTTGATCATGAGGCCATTAGAATTGTCTTGAATCATTTTTTATCAACATAGTCAAATATCTTACAGTTGATTATCATTACAATATTGCCAGTACCAGGCACAATTTCCTGGTTTATCTTACTTCACTTCACATCAGTTCTTATATATCTGGCCTTTTCTTTCCTGAAACTATCCTCTAATCATTTCTTGTAGCTAAATAGTACTCTATTATAGTCATATACCATGGTTTGTTCAGTCATTTCTCAGTTGATAAGCATCCCCTTGATTTCCAATTCTTTGCCCCCAGAAAAAAGAACTGTTGTAAATATTTTTGTACATATGAGTCCCTTTCTTTTTGGTTTGACTTCTTTGGCATAAAAACCTTTTTTTTGTAATGGTATTTCTGGGTCAAATGAAATAGTTTTATTTTGCAAAGCCTTTTGGGCATAGATCCAAATTCTCCTTCAGAATGGTTGGACCAGTTCACTTCTGCACCAGAAGTTCATTAGTGTACCTATTTTTCTTTCTTCCCCTCCAAGATTTGTGATTTCTGATTGATATGAGATGATACTTCTGTAGGATTTTTAATAATAATAAAAGGAGAAGGGAAAGAAAAAAAGGTTCTTTCAGTCAAGTGAGCAGAGCAAAGAGAGACAGAGATTCATACCTGCAGCACTTAACCAAAAGCACAAGTTCCAAAAAATAGCCCCACAACGTGGGTCTCAGCCAATTTTATTTCTCAAACATCCTTATGTAAAATGAGGATGTTAGCTTAAAAGAATGCTGGGAATGTAGCTCAGGTGTTGGCAAATTTTCCACCTGCACACCTCAGAATTGTTTTTATTTGCATTTTTCTAAATAATAGAGATAACCACTGCCTCCCTTAACATAGCCTCCATTTTATCACCCCCCCCCAATATATCTTTTCCTCTCCTCTCCTGTTTCCATATTGGGTAAAAAATATTTTCTGCTTTTTAACAAGTATTATTGTTCACTGAAATTTTTTACCTTGTTTAGTTCTCTTTCCATAATTTTCTTGCATCAATCTAATTTATTTTCCCCAATCTTTCCCCTACCACTCATCCATTTCTTTAACTGTTCCAGGAATTCTTGTGGGGTTTGTGGTAAAGAAGCAATTTTCATTGTCACTTTGGTTGTATTTGTTTTCATATCATTTTGAATTTGCATATTGGTTCCCTGCCACCATAGCAGGTTTTTATGGTCAAATATTTTATCATTTGCTCATTTTTCCAACAAATTTCTTGTCCTTGAAATTTAAGTTAAAATTGGGTTCCTTTCACTTATGGGTATGGGGGCCAACCTTTAAAAAATTATGCTACTGTTTTCAGAGCTAGTTCTTGGAGTCTTCAAATGTTTGATGCTTCCAAGATCATATGATTCGCGGAGAAATGTATTCATTGCTTTCTGGGGCTACCCTTTGGTGTTTAACAAGGAAGGATCCCTTCTCCACTACAGTTGCAATTACTAGTGCTCCTCTCTGATTTGGAACTTTAATGAGGTCTTCAATTTCCTGATGACTGAATACAAGCACTCATCTCTTCCCTGTATCTATCACCCAAAGTTGTGTATGGGAAATAGAATTTTCAATCAGCATTAAATATTCCTAATGCCAGCAAAGTGTCTCCTCTAACTTCTTCCTGATCAGTTGTATGTCCCACTTAACATCCTTGGGATAAGAGCTCCCCAAACTCCTGTTGCTTCCACCAAAAGTAAGCTCTATATAAACCTCTTCCCTGGTGTTATACATTTCCTGCCAACCTCCCAAGTTTTCTGTATAAATGGAGATTTTGAACTTTTGACTTCATTCCCCAGAAGTCCTTAGTATTTCCCCAAATTCCCTATAATCTTTCCTGAGTCTCCACATTGGCAAGATCATGTTATTGGTATTTAAGTGGAAGTATGCTCCTCCCATGCTTTTTTTTTTACCTGTGACTGGGCTGAATTCAGGCAGTTCTTTTGCTTTAGTTATTATTAATAAAACTTTAAAATATAATATTTAGTTATAATATATTAATTTTATCTACATTTTCTGTGAGAATGTGACCTGGCCTTTTGTTGAATCTGTCATACCAAAATTTGATTTGAGGTGCCATTTTAAAGTTATTTAAAGGGGAATGTTGAGATAGTTCAGTGAGGTTGTTGCATATAAACCTCCTCTTGGAAAACATTTACAACATGATTCAATGGAATTAGAATAATTAGATCTGGGTTCAAATCTTGGTTCTTCTACTGTCCACTTGTCAAAACTTTGGAAGATTATCATCTTATCATCATTATCTTCTTATCTTATTATTATCAAATGCCTCAGTCATAATTTTCTCTTCATCTATACCTTAAAGGGAATGAAATAGACCAACTTTGATGTTCTTTTCAAGATTTAAATATAATTTACTCTTCTTCTGCTCCCTCCATTATTGTTCAGCTTTGAAAGAGCCTAACCAGGCTTGACCTAGCTATATTGTTTGATGAATAAGTGAAAATTCATCTAACTCACCATATCCAAATAGCCCTAGACCATGTTTCACAAGCTTTTTCAGACTTTGAACAGAAAACAAAATCTGCCAGTATACAGATCTTGTCATCTTTCTATCTTTTGCTATGAAACTGTTGGCTAGGAAGACAGAGAATTAATTCTCATTTCAAGAAGAAATATGAAATGGGCTCATTGCTTCAGGTAGATTTTTAACAAGTAATGGGAAAAATATATAGCAAGGAGTACTTTGATAGAATTAAATGTGTAAGAAAATTATAATGGAAAGAACATAGCATCTATAGTCAGAAAACTAAGGATAAGTCTTGGATCTGCCACTTCCTACTGATGTAACGAAAGGCAAATCATTTAGGTTCTCTGAAACATAGTTTACTCACCAATAAATGGTGATACAGTAACTTTTCACATCCTACTTCACAGGGTTGTAACATGGAAAATGCATTATAAACCTTAAGAGGCCATGAAAATGCAAGTTACTATAATAAATGTTATTGCTATTATTCTTATTTCTACTTTTATTCTGAATACTACATTATATTGTTCAAAACAATGAACCAGAACAATAAAGTCTAAAATAAGCAGAAAAAGTAAAATAAGTTGAAAGCCATTCTTTATATCAAACAGTTGCAAAATGCCAAATGCGTTTATCCATTTTATCACCAGTCCTCATTATTAAGTATCTTTGGATTTCATAGTCTATAATTTTTAGAACCCTGAAATTCATGCTGGCTATGGTGTATTTAATCTGCTGCCTGGAAAAGTCTATAACTCTTTTTTATTTTGAAAATTATGAGTGGTCTCTTGCTCAACACAACAGAGAAAAAAATCCCAAATTGTTCAGAATGAACTCAGTCTGATGGAGTCACAAATTAATTACACATTTCTCAAATTCTTACTCATTTGCTAAATTCTTCTCTGGGTAAACTCTAAGGAGAGCAAAGTGACTCCTTTTTTACACATTTACTAGCTATGTGACCTTGGGTTCACTTTCAGGTATTGATGATTTTTTTAAATTGTCCAATTGCAAGATGGCACAAAGAGAAAAATGACACAAAAAAACTGGCCACCGAGGCATTGTAAAAAGAGTTTCATTTTGTTAGCAGATGGACTCCCTCTAATCATGAAATTACATATTGTTGAAGTAAGTTATCACAGATAAATCACTTCAATAGTGGAGCCTCAGTTTTCTAATCTGCAAAATGGGGATAATTGTGTGGCCCTATCTACCTAGCAGAATGATTTTGTAGAGAATGTATAAAGCCTATTAAATAGCATACAAATGTGAGTTCTGGTTATCACTAATTTCTCTTATTTAGCAATCACCTTTTAGACATCCTATCTAATATAAAAAAAATTATGCCTATTCCATGATTTATAGCAGATGGCATAGTTCCCATGTATTTCACAGTTGTATAGCAGTTCCAACACTTGTTCTTCAGTTCTCTGTGGCTTCCCTCCTGTGTTCATTCCTGATTTATTAGTTCTGTGTATTGTATTCATGGCATAAAGCCAGTCCCTGAAACACTTTCACTCTACCCTACCAGAATTTTTAACCTGCTTAGGTTTTTTCACCCCCAATTCAGTGCAAATTTATTCCATGGTCATTTTGTTTCTGAGTTTAGACTATAGGAATTTTTCCCTTGTTAGGCAAAAAACAATATCTTAAACCAATACAAAACATTGACATTCAGAATTCATTTGAAATCAACATCTGGATGCATGTGGAAAATTCTTTAAAGCAACTTTGCTCTGCTTATTGTACTCTTGGAGTCCATCAGAAACTGACTTTTTTATTGCATTCTGAGAGACTGGTTAACAAATGGAAGAACAACAAAATCACATTATTTGAAACTTGGAAGAGACTTTAGTGGCCATCTAGTGAGATTCATTTAGAGTAAAGTTCCCATTATGACATAGTCAATAACTTATCCTCCAGTATTTTCTTGAAGATGTGGAGGGAAGAGGACTGTACCATATCTCTCAAGGTAGGTGGCCACTCTGTTTTTAGTTCTAATAATTAAATTTTCCATCATCAAAATTAAATGGTTCTCTTTTCAACTATTACACTGGTTGATATTTGTGTCCTCTGGGATCATATGAAACAAGTCTAAACTCTCTACCATCTGACAACCCTGTAGAAATTTAAATATTGCTAATATATAAACCCAATTTTTTTTCTATAGGGTAAATATGCTCAAGACCATTATTCATTTTAGTTGCATTCCTTAGAATATTTTCCAACTTAAAGTCCTTCATACAATGGCACACCCATAACTGAACTTGATTTTGATTTTGATTTGATTTAATTTAATTTAATTTTGATTGAGGATAAAAGCAAAGTATTGTTCGATTATCATTTCCATGTACCTGAAAGTTTTGTTGTTCCTAATGTAAAATCCAAAGTCCTATTGATTTTTTTTTGGATGCAACTTTGAATTACTGACATATCCAACACTCAATTCCTTTATTTCTCCATTTGATCCTTTTTAAAAGTATCTGCTGTCTAACTATTCCTCTTCCAATTATATTTCTGGTATTTATTTTTTAAAACTAAATGAAAGACTTTGCATTCATCCCTATCCCAGGGAGCCATCTTTCATAGGAGATATTTTCTTTTCTATATAATTTATCTTCCTTTTTGAACCTATCAGTACACAAGTTTTTAGCAGTCATCTCTATGCAAATGGCTCTCAGTTCTGTATAGTCAGCCATAATGTGAATGTTGAACTTTATAAAGTGACTTTATAGATATTTCTAAAAAGAAATACATGCAAGACATATGGAGGATGGAGAATCAGATATATGGGTCCTATGATGCCATAGAGCTGAAAGAGACTTTAAAGATCATGTATATTAAAACCTTAATTTTAGATATAAGGAAACCAAGGTCCACAGTCATGAAATTATTTTCTCAAGTCACTCCTTAATGATAGTATAACTGAAAACTGAGTCTAACAATTTCAATTCCAGTTTATTCTACCCTATTGTTCTATGAAGTGGTAATATCAGCCTCAAAGGTGAAAGTTGCAGGGGAACTGGGAGGGTTGGGGTGTAAAAATTAAATTATATCTCTAATAATAAAATATTATATTTTATGAGGTTTATTAAGTATCATTAGAAATCAAGGAATAGAGAGGATACAAAATAAAAACCATATGCCCATAGCTGATTAGCCCATTTAAAATCCCCACACTTAGCTTACCACTATACTTGCTGCATCATTTACAAAGGAAGAGAACGTGGGAGGCCTTACTGCCAGTTTAATACCAATTGTGATCTCCCCAAAGTAGAGACTCAGGAAAGATTATAGGGAATTCTGGGAAATACCGAGGACTTCTGGGGAATGAAGTCTAGGGTTCAAAACCTCCATTTTTACAAGGGACATCCCAAGGTACTGGAACTAGGTTCTTGCTAAGCCACAAAAGCTATCTTCTAAACTTGAATCCACATGTCAAATTTCTCTGAATGGAAGTGTCAAACCAACACAGCTAATACTGAAAATGAATATATAAATCCATGAAAGACTTAAATAATAGTTTTCCAGAGTATAATGATAAATTTCAATTGAATAAGAAATTTCTTAAAATAACAAACATCTTTATAATTTAAAGAATTAAACATTGAATTGAAACCTGCAAGAGATGATTCCATAGGAGGACAGAAAAAGCAGAAATTTGATTAAAAATAACCTATGGCAATAAAATGTGTAGTTACTTGCAATTTTTAAGAATCCTAGTTAAGTGCATAACTTCATGGAATGAAGTTCTGAGAGGTTCAGAGGCTCACTTTGTATAAAGGAAGCCAAAAACCTAGGCCATTCTTTCTTGATTCAGGACTATATCTCTAAATCATGGCTACTTGTTAATGATCTAAGAACTGCTGCTGACTTTGACTTTTGGCCTTATCCTTTGTTATTTACTTGGCCTATTTCATTTGAAGTTGCCTGTGATAATAAAAACAATTTGCATTTATATAGCAAATCTCTCTCCCCATGGCAACTCAGTGAGCCTGGTCCTGCAAGATGCTATTTTCATAGATTATTGATATCTGAGGTTATAGTATCCTCTAGGGAATGGAGTATTCACTTGTGAATATTATGATCTTTATAGTTTATAATATGAATTCTATTTTTTTTGCTTCTCTCATTTACTTATAAATACCATGATTATTGATGAAATATTTGATTTGATTTTTTTGATTGATTTTTTTGATTGATTTGATTGATTTATTATTGATGAAATAATTTCATTTGGTACTTACAAGGTGGATTATTGAAAAATAAGAATAATAGTCCAAAATGGGAAAATTCTAGATATTGTGTGGAGAGAATTTGTCAGGTATGTAGGAAGTCCTTCAAAGGTATCTTGTGTATTTTATCCCCATGGAGAAAGGAACTTTGAAACAAGTGCTCTGAGTAGCAATCAGGTATTGATTTTTTTAAATTACCTTCTTTTAATTTCTTTCAATTAACCTGCATTTATTTTCTCTCCTTTCTTGCTATCTTTCCTCCTGCAATTAGAAAGATAAAAGAAAACTCTTATAAGTAACAAGTGGAGTCTAACAAAACAAATATCACACTGGCTATATATTAAATTGTGTTTTCTTGCATCTTGAATCCATCTTTTCTCTTTGTCAGGAGGTAAATATCACACAGTACCATCATGGGTCTTCTGGAATCATAATTGATTAATAGTGAATTTCAAAATATATCAACTAAAAGATATTTTCTTTCTTTTTTTTTTCTTGGTAGGTGTGGGGGTTCATGGCCTTGCCTTTATGTTGAAGGTTCAGTTCTACTCTTGGAGTGAATGGATTACTGTCCCTGGGCTTTTCCCTTGGGCCATAGTGCACTGGATTGAGATAGATTCAACTCCTCAGCTGCCATCATGTCCCCTGCTGAAGGTTTCCTTGGAAGTGCTTGCACAGACTACTTAACCTCATCATCATGGGCTGTTTTGCTCCTCTGCATGCACTAGCCTATTATTCAACACTTGCTGGAATGCTATTCACATTGTGCGTGTTACTGTTCTCCACTTTTACCTCAATGAGGTGGGTCCTTCCTGCTGCCATTTACATTTTTTGTAATTTATATTTTCTTTGACTAAAAAGGCTTCATTCTGTCTTTTATTGGTTCCATTCCTCCAAAATTTATCTGGAGGCATTTTGTTTATTTGTTCTGTTTTGGTGTATAGGTTTGGGTGGGGGAAGGTTGGTAAGCTCAGAAAATTCCTTACTTAAGAATTCCATCTTGTCTCTGGAAGCAGAAATCCTAAATATAAAATATTCTCTTATGATGAAAATGATCCTACATAAAATTATGACAAGGTACAATAAAGCCATCTGTAATTCATCAGTATTTACTGATCCATATGCCTACAGTCTTGTCTAGATGAAACTATCATGAGAATAGCAAATGCACAAATCAAAGATACTCTTGTCTAAATATAGAAAGGGAACAGGTGTGCTTATTTGGCAATTTTCTAATTTTGTGTTTGCAGACAGATACCTGACTGAGAGGTAAAAAGTATATAAGCTATATCTTGATTGTTGATTTTTTGAAAATGGTTGGTGTTTTTCACTATTTTCCATGCCTCCCAGCTTCTTCCTAAAATTTCCTCTCTCTTTTCTTCTCAATCCAATAGTCATGATAGATAAATGTATACATGTATATATTTTATATATTTAAGCTCTTTGAGAAGTCTATAAGATTTTAATTCAATAAATTTTCTGATCATCTAAACTATTCTATGTTCCCTTATAATCACTTAAAATTAAAGTTATCAAATAACAATGTCAATTCTGAATGTTTTGACAATATCATTTTTTCCATAAAATGTTTTTATCTTTGTATCCTTTGTAAAACTTTTGGAAAATAAGCAGTAATCATATTCATACTCTCCAAATCCTTATAACCCCCCAAATCAACATACTCTTGAAAAAGAAAGCCATTTCTTTCCTTATGTGAACAAAAACAATCTATGTGATTTCACTCAAAATTGTCATCTATACTTTTCTTGAGGAGAGGAGTTGAGGAACAAGAGCTGCTCATTCTGCTTTTGAGTAGCTCTAATCATTAGTTACCCATGGAGATGAAATGGCAAACCACTCCAGTATCTTTACCATGTAAACTCCAATAAGATCACAGAGACTTGGACGTTACTGAAATAACTGAACAGCAACAATAATCACGAGCAACATTTCAATACCTCATGTATCAATCTACTTCTCTGAAACTGTCATATAGATCTGGCATCAGGAAGATATGAAATCAAATCCAATTTAGGCATCAACTAGCTCTGTGATCTTGGGCAAGTAAATTAATATCTGGCTACTTCAGATCTACATCTTAAAATTGTAAATATCATGTGAAATACTATTTAATAAATGTTTTGAAAAAAATCACTTATTTTCCTAAATTCTTTCTTTCTCCCAGTTTTGTCTTCTGAGGCATTGTAAACCAAGCCAAATGTCATTTGTGGGTGACAGGCCCTCATATTTCCAGTTAAGAATCAAATCCACTTAGTCAATCAAATGTCTCAAGATTGAAACCTCCTCTTTAGTAAAATAACCTTAGCATCTAAATGTAGGAAGTTGGGTATTGGATAGGAATCTAGGCCAAGGAGACCAAATAGAAGACTATTGCAATAGTTTTATGCCACTGGAAATTGGATCTTAAACTAATGTTGTGGTTGGGTAATTAAAGAGAAGAGGGCATAAATGGCAAATGATGCACTATAATATTAACGCAAGCTAGCATTGTTATAATGCCTACTATGCAGAAGATATTTTGATAAGTAATGTCAGAATAACACAAGAGGCAGGTGTTATTGTTAGCCCCATTTTATGGTTGAGGAAACTGAGGCAGAGAAACTAAGAGAGATTAACTCCAAAATCACATAGCTAGTGAGAATGTGAAGCCAGATTTGAAATTATTATTCCTGAATGTAGGCTTAGCTGTCTAACCATTTTCACCATCATGTATAAGATAAGGGGTGTTCCATAATAATTAACGTGGAAATACTGGAAATATGTGTCTACCTTAAAGTTATTCTATGTTACAAATACAATTAATAAGTGACTAACTGAACATTAGTAGGATCTACCATATTATTTTGTTTTAGGGGAGAACAGAGACAAATACAACTTCCTAACATAGACTTCTCAAAGTAAAATGTGCTGATTTGAATAGTAATAATTTTTACCTTTTCTATAGGAATTTTTAAAATCAATACTGAATACATACTTTTGGTGGTAAAGTTAGAAGCAAATCATTCTGAGACATGCCTTTCCATCTTTGTCTATAATCCGTGTTTACAAGCCATGATATTAAAGAAGTTGTATCAGCAAGTTGGAGTAATGAATGGGCTACTTCTGTAGTAGAGGTTAATTTGGGCAGCAAATTTTGCCTACTGTCTCTTCCCAGCATCTCTCCTTTCATCAAGTTACCCTTGGGCTCCGTTGATTTGTTCATTTCCTGATCATCTCTGCTCTAAGAGTGGTGAGATTCATAGACGTTTAGGTCATTAAGCCCTGGACTTGTTGACCAGGTTGAGGAGGAGAGGAAGGTTGAAGGAGAAGGGAAGGGAGAAGGCAACTCATTTTATTTATATGCTTATAGGTCATTAATTTCCCAGGGAGTGTTCTGTTCTCCTCTAGCAACTGTGTCATTATTCATAAAGTTTCTTCTTTATGGACAGACAAAAGTTTTGATTTAAACCCTAGACATATTTTCCTCCCAAGCAGAATATCAATCTAACTACTTTTCAGTGATAAATATTAGAAAGAAAATTTTAATTTACAAGATATGGATTTTTACCTGGTCACTGTGCTTTGACTATGAAACTCCTATACCAATTGATAATAACTTTCCCAAAAGAAAAGTAGAAGAAAGCATTTTCCAATTTTAGTTCACATCATGCCTTATGATAGTCTACTTACAGATTAATAAAATATTATATAAATAATAGATCATTTTTCCTCAGAGGAACACTGAGATGTAAATGCCATTATTATTCTCCTCATTATACAAATGAAGAAACTGAGTCAGAGAACACCTAAATGCCTTACCCAGAGTCACATAGCTAGTAAATTTCTGAAGTTCAATTTCAACTTTCTTGACTACTGGCACAGCATTCTACCCATTGTACCACTCAAGCAGCCTCTGAATATTGTTCATAGATCACATACAGAGCTGGAAGAGACTTTAACCTTCCCTAAAGTTGAATAAACTGACTCAGGAAATACTGATTTAAACATCAATATAAATATTAAATTGGGGGAACAAGTTAAGCTCTGTGTTCCCTTCAAATTCTGATAACTTTTACCTGCCTATTTATATTACTCTAAAGGAGCTAACTAGACTTCTGTACTCTTAATTCTTGCCCCTATTTTAAACTTGAGAAGATATAAAAGGTGTCCTGAGACATTCCATAGTTGGCTTCCACAAATCCACACACATACACACAAAACATGGAGCCACCTTCCTTCATTGTACATCTTAACTACCATTTCCTGAATAAAATCACACACTCTGTGTCTTTGTCTCCCTGTGTCTCTGTCTGTCTCTGGGTCTCACCTATCCCATCAGTTGTTAATTACATCCATTAAGAAATTACACTAAGTTTATTTCCATTCACAAAGAAGCCTAAATCTATCTCTTTAAGAGTTTTACACAGCTAAATGGCACAGTTATGAAGAGCAAGAAATGGCATCAGGAAGACCTGAATTCAAATTCTGACATTTAATGGTATGCATTTTTACTCTTCATTCTCCCAATGTAATATAAGTTCCTTGGAGACATTTTTGTCTTTGTGTTCCTGTCAGCTAACACAGAGTTTAATGTTAAGAGGTTTTGTCAATATGTCATTTTTTGTCAATTTGTCATATATTCATATATATATATATATATGTACATATATATATATATATTCAAATGTGTATAACCACTACTTTCATTAAGAACAATCCAGACATACATACTGCACCTGGCATCACATTTTCCCCAGACTTAATTATCAAAAGTGAGGAAAATTTGGTGAATCAACTTGCTCCTTTCAAGCAGGTTTTGATTATTCCTACTAAAAGGTCCATGTTTATTATATATTGTTTAGTTTCCAAAACAAAAGAGATAGTGAAAAGGAAGGGGAAAAACGCAAAAAGAAAGAAGGTATACAAAGCCACTGAGACCCAAGGGAAGTGACATGCAGCTGAGCACCATTAAAATGATTCTACCAAAGAATGTAAAATGCAGTGAGGGTGAGCAATTTACTTTTATTACCATGGCAGAAGTCAGGCAACAATTTTTTACTAACTACACTGCCTTCTAAAGTATGTTAGAACAAAAGCATAGTTAAAATGTTTATGGCAGATATGCCCGCCAGAGACACAATCTGTCTTACATAGAGAACTTAGCCAGATGTAAAACAGGTTGGTTGCCATTTTCTTATTTGATAAGTAATGAAGTGAAAATGGTAAAGAGGAGCTTCTTCTAGTACAACAGGAAAAATGATGAAGTGATGGCGTCTTGCCAGGAGCAGTAGCATTGCCAATTTGGCTCTTTGCCTACCTAGACTCAGGGATTACCCAGTAGTATATTAAAGCATCAGCTTTTTAATTTACCATATTATTTTCCAGATGTTTTTAGGTAGAAAGGGACTTCTAGGCAAACACTTGAGTACTTGTTCGAGAATTATACATTTAATATTACATTGCTCATTATTTTAATTAATGGCAGGAAGAAGTTTGCTCGAAGACAATCCTTTGAATTACAAAGAATGAACATTAATATTTTATTAGAGGAGGAATCTTATCTCCATCACTGATGAATTGGTAACTTCAGAAGTTTTCATATTAGAGCTGCACCTTAGAAAAATGATCCAGCTCTATTTCTACTAAAAATCATATTAATTCTGGAAAAAGAGGACCACCAGAAAAGCTTTCATCCATTTGGCTTTATCCCATTATGTACATTATAATCCCCATGTTTAATGAGTCTGTCCTTTCCCCTACATTCTTGTATTTCTTTAACCTTGACAACCAGGACTATTTAATTCCTAAATGTTACTTCAGTCCCACCTCCCATCAATGAATTCAAATCTGCATTTTGGCAAGAAGAGTATAGTAACCTTGGGGGGGGGAACCTCAGCATTTAAGTATTGGGGCAATTTCATTACTTATCATACTTTGATTGAAGTGATACTCTCTAGTATGAGTATTTGTCTTCCTTGGTCCATTGGGACTGTGTAATCAATCAGTAATAAACATTTATCAAATTCTTACAGTGATTCAGTGGATAAAGCACCAGGTTTGAAGTCTGTCTGACTTCAAATGAAGCCTCACATTCTTATGAGCTGTGTGATCCTGGGCAAATCATTTAATTCTCTTTGCTTCAGTTCTTCATTTGTAAAATGGACTGGAGAATAAAATTGCAAACCCTTCCAGTTTTTTGTTTTTTTGTTTTTGTTTTTGTCAAGAAAATCCAAAAAGGGTTCATGGAGAGTTAGACACAACAAAAAATACTGAATAACAACCCAGAAGTAACGATGACAGTCACTGTACTGAGCACTAAGAATACAGGGAAAGTTAAAAAAATGGAACCTGCTTTTATGGGATTTAAATTCTAATAGGGGAAATAGCATGCTAGCTACTCCATACAAACAAGATACATTTAGTGTAAATGGAAGTTAATTTTAGAGGCAAGATACTAGTGGATGGGTGCATGGAGAGAGAAGAGGACAAGGAAAGGTATTTTTTAAAAGTAGAAAACTGAGCATAATCTAGAAGAAGAGAGTCAGATAAGGTAGGCATTAGAGTTAAGGAAATTGAGCGATGCAGATAAGCAAGACAGAGAGTTAAAATGCATGAAATGGAAAAATAGAGCATTATATATGAAAAATAGCAAGTAAGTCAACTTAGGTAGATGATCAAATAAATGGAGAGATTAATATATAAGTAGTAGAAAGCCTGACACTTAGTTTTAACTATGGACAGGTAGTGAAGCATTTGACAGTTTTTCTTGCCAATCTTGTAAATAAAACAAAGAAATATGATTAGTTCAAAGCAGTAAAGTGAACTGGTTGAAGATTCAAAACCCAAACGTTATTGGGTTCACATAAGTTTGAAGGTTCTATTTTTGTTCCGGTATAGTTTAACATTTAAAAAAATGATTTGAAGACAAAAATGCCAGAAGTTAATCTATATCTTTGAAGAAACAATACATTCATGAACTGTAATAATCAAACTGTTTTGGGAAGATAAATTGTATTTCCAGTAAAATAAACCCATTCTGTCTGAAGAGTATCATCAGAAAAACTTAGCACTCATATAATATTCATTCTAATCTATCTTACATTCCTTATTTGTTTCAAAACTTACCAGTCCTTTGTTCTATTCTGTTTGGTGTTTTATCAATGGTTTGAATGAAGGTAGGGATGGTATTTTGAAAAAAAAAATGTAGAAGCCATAAAACTGAAATAGATAGCTAGAAAAATGAATGAGTAAGGATTATCCTTAGTAATAATAAAGAAGACAGAAACCTGAGACATCAGATGAGGCAGCACATTACTAATTAGATGAAGGAAATACTATAAAGAAGGGGAAGACTGTCTAATATCACAAAAAAGAAAATGATAAATGTTGGAGGGGATTGGTGGAAAACTGAGACACTAATACATTGATGGTGAAGATGTGCACTGGTATAGCCATTGTGTGGAACAATCTGGAGCCATGTCCAAAGGCCCATAAAACTGTGCATACTCTTGACTCAGCAATACTGTTAGTAGGTCTGTATCTCGAAGAGATTAAAGATAGGGGACAGGAACCTATTTGTATAGAAATATTTATAATAACTTTTTGTGGTGGCAAAAAATGGGAAACTAAAGGGATGTCTCTAACTTGGGGAATGGCAAGGTACATTGTGGTATATGATTGCAATGGAATACTATTATGCCATAATAAATGACAAGATGATCAGAAAAAAAATCTGAAAAGACATATTAAATGATAAAAAATGAAATGAGCAGAACCAGGAGAACCTGGTATACAACAACAACAATAGTATATGATGATCAACTATTAATTACAAAGCAAAGTATCCAGGACAACTCTAAGGCACTCCTGACAAAAGAGATTATCCATCCTCATAGAAGGAACTGAAAGAATCTGAGTACAGGCTAAAGCATGTCATTCTTCATTTTATTTCCTCCATGATTTTTTCTCTAGTGTGACAGGAGTCTTCATTCACAACATGATGAGTTTGGCATGACAACATATACCATATTACCTTCCATCTTGGGGAGGGAGGAGAGATAGGAGGGAAGAAGAGAACATGATTGCAAAATGTCAGAAAACAGAAAATTTATAAAATTAGTAATTTTATGAACATGTAAAAATAAAAAGGGGGCAGCAAAGGTGTTACTCAAAATACCAAGTAAGAGTTCAAGGAATCAGGAATCCATAAACAAATATATTGGGGAAATGCCAGCAATAGAAATCAGAAGATCAAAGATACACATAAATGAGTAACTGGGAAAGAATCTCTGAAACCATTTGTTGCCTCATTTCCTTGTGGAAATGGGTGGCTAAGGGGATTTGTACCGGTGAGATCCTGGGTAATTCTAGACACTTAGGCTTAAAGTGGAAGTTTATCTAGAAACAACTGGCTACCCTTTACTGCAACCTAATTCCCTAAGCAAATGACCTCTAAACATCCAACAGCAAAAGTCAATATAAACTATTCAGGGTGATGCTCCCAGAACTAGAATTTGAAGGACCCTTAATAGACATCTAGATGAAACACTATATAAGAGTACTGGATTTGGAGGCAGGAAGACCTGTGTTCTAATCACATCCAGGTGATGGTGTGAACCTCAGCAAAGAAGTTACCTTCTCTCAGTTTCAAAATATTCTTATCTATAAAGTAAGGATAAAAATAGCATTTAAGACCAAATGAGATATTTGTAAAGTGTTTTGAAAATATTAAAGTACTCCATAGATGAGAACTCAGTGAGAAATAGTGAGAGAAAATTGAGGATCAGTTGAAGATTACTATTTATAACTAGGCATTCTGACTTGATTTATGTTTTAATATAAGTACAATGCTTTGCAAAATGTGAAGCCTAAGCCTTATATATTAGCTAATATTATTGTTATATCTGCTCTTTCTCTACTACTCCATTTTAATTAATGTTTCTAAATAACTTTAATATTGACCAGAAATTTTCCCCATAGCAACCCCCTGGGAGAACTGACTATATTAGATAAAGAAACAGAACCCCAGAGAGGTTAATCAGCTTGCATGGGATTATTCAAAGCTAGAAACAGAGCCTTGGGCTAAGAGCCCTGGGCTCTTAAAACACTCAATTTTAGAGTTCCTGTCTCACTGACTGGTGAGTCATTGACCTTATATATAAAATCTGTTTAGGACTTTGGGCTTGAAAGAAGTGTCAGACATGGATTCTTCAAAGGCATCACCAATTTTTGGAAATAGTCAGAGATTTATACTTAATGGGAACCCCGTAAAGGCTCTATCAAGGGATAAAATGATTCCCAGTAACTTGGAGCTGAATTATTCTCTAAATATGCACCTTGTCATTTTTGTAATTTAATTCTTAAAAGTTCAAATTTTTTCAATCAGCAAAAATTTGTCTTCATCTTTCCCTCAAGATCACTTTTTTACTTTTTCATTTTCCCTCTTTTTTTAAAATTTAGAATATTTTCCAATGCTTATGTGATTAATGTTTACCCCTTTTTCTTCCCCCCTCCCAAATCTGATAAGCAGTTTCACTGGATTATACATGTATCATTGTTAAAAATCTATGTACATGTTATTCATATCTACAGTAGCATGATCCATTAACATCAAAACCCCAATCATAATCCTGTCACAATAAGTGATTGATCATATATTTTTTTTCTAATTCATTTCTATTTCCACAGTTCTTTCTCTGAATGTGAATAGTGTTCTTTCTCATAAGTTGCTCTAAATTGTCCTGGATTACTGCATTGCTTCTAGTAGAGAAGTCCATTACATTTGTTTGTGCCAGAGTGTATCTGTCTCTGAGTACAATGTTCTCTTGGTTCTGCTCCTCTCGCTCTGCATCACTTCCTGGAGGTTGTTCCAGTCTCCATGGAATTCCTCCAGTTCATCATTCCTTTGAGCACAATAGTATTCCATCTCTAACAAATACCACAACTTGTTCAGTCATTCCCCAATCGAAGGGCATCCCCTCATTTTCCAATTTTTTACTGCCACAAAGAGCATGGCTATAAATATTTTTGTACAGTTTTTTTTTCCATCTTATCTCACCCAAGATCGCTTTGAAACTCCCCCTATCCCTGCCTACATATCCATTGAGAAGAAAAGAAAAGCAAAACTATTGTTATAAACATTGATAAATAAGCAGACATTTCTGACTTGGCCACAACATAAATAAATGCATCTTTTTCTTTAAGTCCTTCAACTCTATCAGCAAATGGGTAATATAAGCATGTTTCATCCATAGTCCTCTGGAGTCATAATTGGCCATTATGCTGATCAGAGTACCTAATTTTTTCAAAGCTACCTCTCTTTATTTACCATATTGCTGTCAGAATATCTAGCTATGTATTTATATTTATATGTGCATGTAAATGTATGTATACATGTATTCATATATAATATACACACATATATAATATATGTACATATTGTCCTCTTGATTCTGTTCACTTCACTCTGAATTAGTTTGTATAATTGTATATGTTCCTCTGAAATTATCTTCATTATTTCTTACAGCCCGGTAGTATTTAATCATATTTATAATACTGAAGCTTATTCAGGCATTCCCTAATTTATGGGGCAGCCCAGGGGATTCCAATTTTTTTGCCATCTCAAAAAGAACTTTTATTTATTCTTCACTTCTTTAATCATAACTAGCTTGTTTAACATGGAACCCACTGAATCCCTTATATCATGAGGGATAGATTCTTTCACTGCATCTGACTTTAAAACTAGAAAGAAAAGTTGTTCCTTGTTTTCCACTATATTTTCTAATATAAGCTTCAGTTCAAGACCAGCATGAACACTGACCAGATTGTGATGAATATGAGGCTCCCATTTCACTCAGACCATTTAAACCTAAAAAAGAGTGTCTTAATATATTTAAATGAAAAGCAATCACAAATATATTTGCTAACAAACATAGACTATCTGTGGAAATGGACTCTGAAATCTTTTTGATGGCTCCTATCTACTTTGCTCAGTAAAAATGTGATCTAAATAATAGAAAGGGGAGAGATTTGCTTTTCTTTGCTCTCCCTATTTGAACCAGATTCCTGTGTTAGAGAATCTGTCTTAAATTTTGTAGGTATGTAATTTATTTTGCTCAGGACTAATACTTCACTTAATTTCCCTTCTCTCTAATCTTCCTTCTTCCTTTGCCCCTTACCTTTTATTTCCCTTTTAGCTAAAAATGTACTCAATGGTATATATGTTTTTATGAGTACATATTTGTATATATAAGTTAATGTGCATGTGTGTGTAGTCCATTATGAATGCATTCTTCTTCTTTGATGAGTTCAGATAAAGGTAAGGTTCAAATTTCAGCTGCTTCTCTACCAAATCCTTCTCTTCATTTGTATAGATGGCATTATATGGGGTAATTTTCTCTAAACTTACTTTCCTTTTCCCTTCCCCCCTTACCAGTATCTGTCTTCTCTGTCCTTTCTAATCTTAAAATATAACTATAACTTATATGCCAGATCCTTTCTAATTTGTTTGCCTTTGTGACCCCTGATGAAGATAAGTTTGAATTAACATGTGCTGTCTCCCTACTATAAATATAAGTAGTTTATCCTTGGTTAGGCCCTTATAATTGTGCAATATTTTAAACTTTTTGTTTCTCTCACCTCCTGGGTTTGAATTTCAGTTTCTCCACAGTCCTAGTTATTTCATCAAAAATACTTGAATGTCCTCTATTTCATTAACTATTATTTTTTCCTGTATAGAATTATACTTAGTCTTATTAGGTAAGTTATTCTTGAATTTGTGTCTATATATTGTAAAGGAGAGGATTTACAAGACAAGAGAAGCATGCAACACAAGAGTAAAGGACTTCAGCTGTCAATCAAGAAAGAACATTCCAAATCTAATGTTCCCAGGAAAGTCAGTTGGGAGGAAGCCAGGCTGAATAGGGAAGAAACTGGGAACAGGTCCCCTGTTAGCTTCTGTCCTAGGCTGAAGGACCCTTTGGGGGAGGAGGGCTTCTGGAGCTAGGCTGAGAAGAAATTAACTTTTGTTGGAGGCTTAGTGTGGTGAAGAAGATATTGGTGTCTCTGAGATTTGAGTTTGAAGGAGAAGAAAGAAGATTAAACAGTTATCCTTCCATCTTGTGACAAACTTTTGTGTCACAGCTGTGACAGGACTGACATTTCTCAAAATCCTCCTAACCCTCCTTATAGATTAAGGATAACCCCATCCCTCTCACCTCATCTTCCATCCTGTCCTGTCTTCCCCAATAAACCTCCTTACTTGAGAAAGGAAAAGAGTATTTTCCTCATAAATATCATAGTCCACTCAGGGAAGAAGGGGGGAGGGATGAAGCTAAAGGTTTCAGAAGAGGGTGGTGAAGGGTGGTATTGAGGGAGTAGGTGGGTAGGAAATATCTTGATCTATTAGCCATCAGTAGTTATCAGTAGGCAATCCCAGAGTATCCCCTCTAGTAGTATCTTTCTATCTCTCAGAAATATCTCTATCTCCTAGTATATCCTTTATTACTATAAGCAACCCCAGTATCTCCCTTACAACTAGGTATCCTTGGGTTTCCCCTAGTATCTCTCTAGATATCCAGAGTATCCAATTGTTACAACTGACACACCAGTATCCTATTCTATTACAATATGTTTCCCCTCCAGAATGCTACATTCCAAGATATGTTCTGTTTTGGAAATGGCTACCTAGTCAAATACAGTTTTGACTGCGCCTATTTGGTACATGATTTTTTTATGTCTATGGAATTGGTATTTTCTTTGACATAGGATCTCTGGATTAGAGCTTTGGAAAATCTTTCAGAAAGTGCCTGGGAAATTTTTATATTTATGCTTTGCCCTCTGGTTCTAAAAGTTCTGGACAATTTTCTTTTATGATTTATATACACATATATATATACACATATATGTATGTATACACACATATATATTCTTTCTATGTACTTTAACTTTGCTATTGGTACTGGCATTTAAAAGATTCAGTGATTCTTTCAAGTTAGATTTTTTTTACTATTAAATACCTTATATTCTCTTTTATTTTTATAGTCTTTGACTTTTTTTTTTTAACCCCTACCTTCTCTCTTGGAGTCAATACTATGTATTGGCTCCAAGGCAGAAGAGTGGTAAGGGCTAGGCAATGGGGGTCAAGTGACTTGCCCAGGGTCACACAGCTGGGAAGTGGCTGAGGCCAAATTTGAACCTAGGACCTCCCATCTCTAGGCCTGGCTCTCAATCCACTGATCTACCCAGCTGCCCTCTGACTTTGTTTTAATACTTCTTGTTTCTTAATGGAATAACTGGATTCTATTTGTTCTGCTCTTTTGTTATTTTGGCAGGTCTGTCATCCTAAACTTTTAATTTTCTTATCAATTATTTCTTCTAGCCTTCTCATTAATTTTGTGGTTTTTTTCTGTTAGCATTTTCATTTTATTTATATAAAATGTATTCTATTTAAAATATTTTTGTTTTATCTCTTCTAAGAATTCAGGTTGAATTTGTTACCCAGTTGATTTTTACTTTAATGCTTTATTTGTACATGAATGGGAGTCATTTTTTAAATATTAGGTATTTATATTATTTTATATTATATATTAGGTAGTTCTGTTACCACAAGAGATTTTATGGGTTTCTTTGCTTCTTCCTTTCTGTATTTTGTTCATTTGTTGGTTTGCTTATTCTTCTAGTCCTCTTCTTCACTTTGGACTTGATATGTTCATGTTTTACATACTTCCTGAGAGAAAGTCTATTTTGGTCCTATTGTTGACTTGTGTTATTCTAAGATCTCAGCAATATCACCATATGAAAATTTAAACATTTTAAGTTTTCTCAAAGTAGTCTAAGAAAGTCTGTTTGCTCCATACCCACCTCCTCATCTGAGTACTGTAAATTCCATGCCTTCATTTTGGACCAATCAATAAGAGAATGCTGATGACTCAGATTTATTGTCAGCCAATTGGTAGCTCTGCTGGTTTAGAATGGTAGAACTTCTTCTTGGTCTGGGATCCTTGCCTTTGTAAGCCCTCTGCAGGTTCCACACTCTACTGGAAACTAGAATTGAGCCCTCTTTATACTCCTGATATATGAGCCAAACTGCTGTTCCTGCATGCCTCTGAACTTGATCCTTTCTAGGCAGACATCCTAGACCCCGTGACAGTACCTTTTACTAGAAAACCACCATTGAGCTTCATGGTGCTCTTGATCTCTGATCCAGAAACTGAGTTTTGAACAGCAAAGTTTCTAGGTGGCACCCATTCACATCATAGTTTGAAAATAGGACTGATATTTCCTCTTTCCTTAATGCATATCCTAATACTGTTCTGGATTAGTCTTGACCAGACTCATCCCCAATGTCCTCAGACTTCATTGTTTGTCTCCCTATGCCAACTGGTGTCTGTATCTTTCTATAAATATAATTATATACACACATATATTTTACATGCCAATTTGTATATATGTGTAAACCCACATATATATTTGTAAATAAAACCAGCATTGTGATTTTCTTCCTTGGATTTTTCTCCTCCAGATTTGATCTAGAGATTAAAAAATATTTTGAGGTACATTTTATTGACTGAAATGGGGAGATCTCTATACTGCTATCTAGGTTAAAAGTAAAAGTAATCAGCTTATGGGAAGTTGCCTCATCAATGAGCAAAAGTTAGACAAGTTGGAAATGACTGAAGGTATGAGATGGAAATTACTCTTAAAAATGATACAATAAAATTCTATTCAATATAAATCAAAGCTTACTACTTGATCAGCTGAAATTCTCAAATTTTCAGCCTATTTACTCTTCTCTGAATATTACTCCTTTGAAGGTATTGAAGATATATTAAAAAGGGAGAAGTTTATATTTTTTCTGAAACTCATACCTTATTTATATCCTAAAATAACATCATTATCATCTCTTACACTTTTTCTCATTGTACTAAGATGTGCATAATTATAGCCATTGTTTCAAAGGGGAAAACTTCCTTCTTTCCCTGTGTCCTTCATGTAGGTCTATGAGAGGTGATTCACAGCCTAAAAAGGGAAGTGCAGGCACTATAATACACATCACTTAGTTTATTCCTATCCTATCCATGATCTTTGCTATGATTTAGATACATTAACTCCCCATCTCCAAGTTTCCCACCCAGAATCTTGATCTTGATATAATATATATATATATATCCACCATGAATTGACAATAGCAGGCACTCTCCTTTCTCAGAAAGCATAGACTAGCCTCTCACTTTCCCTATTAGGTTCAGAAACAGATTTTTATTCAATCAAAGGAAACTTTTCTTAACAATTACTTCTTAACAAAGTGAAACGTGAGCAGGGTCCCCCAGAGTGAGGTCTTTGAGCAGTCAAAGGATGCTATAGAGGAGAGATCAATTCAGGTGCAGGATGGACCAGAATACCTCCCTGGTCCCTTTCAGCTCTGAGATTCTATGATTTTGTTTTTTAGTTTATGAGTCAATATTAAAGTAGCAGGCATTTGCAGTAATTAAAAGAGATTAGATTATGAATCTGATAATTATACATTTTCAAAGAATTTAAGAAAATTAACTTTCTCTTCCCTTTTTTCTTTCTTTGCTGTCAAAATAATGTTTTAGAAAAATAAACAGAAGAAAATAAAATAATAAACCTGTACTTTTACATGTACCTGAATGTGAAGTTAGTTAATTGGAAGCCATGTTGAGTAAACAATTAATTCTCTTCCTTACATTAAAATCAGCTGAACTCATTCATGCTTTTGGAATTGTTCTTAGTAAGATAACTGGCAATCACTTTTAACATATTTTACTATCTTTCTCAGTTAAAGTATTTTTTAAAACAGTTCTCATGACTGATTTCAAGAATATAAGGAGGATAATACCAATGATTTCTAATATTCAGGGACTTGATAATTATGTAGTACATGCATGCCTGGCCTTTTTTGTTGTTACTGGGGAAATCTCAATGGGCATAATTAATAGAGAAATCCTTCACACATATTTCTAAGCAAGGATATTCTTACTTCGTAAGTTGAGGGCATTTTTCTGATTAATAATTCCTTCTGTACAAAAATATTTTCTAATATAAGCTTCAGTTTGTCTCCCAAATGACTCAGTCCCAGCATGAACATTGACTGGATTGTGATGAATATAAGGCTTATGTTTGACTCATACCATTTAAACCTAAGAAAATTCATATGAATATATTTAAATAAGTTTCATGGCCTGCCTGAAATCCATCACAAACAAACACATATGCTAACTGACAGAGACTGTGGAAATTCACTCTGAAGGACTCTTTCTCAGCAGCTTGTTCTATTGTGCTACAGTGAAGATGGAAATTCATTTTGTAAATTGACTAATTACAATAAGAGAAAACATGCAATGAAAAGAACATTCTCCTGTACAATTCATTCATTAGTATAACCTCCTTTTATGAGCCTAGTTCTTCTGGTAGTTTTAAAAAGAATTGCAGAGGGTGGGCACATCTCGAATGTGGCTCAGAAAACCAATTAAAGAAATAAAAGTTATCTTATAAAATGAATGAATTAAATTATAAAAAAGTATGATTTTCAATACTCTTAAAATTATACTTAATGAAATTCTGATCCGTGCAAGGCATTGTCAGATCCCCTCTTCCCACAGGCATTATAGGACTTGGAGGTGCAAAGATTTTAAGGACTATAATGTCCATTATCCTTATATGAGGAGGGGAAAACTGAAGCTTCAAAGTGTTTAGGCATTTGCCCAATATCACACAAATAATAAGTAGCTGGGGCAGTATTTGAATCTGGGTCCTTTGAATCCAATTTATAACACACCATATTTTTTTTAAAAAATTCAATATACATAGCACCTCTATATATTTAAGAAGCTTGGGATTTGGTTAGGGAACTTGTAATTAATTGAGACCCCCAAAGAGTTTAAAGAAATGATGATTTTTTTAAATGTTAAGTAGCTTCTTTGAAATTTATAAAGATATCAGGCTTTGATTCACCCATTTGTATATAAAAGAGTCCAGAAATGAAGCTGAAGATTCAAAATGACAATAGCCTTGTTCATGAATGTAGATTGCTCAAGGGGTTTTCTCTGCCCATCCATTTACATGGGTAAATGATAGAAATAAGAATTTCTGAATGAGAGAAAGGAATCCCATGCCAAAATCATGTCTTGCAGTTGGATTCTCCAAAATGATGGCAACAGAACATTGTATTAGAGGGTTGGTTTGGGTATAATGGAGAAAGAGTTGATGATAAATGCCCAGAAGGTAGAAGGAGGGTGAGATGGATTCCCCTCTTCAGTCTTCTTCAAATATGTCTCCCCACTAACCCTGCCTTTACTCCCCTCTAATAACTGATTTAATGGGTGAACCTCTTCCTTTGGGGAAAGAGAGAGAAATCATCTCTCTCCCTCTTCCACTATGACAAGGAAGTCAATTTAGGATACCTGACACCTTTGATATAACAATTATGGTCAGTGGTAAAATAAGAAAGGTGTCTGAAGGTTAGGGTCTACAGGAAAAAGGAGAAAGGAAATCCTTGTCTGTCTAAAATATTTTTCCTTCCCTCCAAAATTGAGAGACTCAGGCTTGCCAGCCTGGCCTCTGAGAGGTTCAGGGTTGGTGACTCCTGGGCTTTGTTACAGCAGAATCAATATCCAGACCCAGGGTGTCACAGGAGATGTGTGAGATCTTGTAAGGCTGTTTCTTATTCTTCTCAGGTTTCTGCCACACTTTTTGGTATCTTTGGGGGGAAATGGTGAATTAAGTTCAATGAGGGATTTAAATAGCTCAGGAGACAATCTTTGAACAGACCTTCACCTTTGTAGTCTCAAGATAGAAAGAGAGACCAACTGCCTCCCACCTGGAATCTCTCCTCCCTCAAGATTTGAAGGCTCCTCAACCACCCGCCACTGTGGATGGAAATCTCTGCATCTCTTCCAGGCTCTGCCACTCAATGTCTCTGGATTATTCTTCTATCACAACATACAGCTGAAAAAGTATTACATCACTCTCTGCTTTTCCATATTAAAATTGAAAAATAGAGAAATATAGAAAAGAAAGCAACTTTATCTTTGTAAAAAATGCAGACAATTCCAGTCTCTAAGATTCAAATATTCTCCATAGACTTGCATACTGAAAGGTCAAAAGAAGTTATGGACACATGATGATATATATATATATATATATATATGACTTTTTATCCTCACAGGGCTATTTAAAGTGATGAGAAAACTGGGTAAAAAGAATATTATCCAAATTTGGGGATGCAAAGGGATGAAGCAAACAGTAAAATTCACAAATTCAAATTAACAAATTCAACAAACTTCAAGTATCTCCTATCTGAAAAGAATTGTGATAGACACTGGTATACATTTAAACTGAATGACAAAAGTCCCTACCTCTAGCTAAGTTATTATGTTATAAAAGGATAAGATAAAAACACAAATTATACTAAATATGAAACCAAAATATATTAGAGAAGTGCTCACCTCAAATGCTATATTTTGCAACCTTAAAATGTCCTTTATTTACTCCCTTAGGGAAGAGATAAACTAAATGTGCTTAATAAATTTGCAATAAATGCAAATGTATTATTATTGTTTTGGAAGGAAAAATTAATATATATATTATTCAGAGAAGCAAAGGAAGAACTGGATAGGCTGATGCAGAAAAAATATGCAGGACCAAGAAAAATACCCCAAAAGCTTCATATTTAAATTTAATTAAATTTGCAAATTTAAAACTATTATATTTAATACAATTATTATATAATTAATCATTTTATTTAATTAATAAACTTCACATTTAAAATTAACAAAATATAAATGAAACTTAAGTTAAAATAAATTCAAAGCTGAAGCCAAATCTTAAAAATCCTAAAATGAAGTTGAAAGTTATACAATGGTAAGGACTTTGGATCCAGAGAAGATGCCTTTCTTTTCTTTATTCAGAGAGGATTGAATCTATGATAATAAAGAGATATTTTTTGCTCCATTAGAAAGAACTCTGTGTGTTTTTCACATGCACATACCTGTATATGTGTGCATGTGTATATGTGCATTTGTGGTTGCTAGGAGTGGTAGACTAGATCCAGAAATACATGTGATGTAAAAGCAAAAGATTCCAATATAAAATAGTTTAAAAGCAAAATGCAAGGGGAAAAGAAGTAAGAAATCTGTCTTAAATTAAACAAAATTACAGATGTCAAAATATTTCAAAAGATAACAATCTTTAGCTGGGTAGAAAAGTGGGAAGGACTACCAAGATTAAAAGAAGTCATTAATCAAATATAAACATTGAGACAAATTTTAAAAGTTTTGGGGGAAGTAGTATGTGATATTGTTCTATTAAATTGGCTTTATTTTAGTATTATCAGGTGATTGATGTACAATATTTATCTAGAAGATCTAAGTACAGTAAAGTGTCAGTACTCACTGTAGTATTACTAAACAGTTGCATACCAATTAACTTCTAAACCCTAGATGTATATGTTTCATTTAATCATGACAAGCTGGCTAGGAACAAATTGTGCTGAAGGACTTGGTGAACTTCTACTATATCAAAAGAAAAATACCAAATTATTTTAAACACAACTTATTTTTCAGAAGGAAGACAAAAAAAATTCACAAGCATTAATTGGAAAAAAATATGCATTCTTTGTTAAGCAATCTTTATGCCATAATTATATTTTATTATTGTACATCTTCATAAAGATAATTAAATGATATCAGAAAATTGTTGATGTCTTTAAGAATAAAATTTCATTTAGAAAATGGAAAGCAAGATTCAAGAATAAAATATTGCAGGTTTTTTTTTCCCTCCTTGAATTTCGAACAAACTGGCTCTTTTTAATTTAAAGAAGTTTGTGAAGAGATTTTCATTCAGCAGGGACTGTACTATGCAAAAACTGTACTATGCAAAAAATTAGTGAGAGAGACAGAGATATAAAAGAATAAAGAGCAGGAGAAGGGAGGAGGCGAGGACAAAGAGGAGGAATAAAAATAAGAGGAGGAGGAGGAACAAGAACAAGAACAAGAAGAACAAGAACAAGAAGAACAAGAACAAGAACAAGAACAAGAAGAACAAGAACAAGAAGAACAAGAACAAGAAGAAGAACAAGAACAAGAAGAACAAGAACAAGAAGAACAAGAACAAGAACAAGAAGAAACATGGGGGGGTAGTATAAGTATTATAGGTTAATTGAGGGAGACATTATATAAAGGAGAATTCACCTTAGAGGGCACTTAAAAGGCCAGGAGTTATTTCAATTTATCCAAAACATTGTAATTATTTACTTGAATATTCTGTTCATCCAAGTAGAGGGGCATGGCTCAGAATTACTGCGAAGGAAAGAGATCAGAGAGATCCATATTGGAGGTAGGATAGAACATTGTAATAGAACATTTAAGAAGCACTTTCCTGCCAGTTTTTTTTTTTTTTGGCTGTGACATATCACTCACCCTCATCTGTGTTGTTGAAGAAATCCTGCTTTAGTGTTTCACTCTACTTTTTTAGTGTGCAGTAATGGGATTTTGGAAGGTAGGCAACAGGCTAGAGTTATTGTCAGAGATTCCCTCATATACACACATATATATGGAACACACTAGATAATAGCATCTGCAATTGTGTTATCTATTCTTATGCCTTGATTTCCAAATTCACTAAAATGTAGCTATCCTGGATATAATTGGACAAGTCTCTGTGTTCAGTTTCACACTTTCTCCAGTCAATGAAATGATCCTTTCTAAATCCATATCTATTACTGTTCTTTGTCATACATTTGGGAAAAATTTAATTTCTTAGTATTTACTTCATAGACAATAGCTACTTAACTCCCCCTTGAGTGCTGTCCATCTAGCTTTCTATCTGTCCCTTTCACTCTTGGTTTCTGTCTTTTTCTGTCTGTCTCTGTCTCTATCTCTCTCTTTAACACACACACACACACACACAAACACAGTGTCTCTCTTTTTGTCTCTTTCTGTGTCTTTTTCTCTTTCTTTCTTTCTCTGTCAGTCATTCTGTATTCTTGTTTGTCTGCCTCTCATCTCTTTCCTCTCTCTCAATACTTTCATAATTTCATCAGATAATAGATTTCATAATTGAAAGAGACATTCATTGAGACAGATGTCCTTGATTCCCAGTCATATTGCAAAATACTAATGTCAAAGAGATGTACTCTTGCGATGACCATCTCTTTAGTGTGTGGAAAACACTACCCAATTTTCCTAATAACACCTAGGCTCTTCTATTTAATTCTGGGCACATTGCATTGTCTTTCTTCCAATGTCTAAGACATATACATTGATTAATAAATTCAGCAGCTGTAATTCAGTACATTATCCAGCTTTTTTTCTCTTTTCCTTTTTTAATCATCTATTTTTTTTCCAATGTGGAATGTACGAAAACATTTTATTTTCAGTTACTTCACCTGCTACTCTACATCCAAAAATCAGTGATATTCATATTAAGTGCTTACAAAATTTTATTTTCAGGATGTGTAGCTATTTTTTCAAAATCCTATATTGGTATATACAAATTCTAACATATAGCCTTTTTGTTTCTGAAAAAATGCTATATAGTATGTAAAATTGGCAATATTATTAGTTACATGATATTTCCAATTCTTGAGCACTCCCTAAAAGTTTTCAATCTTAATTAATATATGACTCATTTAATTTAAACTTTGTAGAAAAGCTCTTGTCCTAGAATATTGAATTGGTCTATTCCTTTAAATTTTCAGTTTTATTTTCATTTTATTTTACATTTTTCCCCAAATACGTAGAAAGTGATTGCCTTGTAGTCCTGTATTTATTTAAATCCTTCCAGGGTTTTCTAATCTTCATGACAAGGAAACTGCATATTACCCAGATAGTTTACAGGACTCAAACCAACATACTTTTCCTACTTTGTGGAAGTAATACCTGATCATGTTTCATACCATGTTCCAACACACGTAAAGTTGCCATGATTCCAATTCTATTATTGGATATTGCCATCCCAGCAGAGGATATGATAGTAAGAAGTCACCTATTGATTTTTCCATGCAGAGATTTTAACACAAATATTATGGGATTACCTGAAGTTTATTGTATGTATGTCTAAGTATGAAGCATCTATGTAGACAATTCCAAAAATTATACTAATCCATTTCTAAAGACTTAAATATTTTGCTGGAGCTAAGGCAACATTACATTGGGAGGCAAAGAATCTCACTTTTAAATCCTGGCTTTATTATTTACTAGTTATGTCCTGATTCATATCATTTATTGAAACTATCATTTGGGAGATAGTAAGTTTCTCATAACTGGTGCTCTTTGAATGATCCTTGAATTGTTTTGGAGGTTATCATAGAGAGGAATTTTTAATTACATAGAGGCTTGAGCTATAGAGTCTCTGTCAATCCTTTGAACACTGGGACTGTGAGATACAATTTCTCTGAATCTCATAATCTGTATGAAACTGGATTTATTAATCTTGAAGGTAGCTTCCAACTCAAATTCTCATTTTCAAAAACATTTTGACAACACAAATCACACTCCTTTAATAAATAAGTCTGATTGACTTTTTTGCCATATTTTGCCATTGAGATTTCATAGAAGATCTGTTCAATGACTTGCAGCCCTTCTGATTTTCATAATAATTATTGAGCACTTTCACTCTGCTAAAATAATTTGAATTATTAGCATCTTTAAGATATTCTCCAATATTCAAATTCTCTTGGTTTGAGATCTTCTCTTGCTCTTCTTTCCTAGTTTCTTGAACAATACATCTCTTCTCTTTCATTCTCAGTACATAATCAGTTTATCTCATTTTGAAGGCATTGAAAAAGACATTGGTTCTAAATTATATCAAGTGTTTCCTTGAAATCTTCCAGTTCAGGAAAATTCTCAAATCCCTCCCCCTCTTTTTTTTTTATTCCCCATTATCTTCCCATCTCCTGTGTATATAATTTAAATTGAATATTAGCTCTAGAGGTGCTCATTTTAAGCACAAATGAGTTAGTACCCATGTAGAACTGAGCCCTAGAGAGTGCCTGCCATGGCTGTGAGCAAGTACTTGGGCTGAAGGTACTACCTCTTCAGGTGGCACCACCTGTCAGGGTGGGGGACAGGGTAGCCTCCAATGGACGGCACAGGGGCTGTGATGTGGGAATGGTACTGCTTTAAACCCATAGGAACGAATTCCATAGGAATTTGATTGTTAATTTGCTACATTGCTGTTGGTTTCTGGTTGGACAGGAACCTGAATATTAACTTAATGCACCCCAGCCAGGCCTGTAGCATAGCTAATGTAACTAGAGAATTCATTTCTAATACTGCCAAACTTTAGCCATGGCAATGGCATGACTACTATATCTGTTCAGACCATCTATAATAAATCTGATTCAGATTTGCTGCATTCTTTTCTATATACCAATAATCTTTCTTCCTTGGTCAGTCTAAGATCAGTCATAGCTTTGTTCTCTACTTAGGCATGATGTGAAGTTTATTTCCCTTGCTCCAATTCTTATATTTATCTTTCAGGTCCTTGCAGGTGGAGCAGATGCCAGTTATGGAATATATTGCATTTACTGCTCTCCTCAGTTACACAAAGATATTTTGATTTTTCATCCAATTGTTCTAAATAAAGATAGTCAACAAAAAGTAAAAGAAAGAAAGAAACCACTCTTCTTGGAGGTATAATAGTCTCTATTAATATTTTTGACTTTTTTCTTTATGAGAATCAATTATTTTCACATTTTTAGCATTTTGAGAATCAATTATTTATACATTTAGGATTTAATTCTTTAGTTCGGCTCTTCTTTCTTGATTCAATATTCCTTGCAGATTTTTAGGACAGTGAATGATTTCTCTAATAATTTGACATCTATCTTTCCAAAATGGATATCTCATATTAGACTATGCTTGATATCCTTGAACCCCAAATAAAGACTTATTTTTGAGTCACTGCTTAACCAATGTCTTATGCAATAAAAAAGTTGGACTTTTTATTATCATATCATGTAGTCATAGGATAAATCAAGAAGGAACTTTAGAGAGTTTTTAGCTCAATCTTCATACTTTCTAATCACATTGAAGGCTTGGGGGTTTTAAATACTTAATCAAAGTTACAAAGACAGACAATACTGGGGCTAAAAGCTCAGGTCTCCCAATCCTTCATCCTTTTCTTTGTCTCTAGTCCATAGGATCTTAACCTGAAGTTTGTCAACTTATTTTAAATAACCATAGTTCAATTAAATTAATTTCCTTTTAAATCTATATATTTTATTTTATGGACTCTGAAACCTGATATCTGTCTTCAATAGACCATCAAAGAAGTCAATGATATACTCAAAGAAAGGTTAATAATAACCCTCCCGTTAGCTTAAAGGAGGTTTTTCCTAAAGTAGATTGAACAATAGATTTGGGGTCAGAGTTATTGGATATGTGTTCCAATTCTGGAAAATTATGATAATTTTTGTAAATACCTCACAAAGTTGTTCTAATAATCTAGTGGACCAAGTTACTGTGTAAATTGAAGGTTACTCACTATGGATGAACAATTAGAGTATTAGCAGTAAAGATCACAGGTTTCCAGACCAACTGAAGAAGAGGCTTCAAATGTCATTAGGCTCTCCTCCTATGGCAAAGTGACTGGTGCTGATTTTATACCATCAGAGAGTAGCAAAACAGGGTACCTATTGCTTATACAAAAGATGACTGAAATCTTCCAGGTTATATGGCAAGAGGAGGTCATCCTCTGGGAGATCGAAGATATCTCTCTTTCATCTCTTTAAAGGAAATTGTCTTCTGACAGTCCCAGGAGTTCTCTCTTAGTCATTGCAGGCAAGATTCTTGTCAGAGTGCATAGTGATCAACTGTGAATGACTTAACAATTTTCAGCAATGCAAGGATTCAGGATAACCCAAGGAACTCATAATAAAAAAGGCTATCCATTCCTATGAAATGAACAGCCAGTGTATGAATGCAGATTGATGCATACCATTCTTCAGTTCATTTCCTTCATGAATTTTTCTCTGATGTTAAGGGATATATGCTTTCTTTTACAGCATGATGAACATAGACATTTATATTGTATGATATTACATGTACAAACTATATCATCTTACCTGCTGTCTTAGGGAGGGAGAAGGGTGGTGGCAGGGAGAGAACATGAATCTCAAAATATCAGAACACGTTTACTGAAAATTGTATCAACATGTAATCTGGAGTAAAAAAAATTAAAAGGTTCTTGCCAAAGTTACTTGCAAGTAATCCTTCATCTGGAATAAGGTCACCTACCTGAGAGTGAGTGTGGCTTCAGAAATGGCCAAGGAATGGTTGATATGGTGTTTGCTGCCCCCAAATTCCAGAACAAGTGCCAGGAGCAGAGCAGAAGTCTGAAAATAACATTCATTAATATGACCATGGACATTATCTATGGAAAATGTCAGTTGTGAGGGTTGTAGAGGATCACAGCCAAATCTGGTTGCCTATAGAAGTGTATTATATTGTATGGCAGCTCTGTGATGGCATGCTGGAACATGTTCTGGAAATGGGACAATATTCTTCCACTTTCCCAGTCACCAATGGAGTTACACACGGCTCTGGATGATGTTTACTGTGATGCCAGATGTCTTCAACAAGGACAAAAAATGACATTAAGTTCAACTACTGCATTGATGAAAAATTATTTAACTTGAAAAGCCATAAGCAAAGACTAAAATGAAGGGAGAGTTGGTACACAACTTTCTCTTCATAGATGATTTTATCCTCAATGCAAACTCCAAGACGAAGAAGTAAAAGAATATGGAGCAATTCTCTGTTGCTTGTGCTAATTTTAGACTGAGAATTAACATTAAGAAAACTCAAAGATTCTCCACCAGCTAACATCACATCATCCATCAGTGGAACCAATGTTTACATCAACTCAAGAAATTTTGAATGGTATGATCAAGCTCTCTTCTCTTGGTGGATACTTTCCAGGGATACTCACATAGATAATCAAGTTGATGCATGCATTGTCAGAACAAAGTCAGTATTTGGGAGACTCTAAAAGGAAAGTGAGAGAGAGAAGGATATTGGGCTGCCTACCAAACTGAATGTCACCAAAGCTATCATGCTGATTTCATTGTTGTATGCCTGTAAAAAGTGGACATTCTAGCAGCACCATGCCAGGAAATTGATTTGCTTCTATTTGAATTGTCTTAGGAAGATTCTGAAAGTCACCCAGTAAAATGATATGCCAGACTCTCAAGTACTTTCTCAAACTAAACTACCAAGCATCGAAATTTTACTGCAGAGATTCCATTTTCCATTGGGCTAGACAAGTTGTTCAAATGCCAAATGCATATTTATCTAAACAACTATTTTGTAAAGAATTCACACAAGGCAAGTGTTCACACAGAGGTCAGAAGAAGCAATGCAAGGACATTCTAAAGATTTCTCCAAAGACCTGCAGTAACTACTGTGAGACTTAAGAGACATTGTCATAGGAACAATGATCATGGCCTTATTCCCACATCAAAGAAGGCACTGTAATCTATGAGCAAAATAAAATTGCCGTAGCTCAAAAAATGTGAGATCTTCAAGTTTAGAGACATCTCTAGCCCAAATATTCATATAAACTATTTGTGTTCAACCTGTGGTAAAGACTTGTGAGTTCCTTTTGGTCTGATCAGCCACAGTAGGACACGATGTTCATTGACCCCATTGAGTATGAAGAGAAAACCAATCAATTAACCAATTCCATTTTGGCTACTTATAAACTTACTGTATTAACTAGAAGTGGGATAAGGTGGTCAGGCAGACCAGAACAAGACACAATTTCCATACAAACATCTGTTGTCAATGTTCTTTTCTTCATAATTTGAATATATCTGATAATATTTGCATATTTGCTTTTGATATAAATCAATATCAATAATTATTCAATTCAATTAATCAATAATTAATCAATAATCAACATCCTTATGAGTTTGTGCATAACCAGAATCCATTATAGCACCTTCTAATTAATAGGGGTTTAATAAAAGGATATCTGTTTCATTGAAATGAAAAAGCCCCTGCCTTCAAAAACAATTCATTTCACCAAGATATGGGTAAGAAGAAAATACAATATATTTGTAGATAAGTACAGCTCTCTATATAGTGTGAGTAGGTCAAAGAAGAAATACAGAAAAAAGATTCAAGGAAAATTGGTTCATATTGTTATATTCATAGAGTTTGAAGTATCTTATTAAAAGCTCTACAACAGCTTTAATAGTTCCCAATGTTGCAGCAATAAAAGTTGGTTTATACCACCATTTCAATATATTTGTAGACAGATGTAAAAGAGTTCCCTGTTCTCTTGCTACAAAAAGTGCATTTATATTAGTAGCCATGTGTCAGGTGCTCTGTGTGAGTAACACCTTCACTGCATTTCTGTAGATAGAAAATGACTCTATAGCCATTTTATTACTGAAGCTCTCCAGTGTGGAGTTTTAAAAATTCCACAAGGCAGGACACTTATAAGAGGAAACTTAACATTTGTATCACAATTCACAAACTGATACTATAACAAGATGGTGAGCAGAGTTTATTTCAGCCCCAATTTGAGTTATTGAGCACATACCAACAAGTCTGCCAGCATTCATTACTTTAGAGAGACAGATGGTCTGGACAGAACTACCAATTAATGCAAAATGGCACTTATCACAGAAAGAGAACTAGCTTTTTTTCTCTTTCCTCCTTTTCTTTTTTTTTTATTATGAGGTAACTTATTCTTAAGAGTTTATTCTATTTCAGTTTTGATGTTCTTTTAAAGTAACAAATAAAAAAAAACAAGTTACCTATGTAAACTCTTTATGACACTATAAATTTGCATGCATTGCAGATATTTATAACCACATATTTTATAATCACATAGGGGATGGAGAAAGGCCAAATTACTTCTCTTCTATAGGTAACTACTAGAAGAGAGAAGTCCCTCTACCAATGAAAGTCAGCATCTTCTCTCAAATTTATAGCCTTAGATAGTTGTAAGAGTAACTGAGATTTTAAGTGATTTGCTTTGAGTCACCAGTATGTGTTAAAAGTGCAATTCGAAAGCAGGTCTTCTTGTCTTCGGTCATCTCCTTAGGTGCTGCATCAAGCTGCCTCTCTCTTATGTATATTTATTTTGTTACAATTTATTTTAAATATATTTTATGTATACATATATAATATAATAAACTATATAACATCAAATAATAATTTTTCATAAATGTAAAATATATTAAAATAAATGTTTATCTAAGAGAAGCACATCTTCACATTAGCTACATCCAAAAAATCTGTATCTTGTTCTTCCCCCCCAACTTTCATTTTCATGCCTCTCCACTAGCCTTCATCTTTCACTCCTCCCCAAGATGGCATATGAGATAATATAGGTTGTGCATATATTATAATATAATACACATCTCCCTGTTTGTAATAATATGAAACAATCTATATGTTACTTAAAGTAGAGAAAAAATCATGAAGCAAATATAAAGAATGGTGTTTCATTTTGAACTCACACTCTGTTCCTTCTATGATACTGGATATACATTTTCATTGTACTTCCCTTAAAGTTGTCCTATGTCCTTGCCTTACTTGTAATAGTTAATTTATGCACAATTGATCATCAAAAGTTAATTTTTATTAGTAAACAACATTCTCTTGGTTCTGATAATCATAAAATCACCTTATAAGTCTTTCCAGGTTGTTTTATTTTATGTGTGATTATCTTTTTTATTATATATTATGGCACTATAGTATTCTATTACATATACCACAAGTAGTTTGTATATATTGTGTATATATATATATACAAACTACTTGTGGTATATGTAATTTTCACATGTATATATTAAAGAAAGCTTTTTCACATCATAATGCAATAAAAATTATAATCAATAAGGGTTCATCAATAGGTAAATTAAAAAATTAATTAGAAACTAAATAATCTAATTCTTTAAAACTGGTGGATCATAGAACAAATCATAGAAACAATGATTGATTCCATTGAAGAGATTAAAAATGAGGAGACAATATATCAAAACATGTGGGATACACCCAGGGAAAAATGTATATCTCTGAATCCTTATATTAATAAAATAGAGAAAACACAGATCAATGAATTGGACATGCAACTACAAAAACTAGAAAAAATGACAATTTCAAAACTCCAATCACTTAAACCTTATCTCTCTTCTTCCTTGAAACTAATATGTAGTACCTAGCATTGAGGGTAAAGGTTTTAAAAAAATTCCCCCAAATACAAGGGAATGATCTGAATATGGGAAAAGAGAAGAACATTGGGAAATGAAGATGTGAAAGCAAAAAACAATGAAATAAAAAAAAGATAAGACATCTTTAAAAAAGTAATCAGCACTGTATTTGTTTCATATAAGTAGTTTGGTAAGACTCCTTCTTTACCAATCATACTATATTATTTATTTAATATTTGAATTAGATGATCTTTCAGTATTTAGTAAAATTCACTTGCAACTTAATCTGGTAATGATGTTTAAGTTCTCCATCCCTCCTTTGCAAGTTCTTTTATATCCCATTCAACTTATTTTTCCAAAATGGGTTTATTTAAATATTATTTTCCCCCTTACACTGTTAGTCTAGGCAATTTATATTTTACAAGTATTCATCCATTTCATTTAAATTTTTAAATTTTGTCATTTAATTATGTAAAATATCTCCTAATGATTGTTTTAATTTCATCTTTATTAATGGTAAATTCACTATTTTCATTTTTGATGCTAGTGATTTCATTTTATTCTTTCTTAAAAATCATATTAAACAATGGTTTATTTTCATTAAAACCAAAAAATGTTTTATTTACTAATTCAATGGTTTTCTTATATTCAATTTTGTTAATCTCATTTTTAATTTTTAGGATTCTAATTTAGTATTTAATTGGTGATTTTTTTTCTTTTTCTAAATTTTTAATTATATACCTTATTTTTATCTGTTCTTTTCCCATTTTATTGATATGAGCTTTTAGATACACATTTTCCCCTAATTATGACTTCTGACATGTCACATAATTTTTGGTGAGTTGTCTCATTAGTATAATTTTATTTAATAAAATTATGTATTATTTCTGATGTTCTTTAAACCAAGCTTTCTTTAATATATACATATACACATACTCTACTGTTAATATCTGAAAGGCTGTTAGTTTTATAGTTAGTATATATGTATGCATACATATATTTTATAATGCATGTGTACTGTATATTTATGTATTAAATTTATCCAGATTAAATGTGCCAACAAGTTTAATAGTTGCTTTCTGACATTTTGCAAACTGTCTCTTCCTCGCTTCCATCCTTCTTCTCTTACCAAGACAACATATAAGTTGTACATATAGCATGTAGATAGATACAGGTTATGCATATGTGTCCTTACCACTCTTCTACCTAGAAACCAATGCACAGAATTGATGCTGACTGTTGATTAGAATTTTTTAAAGACTATATTTGAGTATTTATAAAGATTCCCTTTCTAAAAGTGAAATATTTAGTGATATGGATATAGTAGGAAAGAAATATCAATTTAAGTGATATATTATTTTTGTAATCTAAAGATTTGTATGTTTAAGTGGGTATAGGGATTGGATCTATAATTTCATCAGTTTAAAGAACTTTCTTCATAAATTCAGACTTACATGTTATCCTTAGAGAAATATTCCATAATGCTTAGAAAATTAAATGATTATCCAAGTATCATATGGATATATTCTCAGTCTATCATAAATAGATTTGATATAGGTACTGATATAGATAGATATTTATTGTTAGAATTGCCAGTATATACTATCAGAGAGATTTTTTTAAATGTAAGTTGGAAAACAGTAATCAGTTTCCAATTACTGTATATTTTGGTTCACATTTATTCCAAATTTAGTATTATTTTGTCCATCTTAATTATGCAAAACATTCCAATTAAAGAATACTGTAATAACACTAAAACAGGCTTGTCCCCATTAAAAAAAAAACATTTGAAACAAGAAATATACACACACACACACTCATTAACACATGAAAATAACATTGATTATAGCCTACACTTAGTTTTTATTATAGCCTAATTTTGGTGGAAAGGGAAACCTATATTAATACTAATATAATATTTGAAATATCCAGATGATCAGTTTGTAGTCTGTGTTTTTTATTATACTTCCTTCAATCTAGAATTTCTCATTTCCTCAAATTTTCAGGGTAGAATTAATTCTTACTGAGAATTAGTGGAATAGATTATTTATTGTCAAGAGCACAGAGACATGAACATATTATCTATTCATGCTGAATACTTTTAATTAATCTCCCTCTCTACTCCCTGTAACAGAATTTAGACTCCCTATGCCTGCTCCACTTTGTGTGCTAAGTAAAAATATGGTGCCTAGCAGATAACAGAGGATGTACACAGAAAATATTAGGCAATACATATGAAATAAATAGAATTCATCATCATGATTTTCCATATAAACACAGACACATTTCAAAATAGTTTTTTTAACTTGCAGTAAATCTCCATTATTTTAACTCCCCTAAGTCTTGAATAACTTACAGAATCCTCTCAAAATCCTTATAGTAAAGAAGGTTCACAGTAGGTTAGTAAAATTTAATGTATATCATCCTAGCCATATCCAATACTATTGCCCTTATTTATACTACACTATAACTAAAGTAGAACTATCACAATATCTATTCTAATTTTTGTCTGTCCCATTCTGCACATTTTTGGTCACTCAGTTATCCCAGTCCCTAATCCTCTTCCCATCAGGACTTCTTCCTCTCTATAAATCTTCCAATCCCAAACTCTATCTCTCTGTGTTCTAATCCTTTTATTCTTTCAAGGACAAATTCTTGGACTATCCTACCTCAAGAATTCCACTATACTTTCTATCTCTCTTTTACACTAAGTATATTACAATTTGTTTGAATCTTTATATTCCTTCAAACTACAGTTCATGTTCCACCTCTTATATGATATGAAGTCCCTCTTAATCCGCTTGGTTAGAGTGCTCTTTCCTACTTGAAATTATTTCTTATAACAATGTATTGATTTATCTACGTGTGTTGTATATCCTACATAGAATCTAATCTCCTTGAAGGCAGTCACTGTTTTGGATTTTCCTTTTAATTCCTACCTGAGAAATAGCATTGTAATCAAGACTTTAAGCCAGTCTGATATGGAGGGGAATTGGAACCATGTTTATATCATTATAATACATCTAAGTACAGTATATTGTACATATTGGGTGCTTAATAAATAACTGATAATGCAAATTGATTGATAAATGCTTGTGTACATATCCTTTTTCTATCTATAAAATGGCCCAGCTACCAAAGGGTGGTGATTGGCTTTTGCTTCCTTTTTCATTCTCCAACATAGAGCATCACTCCATGCATAGTATGCACTCAGGGATAAATTGTTGACGCATAGAGCTACTTTTGGTGATAAGTCCTATATCTCATTTACTTTGGCAATGGGAGAAAAGTAATAATGAAGAAAAAGCTTTAACAACTAGAATAGTGTAGAACCATAATCAATATGTCATGTTGCTGCTTGTGCTTTAGTATGAAAACATTGTTAATAATGATTTCTTACAGGATGCAACAATTTCTCAGTTGGTGACTATGAGCATGGTACTCTCCTTTTTGCAAGTTATAGTGAGTAGATACACACACATCATATTGTGGAAGTGGATTTGTAGTTACAAAGGAAAATGCTACATATAGGATATATCCAATGTTAGTGAAGATTTCTTTTAACCCTAAAATTCTTTGTTCCTCTATCAGACAGTGTGTTTTCTGTGCAAGAAAGAAAATTATTCCTGAAAGAGTAGAATTTGGGTTTGAGTCCTAGCTCCATTTCAATCACTGGGTTACTGTGGATAAGTCATAACTACTCTGAGCCTTATTCTACTCACAGAAAAATTGGGATTATGTTTGCACTATTAATTTCACAGTGTTGTCTAGAGGATGACATCTTTCGAAAGCACTTTGTGAGCTGTATAGCACTATATAAATATGAGTTATTATGTATGCGGCTGTGTAAACAGGGAGAATACACTTAACAGCCTGCTCAATGTCACCATGTACCCTTAAGCCAAATTTTATTATTATTCCATGCAAAAGGAATTTATAAGAGAGTATCTATATTGGCAGAAATATTTCCCTCCCTTACATATTTTGCCTCATGGTTCATTACTCACATCTGTTCTTAAATACAGTAGTGGCAACAGCTGTCTTTAGTTTCTATCAAAGCACCCTCTTTAAAAAAATCTATAATAATATTTTCCACCTCATTTCTTCCTTTCTTTCCACTGGATTGTGCTAAAGCACTATGTCCGATAAAGGAGAGTGACAGATATGAGAAATATCCAAGAAAGTATTTGCATATTGTTGTGTCATTCAGAGGAGTAGTGTACCCTTCAGAAATGCAGGAGGTTTACTCCCCTTTAAAGAAATATGTTTCCACTTCTTATGATCTTGTACATCTCAAACTGTCATACTCCCATCAAATTGGTTTGTAGTTCTTATTTTCTCAGTTAGGGAAAGGAAGAGAAAGATGGGGTGAAAGTATTTCATTTCCTTTTTGAATAAGACAGAGTGCCTTAACAGAAGACTAAACCAACAAGCAAACCCAGAAACAATTTAACTCTCCACCAATGAATATGCCAGTGCCATTAATGGTGATCCTGCTATAAACACATTGAACTTCTTTAATCTGAGAAGCTGAAAGTGCTTGAAAACATTAAATAAGTATTGCAGAGGGCATTGGTGCATTCTCAGATGACTTTAATAGCTGCTTCAGGGAGCATCTTATTTCTTCCCTGCTAGTCACTTAACTTCCCCCTTGAAAAGGGAGAATTCTTCCCTCATGAGAACCTGGATTATTACTCCTACTTAAGACCATAAAGTGGCCTTTAATGGGTTCCAGTTCTTTATCTATTTAGTTCATTCATTTAAATGGGAAACTGCTGGTTAAAAATGTTTTCCTCATCAACTTTTGTTCTACCGAACCTTGAAGAAGGTTCACAAACCAGAAATAGTACAAAAAATGTTTTTTCTTCCTATTATTTATGGGAGTTTAAGATTCCTATCTTGGGCAAGGATTATGTTTAGTACATTTTCTGTTACAATCACTTTATACATACAGATTTTTAACACTTCTCAGTTTTACCATTCATTTGGCACTTAGCCAATTGTCTTTTATTGTTTGTGATCTCTAAGTACATAAATACTAACTTCCAAGCAGGTACAAGGTCTTTGCATTTACTCCTCCTTGTTCCACCCAATAGCTCATTATCGATATGATTTTGAATAAATCATTTAATCACCCTGGCTGAGTAATAGTTTTCTTATCTTTAAAGTAAGGAAGTTAATCTATTAAACCTTGATCTTACAATAGCTAATATTTATTTATATGGTGTTTTAAGGTTTGCAGTGACTTTAACTTTGAATGTATATTAATTATGATCTGTTCCTTTTTAAAAAATTTTAAACTCTTACCTTCCTCTTTGGAATCAGTGCTATGTATTAGTTCAAAGGCAGAAAATCAGTAAAGGTTAAGCAATGGGGGTTAAATGACTTGCCCAGGCTTACCTATCTAAGAAGTGTCTGGGGTGAAATTTGAACTCTAAATCTCCCATCTATAGACCTGGCTCTCAGTTCACTGAGACTCCTAGCTGCCCCAGATCCCAGTTTCTAAAATTCAATATAGTCCAATCAAATCCTCCCTACCCTACATGCATGCTCAATTTCAGGTTTAAATCTTTGAATGCAGTTAGTATTTGTTATATGTTGATAAACTAAAACTATGATCTGCCTATTCTAAATTTCTTCAAGTCAAAGTAAATGAAATTGATATTTTTTTCATCATGCACAAGTCCAAGTGAAAAAAAGAGTACCCACCCTCATTATAAGTATACTTACTTTTCATAAATATATACATGATATATATGTATAATTTACATATATACAACATTGTATGATAATCTATTTGTTGTAAAACTTGTTCCAAAATATTTATTTATAAAGACTGAGAGATAGAGATGAAATAATAAATAATACTACATTCTACATGAAATAACTGGAGTTTAAAGAGTAGGAAACTGAAATGTTAGACTTGTACTTTAGGAAAATCACTTTGGAAATTGTGTCAAGAATGGATTAAAGAGGGAGGACCTATAGGCAGTTAGACCAATTAAGAAGCTACTTCAATTTTCCTAGCATGAAATGATGAGAGGCTGTTTAAGATAGTGGTAATGTAAGTAGAGAAAGAGGGACAATTGGTTGTTGTCTTTCCTAATCAAAGAGTACCAAAATGATACCATCAGGTGATATCTTTTTAATCCTGCATAAATTTGATTTATGTTGCACAAAGTCTTTAGTCTCTCTCTTCCAGAGTCATCAAAGTCTAGTGGCAATAAAAAGTCAAGACAGCTAGTAATGGCTAATCATGCAAGGTTTGACCTTGGCTTCTTCAATGTCTAACCAAGCTCTAGCAGTACATAACAATTGCTCTTCCCCTCCTCAGAGTATCTGTGGAAGATAGTAAAACTTTGTATTATAATTAACCAAATTATATGTAACCCAGGAAATCTAAAATTATTATGGGGCTCAAGTTTCTATTTTGTGTGGATAAATTAAAGAAACGGGTATGTGATATAAAGTATTTAAGGACTGAAATATGGAAGACTGATTGGGTGGTGGTGGTAGTTCTGTTTTTCTTTCTGTTTAGCTTGAAAGTTCTAACCATGAAAAATATGTGTGGAACACTATAATTTTGCCTGCAAAGTAATAATTTTAACCTCATGACAGAGACGTGTTTCCTTACAATTAAGGCTAGAAAAGAGTTCTCTTTAATTAAATGGCTTGAAGCAATGACTTTTGACCATTCATATTCTGTGTTCTACTGAGACACTTTTTAGGAAGAGGTTGATTGGATGGGCTCTGAGACTCCTTTTAAATCTAACTTCTTTGATTCTTGGAATATGTTGACTGCTTGTTTTTTCCTGTATTATTTTCATTTTTGTTCTGTTTTAATTAAATATAATGAAATTTGATAGATTATTTCTGCTTATGTTATTGATAGAAAATGCACTGGTTTCAGAACTTTTTGTTTTGTTTTGTGAATCCCTTTGGAATCTGGTAAAGTCATAGAAGTCTTTTCTTAGAATGTTTTAAATACATAAAATAAATACATGGGATTTTAAAAATATATTAAATATAGTTTTCAAAGCAAAAATAAACAAAAACAATCAAATTCACCGACCCTGGAAATTGATCCATGAACAACAAATTAAGGATCCCTATACAAAACAGTATCTGGACTAATATTATTATAATTATAATTGTTCAAATCATTCCCCAGAACCTAAGTTTAATTAGAGGATACAATTAATTATTTGAGCCCCTTAAAAGTTTAATATATAACCAACGAAAGATAAGACTACTGAGATAGTTACATATTAATCTTTATATGGCCATCAAGACTCGCATTAAATAGGGAGACACACATAGCTAGAGTGTCATTGTCACACAAGATGAACAATTATTCATAGTCTACTAATCCAAAGACTAACTAAAGCAGCAGTATCACTAAGAAAAGTAATGGTAATATTTCTTTTTTTAAGTATGGAACTCATATTATTATTCATTCGTTTCTGTCATCTCCAACACTTGAACTCATTTGGGATTTTCTCAGCAAAGCTAGTAGAGTAGTTTTATAATTTCCTTCTCCAGCTCATTTTACTGAGGAGGATTTGAGTTAAACAGGGTTAAGTGAATTGCTCAGTCACATAGCTAGTATCTGAGGTCAGATTTATACTCAGGAAGACTGCTCTTTCTGAACCCAGCACTCCATTCATTGCAACACACAGCTGTCTTGTTTCAGCATTGTTTGGCACTTAAGAGTTTTCATCAATAGTGGCAACTAGTATTTTATTTAGATCTTTATTGTTTACAAAACTTTTATTTGTTTTTGCCTTAGTGTAACCCAGATATTATGACCCGCATTTTATTCATGAGGAAAATACCCACACTAAGAGGTCTTTGAATCCAGGTTTGGTGTGAGGATGTGTCTGACACTTGAAGAACAGCCCAGTTAATTTTGAACACGCACATTCCTAAAATATAGTCCATCAAATAACTATTATTCAGGGTCACCTCTATTCATGACGGTCATCTACTAAATTGTGGCAGAGTTTCAACTTGTACTGCTAGAACAGATCTTCACAATACATTGAGCAAGAATACTAGACAATGAATCTTCTCCCTATGAACATGCACAGGCTGATGAAAAATCCAAATAGGCAAAGAAGTAGAAGCAGACAATCTAATATTTATGTAGAAACAAGCAATAAACAAGGCAAAATTTGCCTCTGACTCTTCCTGCCAAGATACAATAAAGTGCAGGGAATGCGACAAACTTCAGAGTGAAAATACTTGTATTGTCTATACTACGGTTTCCCCAAGGTAGTCTGTGTAGACACATCCCTAATGTTGTGTCTGTCTTTATCATTTTTGGTTGTAGTTGAAGGAATAATCAGGATAACTATCACCAGGTAAACTGTAAAAATTAAGAATTGGTAAGTCATCAGAAACCAAGAAGCCAGAGTTAATACTGAGTTTTGCAGCCAACATCCCCAGCAATAAGATACCAAGTTATAGCTAACTGCTAACAGTAAAAAAATCCATCAGCGTGGTATTGTTGCTCTACCTCACATATGATACTCCATTAGACAACTTTATGCCTTTGCCTTGCCTTAATTTCCAAAGCTCTACCTACTAGTGTTCTTTACTTCCATCAAGAAGTAGATGACATCTCCTTTCCTTTAGAAGGCTTACCACTCCAGTACCCATCACCATCCCTCTAAGATTATCTTTCATTTAAACTTCATATAACTTGTCTATTCAGTCAATGTTGACTCCTCCATTAAAATAAGAAGAAAAACATTTTTTTAATCTTTTGTAACTCTAGAACTTAACACAATAAATTCTGTTTGACTAATGGTTTCATTTCAATAAATCTCATTTCAATAAATCTCATTTCATGAATATACATTGTGCTGTTTTAATAAATGATTCAATTGTAATAAAGGGAGGTTATTTTTGATTCTTTCTCTCTTCTTCAGTAATTCTTTCTCTGGGTCCATCTCTCTGTTCATCCTTGTCCCTATCTTTCTGTGTGTGTTTCTGTTTTGCCATCTCTCCCATTCTATCTATCCCTCCTTGTCCCTATTTCTGTCTCTCGCTCTCTCTCTCCATGTACACCATAATATTTTATGTAACTATTTAAGTATTTAGCAATTAAAAGAGATGAAAATTAAAAATTAATGGAAAATATTAATAGCATTCTATTCATGGCAATGTATAAAAAGACTTTAAAACAAATATATTTTTAAACACAGAAATAAATAAAATCTTCCTAAAGATTCATCCTCTAAGACTAGATCTCCCAGTAGTATACATCAGTGTCTTATAGCTCCTTGATGAATGACCAGGACAAAATATTCTTGTTGATCTGGTTAATAAAAATATTGTCATTATTATATCTTTTCCAAAAACCTTCCCAGGACTACTTTGATATTCTGAGTATACTTAAAATAGAGAAACTACAGAACTATGATATATTCTTTAACAGTGCCAAAGTATATATTATATTGGTTTCCACAAAAATTATAATTAAAATTTTCTTGTGTGGCAGGAAGTTTTGCTAAATAATGAAATATTTATTTTATTATTAATTAATTTGATTAATTGAATACTTAAATTTATAATTATTCCTATCCAAAATCATTACTGGGGCTTTCCTGAAGGAGAAAAGAAATGAGGAAATTGACAGATTATAGTTAGACAAAATTGCCATATCCAAAGATAAACTTCAAATTACATAAGATGGAGTATGAGGTGTTTTGAACTTAAAAAGTAGACCAGAAGTTAATTATCAATAAATGATGAATAAAATGCATATATATGTGTACATATATGTATATGCTAAGTTGTCAGTTTATCTCCTATGACCTAGAACAAGGGGGAAAAAGAACAATAATAGCAAATAAAGTCCATTTCTATTTATTGTCTTTGGCAATATCACAAGTGATGGACATCTCCTGCCTTCTCTTTTTACCTCAATATTTTATATAAAGGAAGTTTTCTTTGTAACAGCTGATTATGGCAGTTCCTTTTCATAGGAGCATTTTCCAAGATCTTTTTAATAATATTTCATCAGATTTCTTGATTCAAGAAAGAGAATCTCGACTTCCTGTTAAGATGGCGGCTTAGAGAAAGCTGAAGTTCAGATCTCCGGAAAACCCTTCCCAACCGATCTCAAACTATAAGCCCCTAAGGCGCCGAAATTCAAAACGATCAACAGCACAGACCCTGGGAACCCTCCTCCTGGACCTGGACCCGGTTCAAAAGGTACGGCTCCCCTTAAAAGCCAGAACCCGAGATCCCTCGGACCTCAGGGGTAGGAGCGCAGAGTCCAAGGCTCCCGGAAGCGGCAGCCGCGCCAGGCTCAGAGAGCAGGGTCTGAGGAACAACAACCCTCAGGGTCTTCTACCCAAGTCCCAGTCCAGGTGAAATTTACTGCCTGGGGCTTCCGCTGCAGAGAGCCAGTCGGTCCGGGTGAAAGTTACTGCCCGGGGCCTCTGCTGCAGAGAGCTGGTCAAAACAACAGCAACCCTCAGGGCGGGCAAGACAGCCTCAAGGGCTGGATCCTGCTATCCAAGTCTCAGTGAAAGTCTGTGCTCTCGGAGCTTGGGGAAGCGGCAGCCCATCCCCCCGCAGGCCGAAGAAACAGCCTCACGGCCAGGGATTCTGAAGGCAACTTCCGGAAATCGAGCCAGGGGGAGAGTGTGGCCTCGTGGTCCAACCCTTCCATTCCAGTTCCAGTGAGGCATATTCAGTTTAACCCAGGGAACGCTCATAGAACCAACATCTGCCCAGGACTAAAGCCTCTGATCACCAGACAAAGACAAGAAAAGCCAATCCTCCACGTTCAGAGATGACAAACTCCACAGAAGCACAGAAGCCCCAAAATACCAAGAAAAATAAGAAGAAAGGGGCGACTCTGGACACATTCTATGGAGCCAAAATACAAAATACAGAGCAGATAGAAGAAGATATACAAGAAAATTCTCCAAAATCTTCCAAAGGAAATAGAAACTCTCCACAAACACATGAAGAATTTGAATCAGAAAGGACCAAAAAGATGGAAGCCCTCTGGGAGGAAAAGTGGGAAATGATGCAAAAGAAATTCACGCATCTACAAAACCAGTTTGACCAAACTGTAAAAGAAAACCAGGCTTTAAAGCAAGAACTAATAAAGCAAAGCCAAAACACCAAGAAATTAGAAGAGAACATAAAATATCTCACCGACAAGGTGATAGATCTGGAAAACAGGGGGAGAAGAGAAAATTTAAGAATAATTGGACTCCCAGAAAAGCCAGAAATAAACACCAAACTGGACATGGTGATACAAGATATAATCAAAGAAAATTGCCCAGAGATTCTAGAACAAGGGGGCAATACATCCACTGACAGAGCTCACAGAACACCTTCTACACTAAACCCCCAAAAGACAACTCCCAGGAATGTAATTGCCAAATTCCAAAGCTATCAAACAAAAGAAAAAATCCTACAGGAAGCCAGAAAAAGACAATTTAGATATAAAGGAATGCCAATCAGGGTCACCCAAGACCTTGCAAGTTCTACTCTGAATGATCGTAAGGCATGGAACATGATCTTCAGAAAGGCAAGAGAGCTGGGTCTCCAACCAAGAATCAGCTACCCAGCAAAACTGACTATATACTTCCAAGGGAAAGTATGGGCATTCAACAAAATAGAAGACTTCCAACTTTTTGCAAAGAAAAGACCAGAGCTCTGTGGAAAGTTTGATACTGAAAATCAAAGAGCAAGGAATACCTGAAAAGGTAAATATTAAGGAAAGGGGAAAAATGTTATCTTCTTTTACTCAAACTCTCTTCTATAAGGACTACATTTATATCAACCTATGTATACTAATATGTGGGGAAAATGTAATGTATAAATAGGGGGTAAAGAAAGACCAAATAGAATAATGGTTCTCACACAAAGATTCACAGGGGAAGGGGAGGGGAAGAAAACTCCTATAAGAAGGAGAGGAAGAGAGGGGGGGGGTTTACTTAAACCTCAATCTCAGGGAAATCAACTCTGAGAGGGAAAAACATCCAGATCCATTGGGATCTTGAATTCTATCTTACCCAACAAGGGTAAGGAGAAGGGAAAACCAAGGGGGGGAGGGGGAGAGGGAGAACAAAAAGGGAGGGAAAGAGAGGGGGGAGGGGGAGGGAACAAAAAGGGAGGGACAAAAAAGGGAAACATCAAGGGAGGGGACAAGGGGGACTGATTCAAAGTAAATCACTGGACTAAAAGGTAGAGCCGAAGAAGAAAAGGTTAGAATTAGGGAAGGCAATCAAAATGCCAGGGAGTCCACAAATGACAATCATAACTTTGAACGTGAATGGGATGAACTCACCCATAAAACGTAGACGAATAGCTGAATGGATTAGAATCCAAAACCCTACCATATGTTGTCTTCAAGAAACACACATGAGGCGGGTTGACACCCACAAGGTCAGAATTAAAGGATGGAGTAAGACCTTCTGGGCCTCAACTGATAGAAAGAAGGCAGGAGTGGTAATCATGATATCTGATAAAGCCAATGCAAAAATAGACCTGATCAAAAGGGATAGGGAAGGTAATTATATTTTGTTAAAAGGGAATCTAGACAATGAGGAAATATCATTAATCAACATGTATGCACCAAATAATATAGCACCCAAATTTCTAATGGAGAAACTAGGAGAATTGAAGGAAGAAATAGACAATAAAACCATACTAGTGGGAGACTTAAACCAACCATTATCAAATTTAGATAAATCAAATCAAAAAATAAATAAGAAAGAGGTAAAAGAAGTGAATGAAATCTTAGAAAAATTAGAATTAATAGACATATGGAGAAAAATAAATAGGGATAAAAAGGAATACACCTTCTTCTCAGCACCACATGGCACATTCACAAAAATTGACCATACATTAGGTCACAGAAACATAGCACACAAATGCAAAAAAGCAGAAATAATGAATGCAGCCTTCTCAGATCACAAGGCAATAAAAATAATGATTAGTAATGGTACATGGAAAACCAAATCTAAAACCAATTGGAAATTAAACAATATGATACTCCAAAACCGTTTAGCTAAAGAAGAAATCATAGAAACAATTAATAACTTCATCAAGGAAAATGACAATGGCGAAACATCCTTTCAAACCTTTTGGGATGCAGCCAAAGCGGTAATCAGAGGCAAATTCATATCCCTGAAAGCTCATATTAACAAACAAGGGAGAGCAGAGATCAATCAATTGGAAATGCAATTGAAAAAACTCGAAAGCGATCAAATTAAAAACCCCCAGCAGAAAACCAAATTAGAAATCCTAAAAATTAAGGGAGAAATTAATAAAATCGAAAGTGATAGAACTATTGATTTAATAAATAAGACAAGAAGCTGGTACTTTGAAAAAACAAACAAAATAGACAAAGTACTGGTCAATCTAATTAAAAAAAGGAAGGAAGAAAAGCAAATTCACAGCATTAAAGATGAAAAGGGGGACAGCACCTCCAATGAGGAGGAAATTAAGGCAATCATTAGAAATTACTTTGCCCAATTATATGGCAATAAATACACCAATTTAGGAGAAATGGATGAATATATACAAAAATACAAACTGCCTAGACTAACAGAAGAGGAAATAGAATTCTTAAATAATCCCATATCAGAAATTGAAATCCATCAAGCCATCAAAGAACTTCCTAAGAAAAAATCCCCAGGACCTGATGGATTCACCTGTGAATTCTATCAAACATTCAGAGAACAGTTAACCCCAATACTATACAAACTATTTGACATAATAAGCAAAGAGGGAGTTCTACCAAACTCCTTTTACGACACAAACATGGTACTGATTCCAAAACCAGGCAGGTCAAAAACAGAGAAAGAAAACTATAGACCAATCTCCCTAATGAATATAGATGCAAAAATTTTAAATAGGATACTAGCAAAAAGACTCCAGCAAGTGATCAGAAGGATCATTCACCATGATCAAGTAGGATTCATACCAGGGATGCAGGGCTGGTTCAACATTAGGAAAACCATCCACATAATTGACCACATCAACAAGCAAACTAGCAAGAACCACATGATTATCTCAATAGATGCAGAAAAAGCCTTTGATAAAATACAACACCCATTCCTATTAAAAACACTAGAAAGCATAGGAATAGAAGGGTCATTCCTAAAAATAATAAACAGTATATATCTAAAACCAACAGCTAATATCATCTGCAATGGGGATAAACTAGATGAATTCCCAATAATATCAGGAGTGAAACAAGGATGCCCATTATCACCTCTACTATTTGACATTGTACTAGAAACACTAGCAGTAGCAATTAGAGAAGATAAAGAAATTGAAGGCATCAGAATAGGCAAGGAGGAGACCAAGTTATCACTCTTTGCGGATGACATGATGGTCTACTTAAAGAATCCTAGGGATTCAACCAAAAAGCTAATTGAAATAATCAACAACTTTAGCAAAGTTGCAGGATACAAAATAAACCCACATAAATCATCAGCTTTTCTATATATCTCCAACACAGCTCAGCAGCAAGAACTAGAAAGAGAAATCCCATTCAAAATCACCTTAGACAAAATAAAATACCTAGGAATCTATCTCCCAAGACAAACACAGGAACTATATGAACACAACTACAAAACACTCGCCACACAACTAAAACTAGACTTGAACAATTGGAAAAACATTAACTGCTCATGGATAGGACGAGCCAATATAATAAAAATGACCATCCTACCCAAACTTATTTATCTATTTAGTGCCATACCCATTGAACTACCAAAATACTTCTTCACTGATTTAGAAAAAACCATAACAAAGTTCATTTGGAAGAACAAAAGATCAAGGATATCCAGGGAAATAATGAAAAAAAAACACATATGATGGGGGCCTTGCAGTCCCAGACCTCAAACTATATTACAAAGCAGCAGTCATCAAAACAATTTGGTACTGGCTAAGAAACAGAAAGGAAGATCATTGGAATAGACTGGGGGAAAACGACCTCAGCAAGACAGTATACGATAAACCCAAAGATCCCAGCTTTTGGGACAAAAATCCACTATTCGATAAAAACTGCTGGGAAAATTGGAAGACAGTGTGGGAGAGACTAGGAATAGATCAACACCTCACACCCTACACCAAGATAAATTCAAAATGGGTGAGTGACTTAAACATAAAGAAGGAAACCATAAGTAAATTGGGTAAACACAGAATAGAATACATGTCAGACCTTTGGGAGGGGAAAGGCTTTAAAACCAAGCAAGATATAGAAAGAATCACAAAATGTAAAATAAATAATTTTGACTACATCAAACTAAAAAGCTTTTGTACAAACAAAACCAATATAACTAAAATCAGAAGGGAAACAACAAATTGGGAAAAAATCTTCATAGAAACCTCTGACAAAGGTTTAATTACTCATATTTATAATGAGCTAAATCAATTGTACAAAAAATCAAGCCATTCTCCAATTGATAAATGGGCAAGGGACATGGATAGGCAGTTCTCAGATAAAGAAATCAAAACTATTAATAAGCACATGAAGAAGTGTTCTACATCTCTTATAATCAGAGAGATGCAAATCAAAACAACTCTGAGGTATCACCTCACACCTAGCAGATTGGCTAACATAACAGCAAAGGAAAGTAATGAATGCTGGAGGGGATGTGGCAAAGTAGGGACATTAATTCATTGCTGGTGGAGTTGTGAACTGATCCAACCATTCTGGAGGGCAATTTGGAACTATGCCCAAAGGGCGACAAAAGAATATCTACCCTTTGACCCAGCCATAGCACTGCTGGGTCTGTACCCCAAAGAGATAATGGACACAAAGACTTGTACAAAAATATTCATAGCTGCGCTCTTTGTGGTGGCCCAAAACTGGAAAACGAGGGGATGCCCATCAATTGGGGAATGGCTGAACAAACTGTGGTATATGTTGGTGATGGAATACTATTGTGCTCAAAGGAATAATAAAGTGGAGATGTTCCATGGAGACTGGAACAACCTCCAGGAAGTGATGCAGAGCGAGAGGAGCAGAACCAGGAGAACTTTGTACACAGAGACTAATACACTGTGGTATAATCGAACGTAATGGACTTCTCCATTAGGGGCGGTGTAATGTCCCTGAACAACTTTCAGGGATCCAGGAGAAAAAAAACACCATTCATAAGCAAAGGATAAACTATGGGAGTGGAAACACCGAGAAAAAGCAACTGCCTGAATACAGAGGTTGAGGGGACATGACAGAGGATAGACTTTAAATGAACACTCTAATGCAAATACTATCAACAAAGCAATGGGTTCAAATCAAGAAAACATCTAATGCCCAGTGGACTTACGCGTCGGCTATGGGGGGTGGGGGGGAGGAAAAGAAAATGATCTATGTCTTTAACGAATAATGCTTGGAAATGATCAAATAAAATATATTTTAAAAAAAAAAAGAAAGAGAATCTCAACACATAAACAAAGCTGAAAGGATAATAGAAGTGGGGGAACACCATGGGAATAGCATCCCTCAGCTGATAAAAATAAATAAATAAAAAGGTGAGCCAGGAATTCAGTGGGGGATGGTCAGAGAAAGACACAGTTATTCCCTGATGGAAAATTCTAATGAACACACTTTGAATGATCAACAGGTTCAGTCTCGGGATGGCAATCCCAGTGGAAATTCCATTGATGTTAAAGATGAAGAGCCACACACGCACACAAAACCCCCCCTAAATTAAGATTAACATATCTCTGGATGATATTATCAAATTGAATAAGAAGGAAGCAAGGAAGCAAAATTCTCCAAAATTGAAGACTTAAGCATACAGGTGCCCAGAAATTCAAGGTGAAAGTCGCCATATGAGGTCTACAACAATAGATTGGTAAAAATACTTTGGTCCAAAAAGGGAAGAATTGACCTAGGAAAAAGACATTATTATGTAGTTATCACTGATCTGGCAGCTCAGAAAGCAAATGTGGTACATAAAGTAATCAGCCCTATAAATCGACCACCTCTAAGTGAGAATATGCAATGATTTTCCAGTGTTAAAAAGGAATACAAACCTTCAGAGGCAAAATGAAATGCAGAGGAAACCAATATCAGTTTTCAGGTCTAACCAGTTAATCATAAAAAACAGCAATCCAGTCAATTTCACTAGAGGTGAGACTAAATTAAAGCAGCAGAAAGACACATAAAGGCAACCTTTCTTTTTCAGAAGAGGTAGAAAGGCTCAGGTCCACCCTGAAAACTAAGAAAAACCAGTGGCAAAGAGAACTAGTCAGTGGTGAACTGCAAACAGAAATGGAGGAATTTTAATGTATCCAATAATCCAAGGACAATTCTTCCTTTATTAGCCTAAAGATATCAATTAACTTTTAATCCTAACTACCATCATTTCCAAAGAAATGGGATCACCCTGAAGATAAAAATATTCCTAAAGGAGTTTCCTTACAAACTGGCATAAATAGTATTGGAAAATGGACTGGTATGACTGGAGAAGCAATTGGAAACCTTTAATGAACACATAATTGCCCTTACTAAGAACAAAGAATGCTACTTTGCTTCTCTCAGATTGATCCTTTATCAAAGGGACATTTGAGTGACAACTGTTTGAAAAGTGGATTTAACTGAAGAAAAGAATTCTTGCTTCTTTTTCTTTGGAATGTAACATTTTTACATTTATGAAATATTCCTATGAGATAATTCAGGAGAAATCCTGATCTATTCTTGAAAGTGTCCTTTTTGTTTGGACAGAAAATTCTAAATAAACTTCATTGGGTGATAAAGAGATCACACATTCTTTGGTTCTTCTTGCAACATGTCTGCAACAAAGCTGTAGAAGTTACTTTTTAATGATAAAGGTATTTGGTACCTTTTCTTTCCTCTAGTAGTTCAGATCGTCATATACCACTTTAAAAAATAGTCAATTTTTAATACTTTTCCTTGTTTACAAGAGTCATGTTCTTTCCCTCCTCTCCCCGCCAAGCCCTCCCATAGCTGATGCTCAATTCCACTGGATCATAAACCACATTTTATAAAGATAAGAGTCTACATCAGTTTATTTCTTTTCTGACTGGCATTTGGCATGGAAGAAAATTTATCAGCAATAGTAAAAGAAAAAGTTCATCAAGAAGCTCAGAATTTCATTGTTTGTGTATTTACCTGAAATGTATAATTTTCTCCTTAATCAAGCTTGTTATTGTTGTAGTGTTTAGACAATGAGTCTCTAACAGAAGGCAAATTTGTCAATATATTATTTTACTTTTCTAGAATAATAAGTCTATAATGATTAGATTTTATCAAGAGATTTGATTCTAGGCTTTAGTATCAATGTGTTTAAAGGTTGTAAATGAAAGTTTGCATAATTACCTATAGTGAACTTGAGGGAGAATATTTACTGCAAACTGCCACATATATTTTAATCAGATAAAGGAAATTAAAAGGGAAATAATTCAAGTAATATCTAGTAAAACATGGGTAATGATACTTAAAGGTTTCAAGTTAGGTCATTGGTATTGTCTAGATTGGTCCCAGACCCAAGATATATACCTAAGACCAGATGCTGGAATCATATTTTAAAAGAGTTGGCATGAATTGAATTTATCTTGCTGGAAATCTCAGCATTTGGAGCAGTTGGTGGCTCAGTGGATTGAGATCCAGGCCTAGAGATGGGAGGACCTAGGTTCAAATATGGCCTTAGACACTCACTATTACATAACTGGATTAAACATTGTAAGATTCAATGGCATCTATTTAAATGTATTGTGATCTGTATTGAGAATAAAGGTATAAATTTGTATGGTAAAGAAGGATGATAGAGATTCCTTTCAAGAGGAAAAGTCCTAGGTTTGAGTGCCAGCTCAGACACAAACATGGCAAATGGTCTACCCCATATAACATTCTAGGAATATTAAATTCCTGAACAGGAACTGAACTGATTGAAGGAATTGCCTATACCAAGAAAACTATAGGTTTGCTAATTATTTTTCATTATAATAAAGATTATATTCTATTTTTAAGTGTCACATCACAATGTTGACTCATAGCAATTGCATCTAAACTCTTATGATCATTTTTTTTCTTTTAACATTCTTTGCTTTCAAGCCATATTTCTACAAATCTACACTTGGATGATTAATGTTTGGAACCCAAATATGAGTTAACATTTATAGCTATTAAGTTCCATCTAGTTGGTTCAAGTTCCATTTTCTAACTTAATATGATCATTTTCATATCATGTAGCCCTTTTAGATATTTTTTTTTAGTTTTGTGTCATGTCTAATTTTGTTAAGCATCTCCTTTATGTCTTCAAACTCAATGATAAAAGATGACAGACCAAGGGTATTGATCAGTGGAGGACTTCCTTCAGAAAGAAAACTCCCTTCAGGAAAAGGGAGGTTTTTTCCCTATAATTTTTCTCTAGGCCTTAGTTTTCTTAACTATAAAATGAAGAGTTTCTCCTACATAATATCTAAATGCCATTTTACCTCTAATCTTCCATGAGCTATTATTTTATTTCATACAACTAAGCTGAAAAATCCATAATTAGACATGAAAAAGAAAAACAATGTATAGCATTCAACTAGGAATAAATACATTGGTACGAAGCAGTAAAAATCAAATCAAGACTAAATTTACTAAAGCCTTTAGGACCAAATCATAGATAAACCTCTACAAAACTTTTCCACACTTGAAGAATGATGTGAGTTACTGGTATGGACAAATTTAAAAGAAGCTCATGAATTTCTACTTACATTTATTCTTTATTTAATTAAAATTAAAGGAAAGTGATTTCAAGGCAAAATAGGTTTAATCAAATACATCACCAAATAAGTGACACAAATGACACACACATACATCAGTAAATACAGTAATATATTCTCCATAGGCTTCCATCTTATTGGATTTGGTCCATTGTTACTCTTGGGATATTGTTATTTACTCTTTCATTCCAATCCTAAGGAACTACAATTATTATTTCATTGTTATACACAACTATTATGTTCTAGATATGAATTTTGATATATTCTAGATAATAATTTCATTTTCAGCATTCCCTGATCTATTAAATGTCTAGATTATTTCCCTAGTCTCCTAATGGTGTCCCTGTCTCAAATCAATACACACTTCAGTTCCTACTAAATAGTGTAAAAAAGTTTTCTTAAGTGTAAGTCTCTGTGACTTCTCATTGCCTCTAAAATAAGACATGAATCCCTCTGTTTAGTTTTAAAATTAGGCACAACCAAACCATGACATATTCCCAATCTCATTGTTCTCCCTTCTTAAACACTGCTGTAGGACAAAATAAGACTTCCCTCTTTTCCTCATATCAAACTCCACCTCCCATTACCATATCTTTGCATTTGCCAAGACCACTGTCTAAAATTAATTCCTCATCACCTTTGTCTCCTGGAAACACCTCTTTTTTCTTCAAGTGCAGCTCCAATCAAACCCCATCCTCATCTTGTGAGTAAAGCTTTTCCTTATCCCTACAACTCATTCTGTACCCGCTCTGAAACAACCTTGTATTTCATTAATTACTTGGTATATGTGTGTATATTTTATTTGAGTTTATTGACTTGTATTCATATTATATTTACTTTTATAAATACTTATTTTCTCCACCATTATAACAGGATTATCTTCAAGTAGGGATTGTTTCATGCTTGTCCTTGAATTCCTGGTGGCCAACATGGGATCTGGCACATCTAGGTGCTTAATAAATGCTTATTAATTGATATTGTTTGCCAGGATCTATACTGATTACTAGTGAGAATCTTTCCAATTTGAAGTTATTTGAATTGCTTGTATTAATCCAGTTATCTCACCAAATATTCTGTAGTATGAGAGCTTAACCATGCAATGAAAAGAGACCAAACACAATTTCTAATCTTCAGAAGTTGACAATATAATTTATTATTTTTTCCAAAAGATAATGAGGCAGTTACTAAATTCTACCTCCATCACTAGACCTTGGTAACCCTAACACCATTATTTTGCATTTAATTTTCAATGCATATGTTCTTTTTTCCCCAAATAAAATTCAAACCCCATTTATGACAGGGTTTGGGTATTTTTGTTTTGTTTATTTATTTGTTTGTTTTTTACATTCCCAGTACATACAAGAGTATATGTTTTTAGAACTTGTATATATAGAAAGCTTAGTAAAATTCTTGTTGAATGCAATGGAATGGACGTATTAAATAGAGAAGATCATGTGAGGGACACATGCATTGCTTTCAAGGGACTAACAATCTAATAGAAAGGAAAATGCCAGCAGATAACCATGATAAAGGGGAGAGTGAAATAAATGAAAAGGAAGAATTTAAAGAATGATAATGAATAATGGAGGAGTATCCAGGGTATGTTAAAGGAGAAAATAGGACACTGCTTAATCCCCTTAGATGGTAAAGATCTGAAAATACCTAGTAACTTCCAGGAGTTCAGTGAGAGGTGTGTGTGTGTGTGTGTGTGTGTGTGTGTGTGTGTGTGTGTGTGTGTGTGTGTGTGTGTGTGTAGTGTTACTTGAATTGGTTGTAGTAATCGAGTCATCTCACCAAATATTCTGTAGTAAGAGAGCTTAACCATGCAATGATTGCTACTTTTATCATCAGTGACATTTTGAGATGCAGATGTTGCATTTTTTTTTGCACAAAAAGAAACATGTAATTGTTACTTTGAAATTAGGCTGATTATTTGATTTGATTTAAAATGTCATCTCATAAAGGTTATGTTCACTTGTGAAGATTAAATTCATGTGGCCATATGTTAGAAAAATCTTATGTATTGAAAGCATACTCAGCTGAAGATTATAAAGTTTGAAATTTCCAGAGGAAAAATATCTTGCTCTTTTTGTTAAACCATTGTCTCTCAATTAAAAAGTCATTACATTAAACTCACAAATGGCAATTCATTATGGTAAATGTAATCCCACAAATGGCAAATCATCCTATCTAAAGATTTGGTGGCACGTTGATAAAAAAAAAATATGCAAGAAATCTTCCAGTATTCAGAAAGGGAGAATCAGCAAAGAGGATTATTGTTTTACCCTAATAATAATGTAACCATTAAGAGAATAACATTTTCCAATTGCAATTACATGCCCTAATTTTAAAGGCACTATCATTTACAATAATTTGGCAGATTTGGTCCATATTTCTTTCAGGAATTTATTTCTTCATTATGCTTCAAAATAAATTTATAGTGCATTTATGTTGCTAAAGATAATTTGCTTAGTTTATTGTGAATGGAAATCAGTAATTACATACAATCCCATTTTCTATAGACATAAAGTTAATTCATGGTAGTAATTTTATACACAATATTAGCTTGTGTTAGTTATGATGAAAATGTTACTGTGGCAAATGCCTCTATTAGAGCATAATTTCCTTGGACTTGATGAAAAAGGAAATATTGACTTAGTAAAAACACTTTAGTGGTTGATTTTGTGACAAGCATGTAGACTAATATTTCAGTCTTTGGTGAAGGTGATGGTCCACACCCTACTAACCAATATCCAGCAAGATAAAATAATCCAAAAATCCAAGAAAAAACAAACAAACAAACAATGAAAAGCATACAAAGCTTACTTTATAAGTTTCTGCATGGGTTCATATACAAATTTTTGATGTCTATTTGGGGAATGGAGATGACCCTAGATTTTTGAAGCCCATGCAAATTCTGTTGGATCCATTCTGGAGGAGTCAGACCAGCACAATGTATATACTATTAGAATTGCATTCAAGAAAGTGCTGGGTCCAAATAGAACAGATGATTATCAGCACTGAGAGCATATACAAGCCTCTAAAACTCTGAATCTCACTTTCCCCATTTGGAAATGGGGATGATAAAAGCAATACTTGAACCACTTCTTTCTGGTATGTTTAAATAAAATAATATATCAAATACTTTCGAGCAATAAAATGTCTATTATTATTGTAAATCCCACAAATATTCAGTTAAGGATTTTACAAACAGTTGTGTGTCTTTCATTAGGGGATGAACTTTATTAAGTGGGGAGAATCTTTTTTTCAGAAGGTTGCCCATTGGGTGATCATTTATTTCTGTTTGTTTATTTTGCCTTAATTCCTCAAGAATTCCTAAATTGAAGTTTTAGGACATTTGAGGTGTGTTGACATATTTTTATGAAAAATGACCTGCTTGAATTATTTTATAGACTTTTTTCTTATTAGAATAGGCATTAAAGAGGATATAGTCCAACTATGTAATTTTATCAATAAAGAAAATGAAATCAATAGAGCTGAAGTGAATTCAATACGCTTGCACATGAGGATATTAAAACAAAGGCAGTAAGTTCTCTGTTCTTTGGACATTTGCATTCTTCTGGGAGCAAATAGCTTTTACCTAGCTAGGAAATTCCAAAATATATGCAAAGAAATTTCAAAGTAATATGGGATGTAGAAGGAGACCAATTAACAGCTATAAATTTGCAGAAATGCCTATGGTAGGAGGTAGCTAAGAGTGATACTAAGAGTAACCAGGGGCTCTCTGAGGAGAGTGTAATGGGAAAAGGATAGAGATAGGATAAAATTTAAGAGAAGTGGGAGACTGTCTTTAAGGCACATACTAGGAACTCAAGGGAAAGGATTTTAGCAGGCATAAGGCAGAGGAGGAACAGTTTGGAAGTGGCAACTGCTGGAGTAGTAACTTCCTGTTGGAGGTTAAGAGCTTCCTGTTTGGAATGGTGGAAGAAAGGCAGGCTTATCATAGCTCATCTACCTCAAACTGACTGTGGAGAAGGAGGAAATCCCTAAATCATCTTTAGAGGTTCTCTGTTTGACTTGGAATGATCTAGAAAAGGATTTGAACATACCTGCTGTGCTTTCCAAAAGGTTTTTATCTAAAAATCCTGTCAGATCAACTTTGAGGTTTTACCTCATGGGTCAGATGCCGTGGGGTGAACTTAGCCATTTGAGTTCAATCATAATGGGTTTTAGGGACAGCTTTTGAAATAAATCTAACCCATTACTAAGGGTCATAGATAGGTAGCTTAGTCAGCTTTTGGAGAACACCTAGTATGAAGATGGGATTAACTCTCCCTTGCCCATTTTTAGATTTAATCACCAGAGGTCTATATACCCCACTTATACTTGAGTGGGGAGGTCTGTGACCCACATTGCAATAGTGGGTGATTAATCAGAATTGACTGACTGCCCCCGGGCAGTCCTAAGCAAAGCTTTAGCTATAATTGGTGCATGTAAAATGGAAGTCCCAGGAAGCGACAAAAAGGAATGATCTTTAAAAATGCCAAGAACTTCCTGTGAATATCTTTTGCCTTAAATTTGACCTTGCAGGGGGTCCAGCTTGAAACCTTGGACTGTTCTTGGATTTTTTCTCTTAGAACTATCATGTGGGGTGAGTGAAAATGGCTGACTCCTTTCCTGGATTTTCTAAAGGGACTAGCCTCAGGAGTGGCCTCCCCTCTTGAGAGAAACTTATACAAAATACTTATTGTGTAGGCTAGATATCTTACCCTATCCTCTCTCTGCTTTTCTTACTTTCACTCTTTCTATATTTTATAAATAAATTGCTAAAAAAAAATTTTGGAATTGATTAAATTCCTTCTGACTCTATTCTTAAATCATCTAGTTCAATCTTTTATATTAACCCCTTACAATAGAAATAATGAGCTGGTAAATTAGCTGGAAAACCAGAAGGCTCCTTCTTGAAAGGGATGTAGAAGATTGTGGGGGACTAGTTAGATCCCTCAAGGGACCCCTTATTCTGATCCTCAGTTTGTATAATAGAGATATTGCTTTTTATATATCAATTGTCTCCAAGCCATTGCAACTGGCCCAATGAGAGAAAGTGGTTCTGTTTCACTCTCACTAACTGGATATTAGAATACCCTGAGGTCATGGCTGGGTATTCAGGCAAATCCCCAAGTGGGAAGTACTCTCTCCACTCTTGGTCTGGGTCTCCCCATTATATCTTTTTTTTAAGAGTGAGGGAACATGTCAGATATGAGGGATAGTGTGAGCAAAGGCCCAGAAGGAAAGGCATCAAAAAGACAGTAACAAAGTTGCACAGTTTTCTTGGATATAAAGAATGAGGAAGAATAATGCAAAAAATCATCTAGAAATTTGAAAAATTGGTAGGGGAGGTCAGAAATTTGGGGAAACCATTATAGTAGCTTCCACTGTTTATTTGAAAGCTTAAGGAGCAATAATGTAAATAGGTTATTTCCCTCTCATCTTCAAGAGAAATAAAACCTGATTAGCAAGCTCTATTGGCAATATGAAGGGGAAATACAACCTTACTCTACTTTTTGAATTTAAATCTATCAGATCCATTTTATTGTCTTACAACCAATTTTTGGAAGAGCTAATTCTTGACAATTTTCTCTTTGCCAGACAAGTAGGTCTTATTGTAACCAATAATATATTGTTTTTAATACTCTATGAAGTGAAGAAGTAAAGCCAAAAGCTAAATTGGAGTAAATTACAATCTTTTATTAAAGATGAAAAGCAAAATTCCATATAAGAGGGATATGGATAGAACATGTCACACTTAGAGTATTTCCAGCTCATCATAATGAGAACACCAGTGATGATAAGAACTTGTTCTGTGAGATTTAGTTAATATTGTAAATTATTAAGAGGCATAGTACATATTTTCCCAATTTCATACATAAGATGATAAGCTTTAGCTTCCATTATTTGAATGAAAGGGTGATGACCCTCATTAGGGCTTTATGCTTTAACAATCTTAAATCATTCCTAGACCTTATGTTTCATATGTCATAGAAAGACATCTGAAGAGGTTAAATGTAGGCAGCTTTAACTGCTAGTACAGAACTCAAATCCATCTAGTGTTTCAGTGTTACTAAGGCTGAGCTCTAGATGAGAGATTAGGAAATTAGAAATTTCTGTGGCGGAAGTGGTCACAAAAATTTTAACAGGGGACATCTATCTAAGACTGGTCTGGTTTACTCTTTTGATATACAGGCAGAGGTATATTTTGTAATGTTCTTTATGTTTTTCTTGGTTATGAATTCTTTCCTCACAGGTAAACTATATTGTACTTTCCTAATTTGTGTGAGTAATTATGCTCTTTCTAAATTATATAAACATTTTGACTTTATCTTGGTATATGGCATGAGACATTTTTCTATGCTTAGTTTCTGTTTTCCAGTTTTCCCCCTCAAGTTTTTTGGTCAAATGGTAAGTTATTATTCCAAAAGCTTGGATCTTTGGTGTTTTAGTTTGCTTGTTAGCACTGATGATTTTATTCCCACCTCATGAAAGACCTTATAATTATGCTACTCCCATGTAGGGTTCAGAATGGTAATACCAAAATGCCAACTATGATATACCTAAAGCAATTTAAGAATAAAATCATGATTATGAAAAATAAAATAATGTTGGTGGCCAACACCAAATTAAGTATAGAGAGCTAAAACAAGGAAAAGTAAGATTAGAAGAATTCTACTAGTAAATTTAGGACATCTTGATAAATGGATTGGATTAAAAATGGATTACTGGAGATTTTAGTACTTCCTAGAGATAAACTGACAAAGTGCAAGATGTTAAGACAGAAGATGGTATCTTAAGGAATTCCACAAGAAAACTGAAATTAAGAAGAGTAGGGACTGAGAGAGACTGACAAAGATACAGAGTCAGAGAGATAGAAAGTCTCAGGTAAAATAAGATAAGTAAGGCCAATATATAAAAAAATGTTATTGGAGTAGGGGTATCTTGATATAGAGGATAGAAAAAAAATACAGATGCTCAGAATATGAAAATACCATTATCCAAGTAGATTCTTTGTCTGCATATTAGTTAGAGAATGAATATGGACCAGCTCAAGTAAAATTGTGAATGTGTCACAGTGAAGATTTTTAGAATGTTAGAATTATTCCAAAGTTGAAGATGGGTCATTATTGGATTTAGTATTGATTTTAGAATCTTGAAGATAGTGGTTTATTGGGAATGTGTTCAGGCTGTCAGACTTTCTGGTCTTTGAGTCCCAAGCTTATAGGGTTGTCTAAAATGTTTTTATAATTCAAGCTTTAATAACTTAAAATTTCATTATGATTTTCAGGACATGTTATGCATGTGATTTCAGGTTCCAGTGTCCTCCAATAATAGAATGGATTTTCAGAGAGAAAGGACCTCAGTAGCCATCTATGCCAAGCAAACATTAAAAAATATTCCCTCTACAAGATATCCAACAAATGGCTATCAATACATTACCTGAAGAATTTCACTATAAGGAAATTGCTTTCTTTTTGAGGCTACCTATATTTTTTCACATGAATTTCGCTTAGTTTGACTCCAAAGAACATGATGCCTCACTCAGGTTAATAATCATCATGATGATTAATTTAGCTTTAGAAACTCAACATTCTCTCATCTTCCTCAATTTATCCTTCCCTCTGATTGAACAGCTGGAGGGGGATCACTAAATTCCTCCAAAAGCTTCCCCTTATAAGATACTACAATATCAATTTTTCAGTCAGTTCTCCACTTTACCATCAGTGGTTCTGTTTATTTTTGACTCCATGTAACATGACATCCAGGCAGGGTGCCCTTGCTGGCTCTTCCTATCCTTCACATCTTTTCCTCTTTTCATTTGTGTGTTATCTTTCCTTTTAGATAATAAGCTATTTCATAGCAGGAATTCCTGTTACTTCTCATATTTTATTTCTTTGCACAGTGCTTGACCCATAGTAGGTTCTTTATAAATATTCATTGAATTTAAGAGCAAGGCCTGACACTAGAATTTTATCTTAGAGCAGAAGAACTGTAGGAAGAATATCATAATTGTCTACAAATATTTGAAAGTTTGCCTGACATGCAGAAACATAATTAGATTTATTATCCTTTGTTTTAGAAACCAGAACGAATAGCAACAAGTTAAATTGAAGAGGTCCAGAATGTAATGTCAAAATTCTTAACAATTAGCACTACCTGCATACTGAAACCAACAGGCTTAGTTCATGAGTTCCCCAGTGACCCACAAATGTCTGCCTTAGAATATGGGAAAGGTTGTTGTTGAATATCATGTCAATGGTCCGTCTAAAAAAGCAAGATTGAACACATTTTTCTCAGTCAAATGGTTAATAACTGTAAAAAACATAATTAGCACTATATGAAAACAGATAGATTGGAATGTGCTAGGCACTTAAGAAATCTTTTTTAAATAAATAAAATGTTCCTTGTCATGAGAGCCCTTCAAACAAATACTTGTTAGGACACCGTGGACAAAACCTTTTGTCAAGTTAGAATCTAACTTCTTGAATCCATTCTTCCTGAGAGATTAGGTGATTTTTAGGGTGAGCCTATGATGAAGTAAATACCTGTAAAAGAACCTTTCTTGAATGATTGTTAATTCATACAATGGGAAGACCTATAAAAGTAAAGACAAGAGTATTTATTATCCTCAACTTGATACTGCGGAAATCTAGGTTGTTATTAGTTTAAAAATTAGCTTCCACAAGTAAATAGTACTTTGGGAAAAATTACCAAATGGACTCTAAAATATTACTGAGTATCAAAATAGTTCAAAATTTGTTAAGAGCCATAGGACATATTAGTGTGTAAAGACAAGTATGAGATAAAAACATCATAGGTATTTTACTCTTCATACACGTTTTCTGAACTATTCAACAGCCACCTAATATATTAATTGGTGTTGGACAATAAAAAGAAAATTTCATGTTGTAAAATTGTTAAGGAATACTAGAATAGTGGGAGAATTTAATGTGAATCTATCTAATTACATATATCATGCAGTTTTTCTCCATGTAGGTTAAATTAATAGTTTTGTTTGTTCAGTGCTCCAATCACTAAAAGGCTAGAGAGCCCATTGTGTTTCTCATAAGTCTTCTACGACCAAAATCCTGCTCAGATTCAACATTTGTTAAAATTCAAACTAAAAAGTATGACTGCTACATTATCTATGGGTACCCCAGTAAAATCCACATAATTCTAATCTGTTACTGGGACTCTGGAACTATTCTGATGCTCAATAATATTTTAGAGTCCATTTAGTCATTTTTCCCAAAGTACTATTTACTTGTGGAAGCTAATTTTTGAACTAATAATAAAACTATTTCTTGGAATAAAAATAATTCTTGAATGATATGTTATAATCAATGATTACTTTCATTTTCCCTTTAGATATACTAATTTTAATTATGTTTAAATTGTTTTACCCTCTTTCAGGCAGAAAAAATAGATATTTGAGAGTTTTGAATATGAAACATTAAAACGTCAAGACTTCTTTTATATATGCTGTATATATGCATGTGTTTACATATTTTAAAATGTGTGTATATGTACATATATACAATGTATATATTATATATATATATATGTGCATATACATATATACACCAAATACTAGAAATTTCAATATTTCCTCTGGAAACAAAGAAGTTATTCTACAGCATATTATCCATTCCCTTTGGCAAAACATTTAATTCATCAGGGATCCACAGTATTACCTTTTTTTGTAAGTCATCTTCAGGAAAAAAAATTGTATAAAATAACATTTTGGAAATGAGTGTCTTTGAAGAGCCCCCCTTGACTGTGTCCAATTCTGTATTCCTTGTTTTTTAATGATGCTATTTAACCCTTTGATGACAAAACACCAATGTTCTTTTCATTAGAGACTGCCAAATCAGAGGTGATGGCTTAGTTCAAGGAGATTAAGATTATCTGACTGTGAGATATGAGCTCTCAGATTACTCACATCTGCAGAATCAAAGATCTTTCTGATGGCAGAGTGAGGACAATCTTTTAGACTTCAAAGAAAGATTTGTAGCTCTACAACAAATAGACTTTCCATAAAAGCTTACTTGAAAATATCTCCACTCTAAACATGCATGGGCATGAAAATGAAAATAAAAAGATACTTTGGACTGACTAAATCAATTTATTAATGTTTTTAACATTGTGCATAGCACAGAAAAGAAGGATATTGTTCTTGAGCATCTTACCATCTAATACTTGGTAGGGACTCAATCAGGAAACATTTCAAATTCAGTAAATATTTATTTAGCACATACCATATTCAGAGATAACTCCCCCCAAAAAGTGTATTGCTTAAAGGATTCACCCCATTTCATGGTGGTTCAAGGATGTTCTCCTTGAAAAAAAAAATGAACCAAAAAACAGACTGGTTGTATCTGTTTGCAGCTCCACTAGCAGAATACATGTGTCTCTTTTCCCACATCTCCTCTGATATTTATCATTTTCCTTTTTTTTTTGTGAAGTTAGCCAGTCTGGTTGTTATGGGAGAATACCTCAGTTATTTTAATTTGCATTTCTCTGATCAATGGTGATTGGGAACCTTTTTATGAGATTAAAGATATTTTAGTTTCTTTAGCTGAGAATTGCTTCTTCATATCCTTTGAACATCTGTAAAAATGCTATGTATTCTTATAAATATGACTATATTCTCTATATGTTTGAGAAATCAAGCCTGTCTGGGAGAGATTTTTTCCCAGTTTGTTGTTTGCCTTTTAATCTTGGTCACATTGTTTTTGCGTTTATTGAAACTTTTTAGTTTAATATAGTCAAAGATATCTAGTTTATATATCAAAATCTTCATGTCTTATTTTGACCTGAATTCTTCCCTCACCCAAAAGTAGTAACTTTTCCTGCACCATTCAAATTAATCATATAGTTTCTGTTGGTTGTTATTGGTATGATCAATGATATGGCTTGTTTTCCTTATATTGAATCATCTCTTAGTTTAAAACCTTCTAGGTCACACTGTATGTTCCTTGTGATATGTTGCTATAATCTTCTTGCTAGTATTTTTAAAAATTTTGATCAATAATCACTAGACATATTGGACTATAGTTTTCTTAGTTTTTATTCTTCCTGGTTTAGGCATCAGCATTACACTTGGGTCAGAAAAGGAATGTGATAGAGTTCTTTCCTCAGCTATTTTTCTAAATAATTTGAATAATATTAGAATTAATTGTTCTTTAAATGTTTTGGTAGAATTCACTTGTGAATCCATTTTGCCCAGGGGTTTTTTTTTCACCTAAGGGAATTAATTGATGGGTTGTTCAATTTCTTTTTCTGAGATGAGGTTGATTAAATATTCTACATCCTTTTCTGTTATTCTGGGCAATTTATATTTCTTCTTATAGTCATCTATTTCCTTGGGAGTATCAGATTTATTGGCATATAATTGAGAAAGATTTCTTCTAGTAATTGCTTTAATTTCCTCTTTAGTGTTTGTAATCTTTCACTTTTAAAGATGACAATTCAGTTTCCTTCTTTATTTGATCTAATTAATAGTTTATCTTATTGAATTTTTATTCATAAAACCAACTCCATGTCTTATTTTAGTTCAATGGCATTTTTAGTTTAAATTTTCTTCAACTCTCCTTTGATTTTAATATTTCTAATTTGTTAACTTAGGTATTTTATTTTATTTTTAAATTTTAAAGAAATTACTCTTTTTATTGAATGTTCCTTTATAAAATGTGACCTAAAAAAGTTCCCTTCTCAATAAAATATCTTAAACCAAATACTGAAAAGGCTGCTAATACACTATGAGAAATCCTTTCCAATATAGGTAGCCAAAGATGTATATTTTAACAATTCTTTGAAACTAACATTTTGAAGACACTTTAGTTTTTCTGAGTTATTCTAAATATTACTGATATTTTTCACAAAACAAAAGAAAATAATAATAGTGCAATAGTCCCAGAAAACTTAAAAGGAGGATTCTAACATATTTCACTGATACAAAGACTTATAAGAAGAGGAATCCACTTGTTCCCTTAATTTCTAGGAATCCATTTACAATTTTGGTATGCCAATTTCAATTTGCTGCATAACACATTTACAACCCACTGTTTATAATAATTTGCAACACTTTAGCCATCATCACTGAACCATACTGTTGAGAAACAATTTATACCAATTGGGGAACTTCTAATTATGTTCATACAAGTCATTTAAAACCCTCATATTATAAACTGATCCTTCTCAGCCAATTTTTTACTATAGTGTATATGTATATTTTCTTAAAATAATAGTTAACATTTTTTTCAGTCAATTATACTCATTCATTAAAATCTTATGCCCAATCTGCCAATTCTCAGGTATAGTCCTATTTCTCCATGCCAAAGGGGATAATGAGCATTTCTGGGGAAATCTATGTCTTAGCAATAACAAGTTCTAAGATTTTTTTTAATTTTTAAATTTGTTAAAAATTCTCCAACTTTGGATAAAAAGTAACTTATTTCAAACAAGTTAACATTTTAGAAAAGTCAAATCTTTAATGCTTAACCTAGAAAATATCACCAAAAGGATCTTTAAATATTAGAACAATCCATATCCATCCAGAAAAAGAACTGTGGCAGCAGAAACACAGAAGAAAAACAACTACTTCATCACATGGGTTGATGATGTGGGATCCCATCACATGGGATATGAGTGGGGATCACTCTAAACAATCACTCTAGTGCAAATATCAACAATATGGAAATAGGTCTTGATCAGTGACTCATGTAAAACCCAGGGGTCAGCTATGGGAGGGAGCTAGTGGGAGAGGAGGGAAAGAACATGAATCTTGTAACCATGGAAAAATATAATTTATTTTATTATATTAAATTATATTATAATATAAATCATATTAATCTAATTTAATTAAATCAAAATTTCTAAATTAAAAAAATATTAGAACAGATCAGCATTGATACTAATGTGAGTGGTGCCAGTCAGTCACATCTTCCAGAGTCCAATTCCCCCAGACTGTGCCATGTCCTCTCCATTGTCCTGTGCTCTCAGGATTTGGAGTAGTGCTTTCAGTGCTCATAGGCTGTACGTTGTCTGCCAAGGTTGTGTGAGTGCTCAAGAAACAAATCTTTAAGTACACTTAATTCCTTAGTCAGCAGTATAATTTCTGCTTCCAAGAGTTCATTCTCTTCTTTTAACGAGTTTACCCTTTGCAAGTAATCCTGGGCTTTTCTGATTGCTTTTTACTGGACTCTTTTTCACTACCATGTTGTTCCATTCTCTTTGCTATTGATATTCATCACTGTTCCTATCCATTGATGAACTTCTTTTGCTTTGCTTGCTGGGAGGTGCAGCTTTCTTTGCCTCCTCCCTCCCAGGGCTGACTGGCATCACCTGAGGAACCTGCTGTAAAACACTGGCATGTGCTTGTGTGTAAATAACACTTATTCCATTAGCTCTTGTAGTACTGCTCTGTTGGGACGTCTTACTCATTGGGATGGACTCTTCTTAAACCACAACAGAGTTAGAAATTGGGGGGAAGGGAGCAGAAGAAGGGGTGAAGGAAGAGGCAAGTGACAGACAGTTAACCATGCTAAATTGCCAAGAAATCTTCACATGCACATCTTTTCCCAGTTGTCTCTTGGGATGTTACATGATCATGCACAAAGAATACTTTGTATATCCAATTAGTGCACTAGAGGTCCTCCACCTGAGGCTGATCCAGCAATGCCCACACTTTGGTGTCACCCTCAGGCCAGACTTTGAAAAGTTGGAACCCTGGCTGACAGCAAGAAGCAATTGAGGAACCAAACAGCATCCTGCTCCCGCTGGGGCCACCTAAATTGGCTTTTTAAAAAGGTGTTCTTTTTCTAGTTTTTTTTTAGTTGCATACCTAATTTATTAATCTGCTTTTTTCTCTGTTTTACTGATATATTTAGAAATTTAAATTGTCACCTAAGTGCATTGGAAGCATTCAAAATATTTAGTGTGCTATCTCTTTGTACTACTCATTAAGGAAATTGTTGATAATTTCCATGATTTGTTCTTTTAATCTCTCATTTTTTAAAATGCTATTTACAATCCAGTGTATTTGTCTTATTTTCCAGGCCTTTGTTCAGTGTAATTTTTTAGCATTATGGTCTGAAAAGGACACATTGAATATTCCTGCTTTTCTGAATTTGGTTGTGATGCATTTTTTTTTGGTCCATTATGATAAACTTTTGTAAATGTGCCATGTACTGCTGAGAAAAGGTATATTCTGCTCTACTCCCACTCAGTTTTCTCCAGAGGCCTATAAAATATTAATTTAATAAATTCTATTAACTTCTTTCATTTAATTCTTATTTATTTTTGTTTGATTTACCTAATTCTGAGAGGGGAAGATTAATATACCCCAACAATATGGTTTTATTGTCTATTTCCTCTTTGGATGATGATTTTAATTATATTTGAGCATAGAATATTTGGAAATGATTATTGAGATATAATTTTCAAAGGGTTGCTGGAGCCAGATTTTGGAAAACCTTGAATGCCAGGTTTAGAAGATGAACTTTATTCTGAAGTTATTCTTAATGCATTTGGCAATATACTGATAAGGTCATACTTTTCCATTATAAATATCATTCTCTAGTGCTTAAAAATAATTATATGAGAAAGGGAAGGAAAGCAAGAGGAGGGAAACCAGAATGTTATTATATCAACTTATGTTAGAGGCAATGAAGCCTATAGAGGTATCTATAGAATGAAAAAATAGGGAAGAGATTCATGAATGATTGATAGTATTTGCAACTGAAATTAGTGTGTTTTAGGGTCTGAAAGTGAGGTAAATGAAACTGGAGCATTAAATATGAAAGAAATTTTGAGTTTGAGTGATGTACAATGGTGGTTCCATCATTAAGATTAGGGAAGTTAGGAAGATACAAAAGTATTCTGAAATAAAATGGGTGAAAATTGGGACATATTCTATTTGAGCATACAGCAATATATCCAACTCACCACTTTTCCATGAAAAAGAGCAACTATGCTGAACTTTGATATGTCTAGCCATTATCTATTAATACAAAATTATAATGATAAATTCTCTCTTCTCGCTAATATTTTTATCCATTGGATTAAATAGTAATATTTATCAAGTATATGTCAACAATATCTAAAATTACTCCCTTTTGTTTTCAGCATAGTTGATGTTTAATTTCAGGGAGTCAAATTTGCCTCATTTTTACCCTGCTGCCAATTTGTTTTTCCTTTTCAATCCATGTTATCATCATATTAGGCTTCTTACAACATCTCTTTGTAAATATAACTTATCAGTTTTGAAAGATCTCCTTTAGGTCTATTGTATTAATTATAAAGGGGCACTATAATTCAGTGGTAATTTTAGTTTGAAGAGTTTCTGTCTTTTGTAGATTGTAGTGATTTATGCTGTCATTTTCCTGAAGTAGCTTTTGTTTTTCATTTTCAAATGGCTGTCATGCTGAAGAATTATCTGTGTTATCTGACAATAAACACCAAGAAAACAGAGGTTGCACATCTGACAATTAATACAAGAAATCAGAGGTTCTCTATCAGTTAGCATCACACCATATATATGTAGAACTATATATGACAGCAAATATAGAAATTTTGAATGTGGCAGATAAGCAATATAATTTTCAGGGATGTACACATAAATACAGTATACAGAATATTATAATTGAAAACACTTGTGAAGGGAGAGAAAGCATAGGGTAAAAAGGGAGGTATAGGATGGAGGAAAATTTAAAATTTGTAATCATAACTATGAAAAAAATCACACCAAAAGTTTCTCCGAGAATGGTCTTATTATTCAAATATAAAGAGGATAAAGTCAAATTTATAAAAATAAAATAAAATCATTCTCCAATTGATAAGTGGTTGAAGAACATGAAAAGGCAGTTTTCAGATTATGTAATCAAAGCTATAGTCATATTATAATGTTCTTTCAATTTATTAGAGAATTGTAAATTAATACAACTTTGAGCTACCAACTCACACCTATCTGATTGATTGCCATGTCAGAAAAGGAAAATGACAAATGTTGGTTTGGACATTGAAAAACTGAGATGCCAATGTTAAAATATTCTTTATTGTGTATATTTCTTACAAATAGTTATATTTAGTACTTATAATAAATTCAATTATAATATTTTGTATACTATACTGTGATTGAAAGACAATTGGCATATGATTTTCTATTCACAAATAATTGTGTACTCACTGCAGGCTTTCAATGGATTGTTGTTAGAGTTGTGAACTGATTCAGCTATTCTGAAGAGCTATTTTGAGCCCCATTCAAAGACCTAAAAAATCCTGCACATATTGGCTAACATGACAGAAACAGATAATAATAAATGATGAATGGAAAGTGGCAAAATTGAACCAGTAATCTACTGCTAGTGGAGTTGTGAACTGATCTTTCTGAAAAGTGATTTCAAAGTATGCCCAAAGAGTTTTTAAATTGTGCACATCCTATGACCCAGCAAGGTATATAGGTCAGTATCATGAAGATTTTAAAAAGTGGAATGACTTGTTGATGCAAACATATTTAAAGCAGCTCTTTTTGTGGTGGCAAAGAATTGAAAATTGAGGGGATGTCTATGAATTGGGGAATGGCTGAACAAATTATGATATATGATTGTAACATAATATTACTGGGTTCTAAGGATGTGAAGGATGACAAGAAGCCTGGCAAGACTTAGATGAAATTATGCAAAATGTAGTGAGCAGAACCAGGAGAATATTGTACACTGTAACAGCAATATTATATGATGAATATTTATCAATGACTTCATTGTTTTTAGCAACATAATGATCCAAGAAATTCCTCAAGGAATCATGATGAAAAATACTATTCACCTCCAGAGAAAGAATTGATAAGAGTCTGAATGCAGACTGGGACATACAGTATTTCATTTTCTTTCTTCACTTTTCTTTCATTCATTCAGATTCTCTTTCATGAAAGGACTAATATGAAAAAAATATATTTTACATTTTTAAAAGTTCTAAAGGGCCTCTATGTACAAAAATATTTATAGTAGCTTTTGTGATGGCAAAGAATTGGAAGCTGAGGAGACACTCATTGATGGGGAATTACTGAATAGGTTGTGGTATATGATATTAATGGAATACTATTGTGTTATAAGAAATGACGAGCAGAATGTTCTCAGAAAAACCTGAATGGACTTACACAAACCAATGCAAAGTGAAATGAGCAGAACCAGAACTTTTTCCCTGATCCCCTTAGCAAACAAACTTAAAAGTAGTATTGCTGGGTCAAAAAATATATATATATATATAGTCCTCTAAGACAGCAAGAAGCATGACATGAATTCTATGGGATCAGGAGGGCCAGGTTGCTGATGACAAATAAGGAGAGTTTATTGAAAGTTACCTCTTTTATTATAAGAGGAGAAAAACAAGCTGAGGCTCCTGCACAACCTTTCCACATCCACAGTAACAGGTAATAATTAACAGAAAGACCTTAAGCAATTACAATGTAATCTGCCATATATTAGTGATTTTATAGGAAACATGGAGTTTCCATAGGTTAACTGATACATACAGAGGTTTCCATGGATTACATGATACATACAGAATTAGGGGTTTCTATGGGTTTTAAATGCAAACATAACCTAAAGAAGAAAGGAGAGAAGAGAGGAGGAATATAGTTAGGAACCTTCTGTTCTATGTCCCAGACTTTGCCTCCTACAGTTCCAGATTATTCTCTAAAAATGATTAGATCAGTTGATAATTCCACCAATGGTATGTTAATGTCCCAATTGTTCCATACCCCCCAGACAAAAATTTCCCTCTTCTATCTTTTAGCCATTCTGATAGCTGTGAGGTCATATATTGGAGATATCTTAATTTTCATTTTTCTACTCAATAATTATTTAGAACATATATCTTTATATGGTTTTGATTTCTTATGAAAATGGTCTGTCCATATTCTTTGACCATTTTTCAAACTCAGGAATAATACATGTTATAAATTTCACAAGATTCCTTAAATAGTTGAAAAATGAGACCATATATGAGAAATGGCACAAAAATTTAATTCCTCCTTGACCTTTTTCTGCTTTCGTTATAATCTTGGCTTCAATGGTATTGCTTATACAAAACCTTTTAAATTTAATGTATTCAAAATTATCCATATCTCATAATGCTTGCTCTTTCATTCATGAATTTTCCTTCTATCCATAAATTTGAGAGGAACTATGATCCATATTCTTTTAATTTGCTTATGATATCTCCCTTTATATCTAAGTTATGTATCCATTTTGATCTTTTTGTGTTTGACAGTGTAAGATGTTGGACTATATCAAATTGTTTCTGCCAAACTGTTTTCTAGTTTTCCCACAATTTTTTATCAAATAGTCAATTCTTGTAGCACAACTTGAGTCTTTAGACTTTAGTCAAACACAAGCTTACTATAATCATGTATTACTGTGTTTTATATGTCTACTCTGTTCCACTGATCCATATTTGTATTTCTTAGTATTAAATATTTTTGAGAATTATCACATTATAATTCAATTTAAGATCTGGTAATGCTAGGCATCCTTCCTTTACATTTTTTCATTCCTTTGATATATTTTACCTTTTATTCTTCCAAATGAGTTTTATTAATATTTTATAATGCAATATTTTTGGTAATTTAATTTGGATTGCACTGAATAAGCTGATTAGCTTAGGTAAAATAGTCATTTGAAATGCATCAGCTCTGCCCAGTCATGAACAATATTTCTTCAGTTACTTAATTTTTATTTGTATAAAAATGTCTTATAATTATATTCCTGAAGTTCTTGGATTTATTTCGGCAAGTATCTTCATGGGCATTTATGCTGTTTGGTTATTTTAAGTGGGGTATCTCTTCACTCTTCTTGGAGGATTTTGTTGATGATATAAAGAAATAATGATTTGTATAAGTTCTTTATCTTTTGCTACTTTGCCATAATTATTCATTAAAATAACTTTTTTGTTGAATTTCTAGGATTTCCCAGGTATACCATTGTATTATCTCTTAAGGGAAAAGAGAAGGGAAAATTAATTCACATTTGTTTAGGCAGATTTCATAATTATAATAAGAGTTGGTATTTATAACCTGTCATAAGGGCCCCTGCAATTTTGATTCAATAACATGTTAATTCATAACAATAATAGTAATTTAATAAATAAATGAATAAAGAAATGGATTAATGAATGAACAAATAAATATCTACTAGAAGCAGCTAGTTTGTTCAATTAATACAATGCTGAACCTGCACTCAGAAAAACTAATTTTCCTGAGTTCAAATCTGGCCTCAGACACTTATTAGCTACGTGATCTGGACAGGGCTTTTAATTCCAGTTGCCTCAGTGTCTTCATTTGTAAAATTAGGTCGAGAAAGAAATGGAAAACCACTTTACTAGGAAAACTTCAAATGGAGTCACAAAGGGTTGAATATTATTGAAAGTGCCTGAATAGTAACAAAAGCATTTATTTAGTACTTCATGTGTTAGGTACTAAAATTAGATATTTACAAATAATAACTAATCTGTTCCCATAATAACCCTGGGATATAGTTGCTATTATTATTCTAATTTTACAATTGAGGAAACAGAGGCAAAAAGAAATTAAGTGATTTACCCAAGTTCACATAATTCCTAAGTATTTAAAGTCAGCACTTCTTGACTTCAGGACCCATGCACTATGATAGCACCACTGAGCATCTCAGTAAATATTTAGGATATTCAAAGAGTTATTGAGATATTTCTTAAATAAATTTATAAATTAGATATAGACAGACAGTTAAATAGATGTATAGTTAGCTAGATAGTACCTGTTCTGAAAAAGTCCTATAGGAGGCACTGGAGATACAAAGATCTTATTCTCCCTTTGTCTTTATATACCTTGCATTTGCCACAGAGCATTTCATAGATAAAGCTGCTCAATAAATATTTGGTGAATTAAATTAAATTGAACTAGAAAGACAAGGGCCTCTGATAGGAGGAGAGAGTATGAAAAGTTAAAATGAGAAGTTAATAAGAAATAGTTTGGAAAATTTGAGGGAAATGATTTCACTTTGTCCTGGGTACAGGTGGTACTATTTAAGAAATTTTCTTAAAAGGAATCTATATCTGAGTGAAGCCTTAAAGAAAAGAAAAGACTTCAACAAGGGGAAGTGGGTAAGGGAAGTCCATCCCAAATGTGAAGATTGGTAAGAGCAACTGGGTGGCAAAGTGGATAGAGAACTGGGTCTACACAGTTAGGAAGCCTTCTGGAATTCAATTCTGGCCTCAGAAACTTTCTAGCTGTGTGAGCCTGTGTGTGTGACTCCTATTTGCCTCAGCTTCCTCATCTGTGAAATACGTTCAAGAAGGAAATAGCAAGCCATTTCAGTATGTTTGCCAAGAAAACTCCAAATGGGGTCATGAAGAGTTAAACACAATGGAAAAACAACTCAACTACAATTCCTCTGCTCAAAAAGATCCTCATTGCCAGCAAAAATTACTAATTTTGCATTTAAATACCTTGAAATCTGATTCTAGTCTGCTTTCCCAAACATGACTAGATCAGTCCCTCATGAATGTAGAGTTCATACAAACTCAATTTCTTGTTTTCTTCACACATGGCATTATGCCTCATACTTGTGTTTTTCTTCATAGCCTGTTCCTTATTCCTAGAATGCAATCCCTATCCTTTTCTTCTCTTGCACCATTTATCTCCTTTAAATCTCAGCTAAATGCACCTTTCTTCTATAAGAGGACATACCCATTTGTTATAGTCCACACAAAATCACTACATATTTCATTTGTAAATAACCTGCATTTACTTTTTCTCTTAACATGCTGTTTCCCCTGTTAGAACAGAAGTTCCTTGCTTTCAGGCTCCATTTCACTTTTGCATTTATATCTCCAGTAACAAATGCATTACCTGACACATAGTAGGTATTTGATAAATGCTTTTCTATTGAGCAATTCCCCATTTGTTCCTGGGAATCTTTGGGAGATGAGTAACTTTATTTGTCCACATCTGCCTCAACACTATTATATTATATCTAGTTCTCAAAGTAATTGCAGAATTTTCTCACGAGCATCTCCCATAAATTCTAATCTCCTCACCATCTATAAATAAAATTCAAAGAGTGAGCCTAGGAGGACAAGGTAATAAGTCCTTTCACAGATGAAAGAAGACATATGTCGATTTAAATCATGCAGGATAGGTGGCAAATATGGACAGGCATAATCTGTAATATAAGTCAATTTGCAGCTTTCTTTTTTTTCTCTTTCACAAACAAAATTCCATTTCAGATGGTTGAAGCTTCATCATTTTTTAAAATCACCAATTTTTTCCTAGCCATAGAAGTTATAAATTGCCTAAACCTATTCATATTTATTAACTCCAGGGCTTCCTCATGCTCTAAAATTTCCAATAAAAGGAGCATCTACTTGGATGAAACCTCACATTATTATACATCTAGAGACCCTCATTCCTTGTCATCTGACAACCTGACAGTGGTAGGGAAAACTTATTACTCAATATATTTCCCCAAACCTTTGGCTATACTAGCCCTCAATGCCAATGCTTCCCCACTGGCTTGTAAAAGAGAATTGTATTCAATTCAATAAACATTTATTAAATGCCTATTTTGTCTGAACTCCCTGTGCTTTAGTTAGCACTACTGGTGAAAAAAATAGTCTAGGTAAACCACAGCTCATGCTAATGTGGAGCCTAGACTGGTAAAGGAATATGAAAAAGATGAAAATGACACTAATATGTGTAAAAAGTATTTTTTGTGAAAAATATAAAAAATTACATGAAAAAAGATGCCAAGTATTTGACATATCATGGTATAGTGGATAGGCAGGAGACTTGAAGACAAGAATTCCTATAATCAAATCCTACCTGAGTCTTATTAGTTATGTGACTTTTTAAACTTGTTTAAAGTTAAAACTTAACACTCTCTCAGCCAGTTTCCTTTTCTTTAAAAGGATGAGATCAGCTCTATAACCTATACATGCATATTCAAGATCTCCTATGTATGAAGTTCTTCCCCCTTCTCATCTCCACCTCCCAGCCTCTGTGACCACTTTCTAAAAGCATCCCATCTTTTGCAGAAGCCTTCCCTGATTCTCCTTAATGATAGTGCCTTCTCTCTGCTGATCATCTCCAAGTTATGCAATATCTAGAATGTTTATCCATAGCTGTTTGCATGGTTTCTCCCATGACACAATGAGCTCCTTGAGAGCAGGCATTATTTTTGTTTTGTTTTGTTTTTCTTTCCTTTTGTCACCAATATTCAGCACAGTTCCTTGTACATAGTAAGCACTCAGAAAATGTCTGTTGATCAGAAGGAGTAGTCATCATTACCTGCAATGATCACTGAAAAGTTTCCTGGAGGAGGTTCCATTTGAGTTAGAATTTAAAGAATGTATTGAAATTAAAAAAGAAGGGAGTTAGGAAAAGAACACGTAAAACATGGAATATGAGGAAATGTAGAAAAAGAACAACAAAGTTGGTAATCTTATTTGGCAGAAACATAAATTAAGTTTAAAAGTGTAGGATAAGGGGGCAGCTGGGTAGCTCAGTGGATTGAGAGCTAGCCCTAGAGACAAGAGGTCCTAGGTTCAAATCTGGCCTCAGACACTTCCCAGCTGTGAGACCCTAGGCAAGTCACTTGACCCCCATTGCCTAGCCCTTACCACTCTTCTGCCTTGGAGCCAATATACAGTATAGACTCCAAGACGGAAGATAAGGTTTTAAAAAAAAGTGTAGAATGAAAGGAGTTTTAAAAAATAGGGTGGCATAAGATTTTCAAAGATTTTTGGTTGCCATAACAAAACTTTAGAATTTTATATAGCAAAGAAATACTAAAATTATTACTTTTCTTATAATTCATAACTTATGATGCTTCAGAAAAAATCAAGAATAAATCCTTAGTACATTCTTGCTTCCTTTTTTCCCTTTTAATTGTTGAGATAATTCATTTTGTTAAACTACAAACATGCAAACTCCCTTATCCTTGACTCACTCAAAATATTTAGACAGTATTATTTGCCTAGCAGTCAGAAAAGTGATAGATAGCTTAGAAATTGTGCTAAAAGTTTTTAAATGGTCAATAATAAATGAAACAATAGCATTACATTTTAGCTTCATTTGGAACTTTTTTACATTTGATTTGCCAAAACAATAAGGATAATTATTCCACATTCGATCATTATGTTAAAAAGTTCACTAACCTTAATATTGGAAGTTTCTTTTTGAATCTCTCCTCTTTATTGCATATTACTTCTAATTGAGGCTTCAGGTTAAGTCAGAAAAGGACAGCTCTCTTAATTGCTGCATTGCTAAGCTTCTTCAGTCATTTTTCTGTTTCCTTTAGCTCTTTGACACACAGCAGGTTCCACTCAGTGATTAGAAATTCACTGTTGTAGAATCAGAATCAGAATCAGAGCAGGCTGACTTGTTAAAGCCCTTTCAGAGAAGGTAACACTGGCTGCTATTTGGCAACTAGTTGAATGTAAACTGTGGGCATTGATCATTTGGGTTTTGACCATGTAATTCTATTGTAAAAAATTTAATGAAAATTTGGTGAATTGAATTGGTCTCAGGCGATCTACAGCAGTGGGTCCTCCAGAACAAAGCATTTCCCAATCTGTAGAAGAAAAGCAAGTGACTTTTCTTCCATTGACCAAAGCCGCCTCCCCAGATAATTCTTTTTTTCTGAGAAAAAATTGTGTCAATCACTCATCCTGTATTTAGCTCCCACTTCAGTCAACATCAAACACCTTTTTCACAGCTGTGACTACTTAAGGATCAAGTGGCAAGCTGGGCCTCTTTACCAAATGCTCCCACAGGTGAAGGGGATGCACTTCAATTGGCCTAAGGCCAATTTGCAGATAATAAACTCCTTCAGAAGTCCTCCTCCATGGCTATTAGGGTCACTCTTTGCCTAGACAATTATATGTTCGTTCTCTTTCTTTGCCCTTCTTTAGAAAAGATAATTTTTGTGATATATTTTAATTTTATTTAAAAATAAAAACCTTCTAGCTTAGAATCAATATTAAGAATTGGTTTCAAGGCAGAAAAGTGGTAAAGGCTAGGCAATGGAGGTCAATTGATTTGTCTGGCTCACACAGGTCTGAAGTATCTAAGGCCAAATTTGAACCCAGGAACTCCTGTCTCCAGGCTTGACTTTCAGTCATTTGAACCACCTAGCTGCCCCTATGATTTATGTTTAAAGGTCAAAGACATTCACAGCACTGTTCTAGGTACTGTTAACTTGGAAATAAATTCAGAACTTCCAAGTAGTCAGAAAAAAAGCACTTTTTAATCCAAATTAAGGGATAGGGTCATTAAAATGGGCACCACACAGAGTCATAAATCACATTCCATATATAACCAAAAGCTCTGAGACTCTGGGAACTATATCCTGGGAAAAGACACAGCTCTTAGTACCAACTCCAAAAAGATACTGAACACAAGATTCTCTTTTTACCTTTCGGAAGCCTACAAAGCCTAACTACAAACAGATATGTAAACCTCTAAATACTCAACAGCTATGGCATCAGAAAATGGTCAGCTGTAACAAATTAAAGACAAGGGTCAAACTCAAGAGCTCGGCTTCCTTTTTTCAACCAATAGAGAAGCCTCCATAACAAAAAGGTACTTAACATTTAAATCAAAATAGGTGTGCTTATTACTGGGATTTCTCAAAAGTAAAGGTAAACTGAGTCATCCAAAAATTCACATTGACAGTACTTAGATAAAAAGAGAGTGGGGGAAAAATTATCTCAGGAATTTCCTACAACTCACTCAAAATAACATATGGTAGGTGTAATATAGGAAGGTGCCCGGAGATAAAATTAAAACATTTCTGTCTTTTGAAAGCTCTCATGGTACAGTTCTAATTCCACTTGTCATCAACTGGGAATCTGACCTTATTCTTTTCACCTTCCTGTTAGAAGAGGGTAGAATGTAATGTGTGATCCAGAGCACTTGACTCTGAATGTGCAACTAAATTTGATAAGTACTCCAGAGATTCACAAAAGCTTCTATTTAGTTTTTGCTCTGGGCCCCAACCCAGAATTCTTTTGGGAATTCCATGATCTAGTTTATGTCTAGTTCTCCACAAATAAATGAACCTTAATCTCTGTGAATAGTCTTTCTACCAATAATTGGTATAGGTCAATCCTCCTATCATCTCACAGGTAAAATAAGAAACCTGTTGGAAGAGAATTTTTCTCTCCATTATATCACTTTGTGTGATGTCATGAAGCAATGACCTGTAGGTCTGTATGGACAAACCCTTAGAGAAAGGAAGTTGAAACCAACAAGATAGGAAATTGATCCTACAGGCACTTCCCCCTGGGTGGTGCCAGGAAAATAAAGAAACTATGGTTGGTCCCCCCCCCCAAAAAAAAAGAGCTTATAAAGTGAGACCAGAAACCTGTTTAGGTGTCTTCTAGCTGGAGCTTGGAACCTGAAGGAACCTTTGTTGGTGGTAATCTTCAGTCCATCATGGCAGCCAATGGAGTAGTAAGCTAAGCAACTCTCTACCTCTCTCCTACCTTTCCTTCTCTCTACTTTTACTACTTTGATATAATAAAATTATTACAGCTACTAGCAGCCTCATAATTTAATTTTAACTATTACAAACTCCAAAACATTAGAAAGTTCATAAATTAGTAAGTTATGTTTCCTACTTTTTCAGGTAAAGCCGCTCCTTTAAAGGGGACTCCATGAGCATTTAGACAACTAACAAAATCTTGTGGTTTGGACTTACCTCAAAAGAGAAAATAATTTGGAAGTTACTAGAGGACTCCTCTGCTGAGACAGTATATGGTCTTTTTTTTTCAGGATTAAGACAACATTATTTAGGGCAAGATAGAATGTGTGTGTGTGTGTGTGTGTGAAACTGAGTAGAGGTGAAAGGGAACCCATGGGGAACATTCTGAGAGAATATTTTAATTCACTATGAAAATTTAACAGAATATAAGGAATTGTACATGTTTCAATCAACTACTTTGCCATGCATTAGTGGTACCTTATTTCCTTTAGATGAAAAAACAAATAAATGCCTTTGATTTTGAAATTTTTTTGCAACCTGCCTATAACTTACTTTTCCAAACCCACTACTCCTCTTTTACCTTCTCACATGCTTCAATTTAATCAAACTAACTTTCAATTCATCACATACGGCATTATGCTTCCTACCTCTGAGTCTCTATTGACTGTGTTCTATGCATTGAATTCACTCCTTATTTGCCTCAGTTTCATACAGTCTTTCATATCCATTAAAACTAAGGCTAGGCTTCACTTTTTTCTTGTATCAGGCCTTACTTCATGGCCTCATTCCCAAATGCTAGTGAACTCCTTCCTTAACCTATCTCATTTCAGCTAATATTTATCCTGCTGATTTCACTGATAAGAATGTAAGCACCTTAGAAGCAGAGGCCACTTCATTTTTCCATATTTCTCCATCACTTAACTGAAATTCACTGACAGATGCAATCTATATTGTAGTAGTGGACAACTAGGTAGATCAATGGATAGAATGCCAGACCTAGAGACAAGAGGTCATTGGTTCAAATATGGCTTCACACACTTCCTACCTGCATGACCCTGGGCATTTAACTCCCATTGTCTAGTTCTTACCACTCTACTCCTTTGGAACCAATTTACAGTATTAATTTGAAGAAGGAAAATAAGGATTAAAAAAAAAAACATACATCTTAGGATTGGCACTGAGAAGTTTGAGAACCAATAGGATGCATGAGAGAGAATAATCAAGAAAGTCTTCAAGATAATGATTGTAGATCACTGGAAAATATTTTAGTTTCATCAAGAAAAATGAATTTTAGAGGATGGTGGTCTATGTCTTTGGGTGAATATTATGCTTTAGAAGTGTTGAGTTCAAAATGTCTGTTGAACATCCACAATGGAGATTTTCTGTACGTTGTTGGTGATAGAGACCAAAAATGAAAAGAGCTATTAGAGTTGGATATAGAGATTTGAAAGTAATTTATATAGATATGGTTTTTGAAACTATGCTCAATGATGGGAATGAAGAAGGAAAAGATGATGAAAGACTGAGAAATACAGTACACCCATCCTTAGGGGCAAGTATAAAGATGAAGGCATAGGAGCATAAACTGGGGTGTTTTCAGATAAGTATGAGGACGAGAATAGAAAAATACCATAAAAACCCAGGATGTACAGAGTATCCAAGATTGGTTTGTCATTGATGCTAAAAGTTGCAAAATGGTCAAGGAGCATGGGAATTAAAAAAAAGAGAGAGAGAGAGAGACTTTCCATTTATCAACTAAGTACCCAGCCATAACCTTGGAGAAAGCTGTTTCAGTTAAATGATGGGAGAAAAGCCAGATTGCAAGGTATTGAAAAGTGAGAGAAAGTTGAGGAAAAAGAAGTAGGGAGAACAAATTGCTTTTTCTATGAGTTCTTCTATTATGGAGAGAAGATATATAGGATTATAACTTGAGAGGCTATCAGGATTAAGTGAAATCTTGTTTTGTTGTTTTGTCTGGTTCTGAGTGAAAGAGAAATGTAGTCATAATCACTAAGAAATAGCCAACATCGATACTTTGTTATAGCTTTTGCACACTGTTTTACCTATGTTATCTCATTTTGCTTATTTGATTATTATCATATGTTGAAGATAAGTAGCCAGTAGGTTAGAGACTAAAGTCACAAAGGAAAGGCAATTATCATAGCATCTTTTGGAGAAGAGGAGATCAAAAGCACAAAATGGAGTTATTGGTTTGCAAAATAGAATAGTTAACTCTCAGTCAGAGAATTAAATATAGGGGGAGAAAATAGCAATAGAGGGGTCACAGAGAATTTTTGAAGTATAACATTAATGAGGGGAACTAGAGATAGCCTCTCCTAAGAGGGAGAGGCTGATGGCGAGGTAAATTGTATCATAGGAGGGCTGAAAAGAGAAATAAAAGCTTAGAACAGCCAGTGAATTCAGAGAGATTAATAAATATTGTCATATTATAATGAGGACCCAACTGAAATTACCTCATATAATTTCGTGGGAATGGTCATGCAATTCTCTTGAAAGGCACTCAGAAGGAAAAGAGGCAACATGGAGGAGTCACCCAACTAAACTAAACTCTCACAATGGTCCCCTCCAAACAATTTTAAAATAACACCTCAAATCCATGAAATGGCAAAGTAAACAAAGGTCATGGTGAGACATTTTTCCAGCCTAAGAAAACTTAAGGGGCAAGCAAGGGAAGTCTATGAGGTTGAAGTGGAAGCCTGTCCAGCATGCACCATAGCAACAGTGGCCTTAGTAGCAGCAGAAGCAACTTTGGGAGTTCTTAGCCCAGAGATGGTGAGGGGGTTAGACAAATGGTCAGAAAGAAATTACAAGGGAAATTTTGCTGCTAATACATAAGATGCTGCTAATTGGCAACTCTCTTAGCCAGAATCATTTCTGGATTCCAGTTTCCAGATGGAGAGGAGCATTGGTTATGGGTAACAAGGGAGCAGAGGCTCTGGTCACATTTCTAAGGCAAAAAAGAACATTTGTTCCATTAGTTCATGCAGCTTCAAAGGATCAGGGTTTTTCCTGGGTGAAGACCAGAGCACAGATTGAGAGAGCCAGGATCACACCTCTCCCAGCATCATTCCAACTGGGATGGCACAGTCAGAATCATACAGCAAATATTTAATTAAATAGAGGACTTTCAAGCATTTTTTATGAAAAGTTCAGAGCTGAATCAATTTAAGATTAAAATAAAAGATTGAAATGAAACATTAAAATGGTAAACATGAAAGAGAAATAATAAGGAATTCATTAAGTTAAACTGTTCATATTCCTATATGGGAAGATGATAATAATAACTCAAAAGACTTTTTTCCATTATTAGATTGTGAGTCAATTATATTGGAATGGTCTAAAAATGATGGAGTAGAAAGAAGGATACATTGGGAGAAGGGGAAAGTAGTGGTAGAATGAGGCAGATTTTCTCACATAAATAATGCAAAAAAGGAAAAACTTTCATGATGGACAGGGAAATGGGGAAGTTGGTGGAAAATTGTTGAACCTTCACTCTCATCAGAACTGGTTCAAAGATGGAATAATATATATATATTCACTAAGTTGTTCATAGAAATGTAATTTACCCAGCAGGTAACTAGGAAGGGAATGGGATAAGAGATATGGAAATGATAAAATAGAGGACAGGTTAACGGAACCAGAGCTCAGAAGCAATATAGACTTTTGAGGAGGCAAAAAAAAAAAGAGTGGGATAAAAAGAAGATAATGGGATTCAAGGAAATACGGTTAGTAATCATAACAATGTGAGTGAAATGAGCCAACCACTAAATTGGAAACATAGCAGAATGCATTAGAAACCAGAATCTAAGAAGATGTTTTGTACAAGAGACACATGTGAAGCAGAAAGACATACATAGAGTTAAAATGAAGGACTGAAATAAAATCAGTTATGCCTTGACTAAAGTTTTAAAAAATTCCAGGATTAGCAATCATGGTCTAAGGGGGGGAGAGCAAAAACATACCTAATTAAAGGAAATAAACAGTGAAATTGAATTTTGCTATGATGGTATCAAAGACAAGGAAATAACATGAAATTTTTATGAGTTTTTCTTGTTCACCTCCTTCCTAAAATGTATGCTTGACTATAGAATTGAATGAAATTAATTTCTCAAACAAACAAACAAAAAAAGATCCGATCAAGGAAAATAAATAGTCAGTTTTCAGAAGAAATCAAAGCTCTCTCTAATCATATAAAAATATTCTAAACCACTATTGATTAGAGAAATGCAAATTTAAACCACTGAGGTACCACTTTACACCTATAATAAATACAATCTTTTGTATATATATATATATATATGTATATTTTTATTTATTTATACATACATATAAATGTATAAAATATTAATAGCAATTCTTTTTGTGTTAGTAAAGAACTGGAAATTTAAGAGAATACTCATTGATTGGAGAATGGCTGAATAAGTGGTGACATATGATTGACAGAGTCCTGTTGTACTATGAGAAATGACAAGGTGGGAAGATTAAAAAAAAGTTGAAATAAAACTTCCCTAAACTAATGTAGAGTGAAAAAAAGAAGTGAGAGATATTGTGTGCAGTAACAAAAAATGTTGCAGTGATGATCAACTGACTTGGCCACTCTGATTAATACAATGATCTAAGACTTATGATTAAAAAATTTCTATCCCCCTTCACAGAGATAACTTATGAACTCTGAGAACAACCTGAAAGATAATGTTCTCACTTTATTTTTCTTACTTATTTAAAAATATAAGTAATACTGAAATATTTTTCATGATTTCATATCCATAATTGTTATCATATTGCTTGTTTCTCAGTGCATGAGGGAGGGGGTAGAAAGGAGGGAGACAATTTGGAACTCAAATTGAAGAAAATAAAAGAATAATAGAAAGAAAGAAAGAATAAATAAAAAACAAATAAATATTAATCATCTCCTTCCTTCCTAGTTTTGCAGGGAGTAAATAGAAGCAGTGTGGCCAAAGTTAAAACATCAAGTGACAATATCAAATGTCTAGAAAGTTAGTTCACTTGCTTAGAGAAGCTGCTAACATAATTAAATGAAGATAATATTTGTGCTAACCAACTTATTGAGTTATAAATCTTTTTAAGTGGTAAAATGTTATAAAACTTTGAACATATGTATGTTTATATATATGCACTATATGTGCACATATATACATATAAGAACACATCTATAAAATTCCATTATTGTTATTATTATCTCATTCTCTTTTATTGGAGCTCAGATTGAAATAGTTCTATGAAAGGTAATTATCCTTTTATTCTCTTATATTTAATATTCTATGAACTATTGTAAAAGAGGTTAAAATAACTTATTTTTGTAGTTGAATAACCATTTTAGAGTTTAATAACTTTCTAAGGAAAAGAGTCAGCAGTTTAAGAGTAGATACAGAGAAGGCAGATTATTGGGCTAACATGTATTTGGCTTTGGTATATGTGTGGTAGGACAAGGGAATAAAGGATTCAATGTTAGAAGACAGCATATAATTTAATTGGTTAATTATGGTGTAAAATGTGAAAAGGGATGAAATTGAAGCTGGGGTAGTTGACTAGAAAAATAAAGAGTCAATTGTTTAGAGGCAACTGAAGATAGAGGATAGATTTTGGAGGAGTGAGAAATGAAAGAACAAATCCCTGTGATTTAAGATAGCAATTTCAGAATTCTGGATAATGGAAGAACAGTTGTGGATGATAGTGACATTATAAAGATCAACACAAAGAAATACCACTAGTAGGTCTCTATCCCAAAAAAGATAATAGGGAAAGGAAAAAAAAAGGACCTACTTGTATGATAAATATTTCTAGTAGCTCTTTTTGCAGTAGTAAAGAATTGGAAACTGAAGGGGTATCCCTCAGCTGGGAAATGGATGAACAAGTTGTGATGTATAATTATAATGGGATACTATTCTGCTATAAGACATGATGAACAGTGTGATCATAAAAATCCTGGAAAATATTCTATGAATTGATGCAAAATGAACAGAACCAGGAGAACCTTGTACACAGAAATAATAGCAATGCATAATGAAATGTGAATTAACTGTCATGAGCAATGCAAGGATGCAAGACAACTATCAGAAATTCATGATGAAAAAGGATACCAACCGCCATAGAAGAAACTAATAAATTTTATGTGTAGTTTGAAGCAAATACTATTTTTCACTTTATTTTGTTGATGAGATTTTTTTCTTATTTAAACAACATACCTTTCAAAACAGGATTAACCTGAAAATAGGTGTTTCATGATAATATATGTATAACCTATATCATATTGGGCTGGGGGAAGAAGAAGGTATGAGGGAAAAACATAGATTGGGAACTATTAGAAAATTATTATTAAAATTGTATCTATATATAGTCTGGAAAAGAAAACTATAATAATTTTTTTAAAAAAAGGATGAACATTATCATCATCAACCCCATTTAGTAGCTGTCCTCTTAGTGACAAGTATATCCATAATTAAGTATGCTGGTCCCTACCTAAACTATGACAACTTAACTATATCTTGATCTTCTCTGAGGTGGCATTACTTTTTAGAGTTTATTGGTGTTAGAATAACCTACTAGAACCCAGGATCACCTTCACACTATGAAGAGTTTAAAGCAATGAAATTTAAAATATGATTCTTTTGAGAATCAGAGCTCCATGGAAACCTCCAGATCAATCTGCATCATTCTTTTTAGGCATTCCTTTTCCCACAGCCTTTTCTTCCTTCTTAGTGTCATTCAAAATTTTGGCAAGCATGTTTTGTTCTCCAGAGCATTACATTCCTCTTGAGATGAATGGTTCTTGACTCAAATTGAGCAAAATAGTTTTACTTGCAGAATGAAAGAAAAATGAAAGCATCTGTGGCCTCTGACAACTACCATTGCTCAAAGTCAAGTTGCACATTTAGATGAGACTTTCATGGGAAAGGTAAAGAAAAGAAACCAGAACTGGTCAAGGTAGAGCCAAGTCTTGTGGTTTCCCAATTTCACATGATGAATTCGATATACACTTGACAAAGATTCCAGGTGACATTTATGGGGATTTTTTTCATATGTTCTATTGACACTATAAACCCCAACTCTCAAACTTAGAATTTAAAGTGAAAGGCAAAGGCATCATGCAGAAACATAGCCTTTTTCTTGACCCTGGTTCACTTCTTATCTACATTTCAAAATAGATGGATAGGGCTGTGTTGGTGGTAAAGGAAGCAGCATTGGAACCCATGAACCCCAGTGATTGAATTGGAGAATATTAAAGAGATCAGGTCAATATGGAAAAGGAGGAAACACTTGAAGCTTGCTAGCCATTGCCCAAACAACCAGAAAAGAAAAAGAAATAAACCTCATGAATAATGGAGAAACAAAACCAACAGAAAAAAGAGTTAAAATATTTCTCTGTCCCAGAAGAGAATGAAGAAACAGCAAGGAGCACTCATTTCATTGGGTTAAGATGAGAGAGCACGGTCCAAGCCTCAGCAGAACTTGGATAAAATACAGCACAAATGACTGAGGAAGGAACATAGTCAACTTATTGTAGACTCAACAGGGTAAGAATGGAGACCAATACAATATAGAATAAGCTGCAGTGGGAGAAAAATGGCACAACACATAGTTCAACCAGAACAGAGGCCCAGAACAGGCAGTAGTGGGAGATAGTCAAACATAGGTAGAATTGTGTAGACCCTAACTTGAACAAGATGAACTGAACAGCTGTAACCTTCATACAGCAGGTCAACCAGGTCACCTCTGCAGAATGCTCAATCTGAGATTTGAGAGACTGATCCCATCCCAGTACAACACAAGGAAAGAATATTACTCCCTCCACCCCAGTAACAAAGCTAAATTCTCTTTGTTGATTTGAACAAAATCAAGAAGAAAAATCAAAATGAATAAACACAGAGAAAAAGTTTTATGCTAGGAAAAAAATTGCAATGAGAGATGTGACCAAAATACAAGATTAGAAGGGGACAACAATACAATAATAAAAACATGTGAAGACTCAAAGGAAAATATGAAAGGATGTCAAGACCAAGATGAACCCTGGAAGAGCTCCAAAATGTAAAAATAAATAAATAAATGAGAAGAAACTTAAAAGAAAATTAGAGAAAAAATGATATAAAGAAGCCAATAGCCTAGAACAAAATCTTATCAAAGAAAACAGTTTCTTAAGAGGAAAAGGGGTTGCAATACGTAAAACTGGAAAATAACTCTCAAGAAATGAAGTACAAAGCCTCAAAAAAGAAATTAGCTTCCAAAAATTAGGGTTGGATAAATGGAAGTTAACAGCTTCATGAGAGAACAGGAAATAATAGAACAAATTAAAAAAGAAAAGATAGATCTGGGAAAGATCATCTAAGAATGACCCAAAAGCTAAAGAAAGAAAAAAAAAATGTCTATACACTATATTAAAATAAACTATCAAGAAAAACTACCATGATGTTTTTGTACAAGGAGTGAAAATAGAAATTGAAAGAATTCCAGTCATCTGAAAGAAATTCCAGATTTAAAAATCTCAGGAAAATTATAGCTAAATTCCAGAACTCCCAAGCCAAAGAGAAAACATTACAAGAAGTCAGGGGGGTGGGGAGAGAAGAAATCAAATATTGTGGAACCACAATCAGGCTTATAAAAGACCTAATAGCTTCTACATTAAAGAATAAAAAGGTATGGAATCTGATATTCCTCAATGCAAAGGATTTAGTCCTATGACCAAAAATCATCTATTCAGGCAAACTTTGCATTAATTCTATAAAGATTAAAATTTAGGGAATATGGGGAGAATGAGGCAGGTAGAAATTAGTTTCTCTCTGCAAGGAGTATTATATTTTTAGAGGTTTTTTAAAGGTTAAAGATTAAAGAATATGCAAGTAAGAAACATGTGCCTAGGCCAGAGGCCTAGACAAAATAACCTCACATTAGGGTCTGCTCCAAAACGGAAGTCCAAAAGAGAGAGCCCAAAAACCTTTGCCACCAGCTTAAATCCTTCCTCGATCTCGGCCCACCTCAGAATTCCCCTGAGAATACAAAGCATTTGGGGGAAGTGGAGCAAAGGCTTGTGGGGATTATAGTCCTGTATTTGAGTATTTTTTACAATTCTCAAAGAAAATAAATGGATATTTAATGAAATAAAGGAATTTCAGAAACTTCCATTGAAAAGATCAGGGTTAAAAAGCAAATTCAATGATCAAATGTGATACTAAAAAAAATAAAAAAGCAGAAAATTTTAAAAAAAAGAAGAAACTCAGGGGATTCAGTTCTGTTAAATTAATATACTACTACACACAAAATTGGTAACCAATAAGATTTCTATAGTATAAGAGATGCTTAAGGTATTTAATATACTTAAAATACTAAAGAGAAATAATGAGATTAAACTAAACACATTCCTTGCATGAGAAAATAATAACTAGAATACTTAAGATATTTATTATACTGGAAATATTTAAGATACTTTAAGGTAATTGAGAGAAATAATGGAATTAAAATGATTCCATAACTAGTAAGGTTTTAACTAAGAAATATCAGGGAGGACCAAAGGAAATAATTAGTCACTCAACACACAATGGCAAGCGACCACAGTAATTTAGTGTTTGACAAATCCAAATATCTTAAGTTTTTAGAAAAAGAACTAAGTATTTGACAAAAATCAAAGGGAAAACTTGAAAAGAGTATTGTAGAAATGAGGCATAGGTCAACGCCTCACTCCTTATACAAAGGTCAAGTCAAAATGAATGCATGGTTTAAAAATAGAGTGATAGCATAAACAAATTAGGGCAGCACAAAATAGTTTACATGACAGATCTATGGATAAGGGAAAAATTTAGGTCAAAACATGACATAGATAATATTATAAGATATAAAATGGATAACTTTGGCTACATTAAATTAAAAAATGTTTCCATGCAAACTAAAGCAATAAAAGCAAAATTAAAAGGCAAATATGAATACTATTGTGCTCAAAGGAATAATTTTAACTGGAGGAAATCCATGTGAATTGGAACAACCTCCAGGAAGTGATGCAGAATTAGAGGAGCAGAACCAGGAAAACATTGTACACAGAGACAGATACACTGTGGCACAACTGAATGTAATGGACTTCTATATTAGTGGTAATGCGGTGATCCTGAACAACCCAGAGGGATGTATAAGAAAGAACACTATCCACATTCAGAGGAAACACTGTGGGAGTAAAAACACCAAAGAAAAACAACCGCTTGATTACATGGGTTGAGGGGGATATGATTGGGGGTGTAGACTCTAAATGATCATCCTAGTGCAAACAACAACATGGAAATAGTTTCTGTTCAAGGACACATGTAATAACCCAGTGGAATTGCACATCGACTACTGGAGGGGTGGGAAGGAAAGAATATGATTCTTGTAACCAAGGAATAATGTTCTAAATTGCCTAGATAAAATTTTCAAAAAAAAAATAAATAAAAGGCAAACAAACTGGGGAAAATATTTATATCAAGTTTCTGTGACAAAGGCTTCATTTCTCAAATATATAGAGAATTAAGTCAAATTTATAAGAATACAAAACATTTTCTAATTGACAAATGGTCCAAAAATATGAACAGGAAATTCTCAGATGAAATTAAAATCAACTTTATTCATCTGAAAAATTCTCAAAATCACTATTGATTAGAGAATTGCAAATTAAAACAACTCTGAGATACCACTTCATACCCATCATACTGACTAATATGACAGAAAAGGAAAATGATAAATGTTAAGAGGGAATATGGAAAAACTGGGACACTAATACAATTCTGTTAGAGCTGCAGACTGATACAACCATTTTGGAAAGCAATCTGTAATACCCAAAGGGCCATACAACTGTATAGAACCTATGACCTAGCACTACTAGGCTTGTATCCCAAAAAGATTAAAGACAGGGGAAAATAATCTACCTGTACAAAAATACTTGTTTATATCAGATCTTTTTGTGGGGGAAAACAATTGAAAAATGAAAGAATGTCCATCAACTGGGAAATGGCTGAACAAGTTGTGCTATAATCTATAAAAAATAAGTTTATGAAAATAAAAATAGAAAAAATACATTTATTAAAAATATAATATTCTAGTTATTGTGCTAAGAATATACTAAGAATAAAAATATATGTGTAGCCATGTTTTAGCTCAGGCACAGACCCGAAAATAACAGTGACATCAACTTCAACCTCCCAGGGATAGATCTGACTGTATCAGAATCAATCTCTTTTTTTCCCCAAAACATCTAGAGATAAAGGACACATTCACTCATAATAAGTGGCACCATGACCTAAAGGGAATGGGAGAAAGCTAGCAAAACCTAAAGGCTACTTCTCCTTTTCCTTAGACCATGTGGATCAGAGAAATAAGCCTGGGATTCTCAGCTTGGGTTTCTGGTCTTTTTTCTTTGACCTTTTAAGTTGTAGGTGAAATGAGCTTGAGCCACAGGAACCTCAGCTTCTCAGAGCTTCCATGCTGGGCTAATAACAGCTGCCCTAGAACTCTGGGCTTCATCATCCCTTTGGATTTAGTCACCAGTTCAGAATCTAGAATTGTAAAGGACAAATAGACAAAAACTAAGATTCCTAGCCAAAAAGCCATATGGCAAAAGGGAAAGTTCTATTCAGAATCAGTTTCACTTCTCCCACCCCAGTTAGTCTATAGTAGTGTCAGTCATGAATGATTCTTTCTCCTCTGGGTGCTGCTGGGGGGGGGGGGGAGGAGAGAGAGAGATAAAGAGAGAGAGATAGATAGAGAGAGAGAGGAGTTCTAAGGAGTCTGGGACTCATCTATGCATGAAATGATATAGTTAACATGTATTCATACTCCAATGGAAGTTTGTGGACAAACTTGCCAATAGAGAAAGAGACTGTAGAGGTATAGTCATTGTAATAATGAAGACAAATCTTATATGTAATATTTAAAATGCTACCTGTAAAATTTAGAAATTGGTTTTGTTAAATAATATTAGTGAAAAAAATTGTGGTAGTCATTTCTAAAATTAACTCAATTCACAAGGGTGATGATAGCTTTTAACAATTTAATTTAATATAAATATAATATAAGAAAGAAATAAGGAAGGAAGTAGAAAATTATTTCCTAGCCTACCACTCTCAAGTCTGATCTGTAGATTTTAGCTCACTTCCCAACAAGGTTCTGATCTCCACATGCAAGTCTGGTATTCTCTTCAGAGCAAGAGTCTTAACAGCCCATAAGGGTGTCTTCCACCCAAGCCACCAACACCAAATGGAGTAGAAGAATAAATCCCAGAAAGTTCATGCCTAACAGCCTGATCTTCTCTACAGCCTCATCTTTTATAGTCTTTTCCCCCATGTCTCTTCCTGTCTCTCTGAGCTGGTCTATCGCATATCAGGAAACAAAGTCTCTCTGGCCCAGATTCATAACCCTTAGTTCTGGGTCATGTTCCTAGGGCTCTTAACCTGTGACCTCTGTTTGGAGCATTCCAGCCACACTAATGGGATGGGTCAGACAAGAAGAAAGTTCATGATCCTGGGAGGAAAGTGTTCCCTTTACACACATTACAAAGAAATTTATTTTAGTCTTTGGAATTCTGGGTCTCTTGATCATTTTATGATTATATTCCTTAACAGTTCCTTCTGCAATTGTAATCCTTTTGCATATCCTGATTGTTTCAAAGAGAGATTTGGGATTCAAGTTGTTATGACGCAACTTGCTGGACTCAGTTTTCTCATTGCTGTTCTCTGTCATTTAAGACACTTAAACATTTGTTAAGTGCTTATGTGCCAAGGACTTTACTTAATACTGAAAATACAAAAAAGGCAAAATCAGTTCCTGCCTTCAAAGGGCTCATAGTGCAAATAGCATAATATGTATTTATCAATAAAATATATACACACATATACATATATATACATATATATATACATATATATATATATATATATATATATATATATATATATATATAGTATAAGTGATTGACCAGGCATTGAACTCCAAATTGATTTAATATTGACATCTCTAAGAGGCTTCAGAGGTCCTCACTGCTCTTTAGGCCTGTTCATGACACATCAAACCAATGATTCTTCCCCTTCCACTTTTCAGTCACTTCTTATTCCTGGAAAGGATAACATTCAATTACTTAACAGCTTTATTCTTCATTACTCTGATTCAACAGATCAAAACATTCCTTCCTGACCATCACTCCTCTGTAAAAATTAAATTAGTCTAGTAATAGAAATATTAGATTTTTGTAAGGCTTATTAAAGGTTATTAGAAAATCAAGGAATAAAGAAAATACACCTAGTGTTCATGACTGATTAGCCAATTCAGAATGCCCAGGATTAGTTTACTTACTACACCATTGCAATGGCAGAGTAGAGAGACCACGTGTGAGGCAGAGAGCCAGTTAAATACTCATTGTGATCTCTCCCAGGTAGAGACTCAGTTGAGATTATAGGGAATTCTGGGAAATACCAAGGACTTCTGGGGATTGAAGTCTAGGGTTCAAATCTCCATTTTACACCTCTAAATATGTCATCTTCCCTTATTGAAGTTTATCACTTTGAGAACAGGATTTATCTTTGCTTTTTTATCTGTTTTGTTTTATTTTGTCTTTGTGCCCCCAGGACAGCGAATGACATGACAAAGACTGAATAATTAATTTTCTTTTTTTTTCTTTCATTCATTCATTCATTCATTCAATCATAGTAGTATACATAAAAGCTCTTGGTAACTCAAGAGGTTAAGCCCTTAAAAACTACTTTTATTCACAGGCTTGTGGGCAAAAACCTTATTCCCTCTCTTAGAGTATCTGTTTTTCTCCATCTCTATCCACACCATGGATCAAAATGGCTATCTTAGAAATGTGTCAGAAGCCTAAAAAGTTGGATTAAAGTATCAGGGCTGTCAGGTATTGACCAGCTAATCTTGTAACCTCAGACTTCCTCTCTTTAACTCTTGTCTGACCCTGCCCAAGCAAATGGGGAGAGGTACTTGTATTCCTAGTGAGAATGGAAAAACAAAAATGGTAGAAACAATCACCTCTTTCTCTCTATCCCCACAAAGAACTCTCCAGGACTTGAAAACACATGACAGTGTTTAACAGGTAAATAAACCTCCTTTGTACACTTGGGCCTGGATGCTATCCTTTGTTTGTTTTGTTTTTTTAAGTGATTAATTTGTATTTTGGGGTTGTTTTTCTGGTGGCAGTTTAATGTGTTAGGAAGGAGAACCTCTCAAACCTTCATAGCCTGAAAGTCAAAGGATATTTATTCCTGTGTCTTTTTTTTCAAATGTTCAATGGTTATAAAACATATTCCTTCTGTCAGTTTGACAAGGGCATAGTGTGTCTTAAAATAATGGTTTTCACCATAGAGTTCTTCAATCCGCCAATCAATAATTATTAAGTGTTACTATGTGCCAAGCCCTGTGCTTAACAGTAGAAATAAGAAAAAAGCAAAGAAGGAATGGGAATAAAAGATGAAATTTTAATTGAAACTTAAGGGAGGAAAGTCAGTAGATGGAGAGAAGATTGGAGAGAGCATTCTATATATATAGGGAACAGATAAAAAATGAAGAAGTTGTCCAACTAAATCAGAACAGAACCTGATTCATGGTTTCTTCATGGCTATGACTTCTTTCTCTAGCGTTAGTACATATACGTAGTAGATATTTAATAAACATTTGTTGTATTGCCTTGAAATCCCTCTTCTTCACATGGCTTCTGGCTTTTCAATGACATTATAGGACTTTATATTTGTAAATGTAGATGGAATTAACTATTTAATTTAATCACTAGAGGGAGGGGGACATCATACTCAGAAGCAAGCATTTTATTTCCTTCTTTATTGCATTTGTTTTTCCAAAGCCATAAGTTGTAATCTTGTGTCTCGAGGCCCTGTCTGCTCCAGTGTAAGTGAAGAAAGGCTTTTCATTTTCCCTCTTAGATCATAAGTGCTATATTATTAGTGCCGCCTCAGCTTTAAACCAGGTTGCAAGCTGCTTATTCTTCAAAATGAAGCTTTATTTTTTAGCTTAATTGCTTTTGCAGGAGTATTATTAACTTCCAGAAGGAGGGGGAAAAATGAGAACAGCAGTAGATGTAGTTCAGTATATTTTGAAGCTGAACACACATTTCAAAAACTAATGCAGCAATACTGAACCAATTATAAAGAATATTATTATGGAAATATACATAGCAGGGATAATTATAGAAATGAAGGTCTTTTAAATACCAGGTGTAGGCACCATCTGTGTTTATCTGTCGCTTCTCTTAACACACTAAATAACAAAGAACTCTGTTGCCCTGAGAGACTGGAAAATACCTTAAAGATATTTTTGACTCCTCTACTCTTTGACTCTCCACAATCATGTACCTGGTATTGCTGATTCTTTCGCAGAATCTCAAAGAAGGAAGGGCCTTCCGTGGTCATCTAATTAAATTAGTATGTGATTAGACCATCCCTCTACTTTTCATCTCCCCAGCAGCTTGCCCTCCCCTAAAAATAAATGTACTCTGAGGCTTGATATCAGTCCAGAGAGTCTATATATGCACTAACCTTTCAGTCAGGGCAGTGGATAAAGTACTAGGCTTGGACTCAGGAAGACCTGAATTCAAATCCTTCCTTAGATATTTACACTGACAACTGTTCATTTAGATTTCACTTGAAGATTTGCTGTGATGAGGAACTCAGTAACTTTCAAAGTAGCCCACTTTCAGACTGTTTTTGTTGTTTAAAAAAAAAGGAGATTATATCTTTTGTTGCTACTTAATCAGACTAGATATCCCCTCAGGATAGGTGAGTCCCCTAAGGAGTTTGTGTAGTGGTCTCTTTTCTCCATCATCAGACAGAGCCCCATTTGCTATATTTCCTCCATTTTTTTAGAGAAGTTAGTAACTACAACCCCTATGTCCATTTAAACACAATATGTGATTAGCTTTTACTTAGGAAAATTTGTTTTAAATTATTGGAATTATAAACATTTTCCTCTCTCCAATACATTGGGGGCAGTACATTTGCTGAAACTTCTTAGTCTCAAAGGGAGTTGACTCTCAATGTAGCCCATTGGTCCTACCAAGTTTATATCTAGATGATTATTTTTTTCACTTTAGTTTATTTGGGAGTCTTTGGTTTTATATAATTATTCTCTTACAAAAAGGAACTATATGGAAATATGTTTTACATGATAATTATATGTATAATCCATATCAAATTGCCTGCCATTTCCAGGAGAGATGAGGGAAAGGAGAGAGGAGGACAATTTGGATCATGTAACTTCAGAAAACATATGTGGAAAATTGTCATTACATGTAATTAGTAAAAGAAAATATTTTTAAAAAATAAACAAAATGCAATTTTTAAATTTATTTATTTTTTAGTCAATTTATAACATTATTCCTTGGTTACAAGAATCATATTCTTTCCCTCCTTCCCCTCCCCCAACCCTTTCTGTAGCCAATGCACAATTCCACTGGGTATTACATGTGTCCTTGATCAGAACCTATTTCCATGTTGTTGATGTTTGCACTAGGATGATCATTTAGTCTACATCCCCAGCCATATCCCCTCAACCCATGTAATGTAAAGATTAAAATTTTAGGGGAGACGGAGGCAGGTAGAAATTAGTTTCTCTCTGCAAGGAGTATTATATTTTTTAGAGGTTTATTAAGAATATACAAGTAAGAAAAAACACGTGCCTAGGCCAGAGGCCTAGACAAGACCTCGCCTACATTATGGAAAGAGCCACATCTGCCCCAAAACAGAAGTCCAAAAAGAGAGAGAGCTCAAAAGCCTTTTCAATCAGCTTAAGTACCTTCTCGATCTTGCCCACCTCAGAATTCCCTGAGATTACAAAGCATTTTGGGGAAGTGGAGCAAGGACTTGTGGGGATTGAAGTCCAGAGTTCAAATCTCAATTTTACAGTAATCAAGAAGTTGCCCTTCTTAGGTCTTTCTCTACTCCCACAGTTTTTCCTCTGGATGTAGATAGTGTTCTTTCTTATAGATCCCTCTGAGTTGTTCAGGATCACTGCATTGCCCCTAATGTAGAAGTCCATTACATTCAATTGTACCACAGTGTATCAGTCTCTGTGTACAATGTTCTCCTGGCTCTGCTCCTTTCACTCTGCATCAATTCTTGGAAGTTGTTCCAGTCCCCATGGAATTCCTCCACTTTATTATTCCTTTGAGCATAATAGTATTCCATCAACAACATATACCACAATTTGTTCAGCCATTCCCCAATTGAAGGGCATCCCCTCATTTTCCAAATTTTTGTGACCACAAAGAGCACAGCTATGAATATTCTTGTACATTTCTTTTTACTTATGATCTCTTTGGGGTACAAACACAGCAGTGCTATGGCTGTATCAAAGGGTGTCTAGATGATTATTGCTGATACTGATTCTTAAATTACATCTGTGTTGGATTCCCAAAGATTTCTCCCACAGTCTCCTCTTGTTTTTCAGGACATTTGTTTTCTACAAATCTGAATTTAGTCTCTACGGCAGTGATGGTGAACATATGGCACGGATGCCAATGATGGCACACAGAGTGTTCTCCGTACTCCCAATGGGAGTACTTTCTCACTCCACTGTGTGGGGTAGGGAGAGTGCCCCACATGTGGTGTGGGGAAGGACATGGCATGCATTCTCTGGGAGGGAGGCAGCACAGTGGGGACCAGCACTCCATCTCTAAAAGGTTCTCCATCACAGCTTTATGAGATGATAAGGATCCTGCTAGACCTTTCAAACCTAAACTTCACTCCCTTCACAGATGACCAGAAAAGATAACGAAAGCCAACAAACCTTTCTGAATGCTTCAGCAGTCAATTAAATATATCTGCTTTCAGAAAGAATCAAACTGAAGCAGGTTTAGAGTCTCTACACATGCTTCTTAGTTTCTCTCACCAAGGTACTTCCACCACCCTTGTGGGATTACCTCCCTAGAGTCCCCTCTATGGAAAAAAACCATATTTTCCCTAATGAACGCTTTGACTCACTGTAAATAGCCCTTCCCACAAATTCCAGATTTCCAGTACTCTTCCATGTGTAGTGTTATCTTTCCATTTTATAATGTGAAGGAGAAAGTTGTCTTGTTTGCTTGTATTTGTGATCCTATGGATTAGCACAGTTCTCAGTGCATCAAAAAGGCTTAATAAATGCTTTAACTACCCAGCTATCTGAAGTTTTTATTAGTTTCTCTGCAACTCTCTGCAATACTCATCCCTAGCTCTGCCATCTGGGACCAAACAAAGGAAGTCTGCTCACTTCTTCATTATGACAGCCCTTCATATATTTGAAAGCAGCTATGATTCACTCTTTCCCCCGAAGTGTTGCCTTCTTTCGGAAAAATATAGTTACTTCAATTAATCTTTGTGTGGTCTCTGGCATTAATGCTATACTTATCACCTTCTTTTTGATGTGCTACTGCTTATTAAAGCCCTTCCTATCATTCGTCCAGCAGAGTTCAATACCTCCGATTTGTTTGAACAAAAACAGAACCACAAAAACTGTTACCTCTTCTGGACCTTCTATCTCTCTATTCTTATTTCGGGTCCCTAACCCTGCAAAAAATTCTTTTTTTAATATTTCTTAATTTTGCTCCTCCTTCCCATACCTATAGCACCATCCTATTCATACTCCTCCATGCTTTTTTTTTTTAATAGTTACTCTTTATCTCCTGTAGATTTTACTATAAAAGTTTGTCTACAATCTCCTCAGTTCTGGGCATTTCAATCCATCACAAACCATGTTGCCAGAATAAACTGCTTGAAAACAAATTATCATTCTACCTCTTCTATGCTTAAGCACTTCTAATGGTTCCTCATTATTCAGCTTATCAAAAACGAATTCCTCAAGTTGTCATGCAAAATCTTTTATTAATGGGTACATTTTTCCTCTAACTTCATCTTTTTTTTTCCGTCATTGATACAATCTCCTCCCCCATAGACATTTTTTTTAATGGACACATAGTTGTTGTTTTCATCATTTATAAATTTCCCTCACTTCCCCTCTCTTTCTCCATTCTGCTCTTTGACCTGTATCCATCTATTCACCCTTCATTCCCCTCTTCTAATCCATTTCCTCTGCCCTCACTTCATTCCTTTCACTCACTTTTATCCTTCATTCTCTCTCTTACTCCCTCTTCCTTCTCTTGTTTATTCTTCTTCTCTCTCTTCTCTTCCTCACTTTTCTCCATTTTAAAGTTCATGAAGGGCTTTTCTCCGCAACACTGTGGAGTATAATCAGTATAAGTGTCATTATTATCATTTTACAGATTAGGAATATGACTCCCCAAAAAGATTAAAGCGAGTTTGTAGCTGGAGCTGGGATTTGGGCCCACAGTTATCATGGATTCAAGTTCAAGAACTCTACATAATATCATACTACCTCTTTAAGAAAAACAAAAAAGAGAGAACTATGCATGTGAAAGTATATTCATTTTTCTGTGCCCCTACATCCTCCATGTAAATTCCCTTCAATACTTGATCTTTCTGGACCTGACTCAAAACTCATCACCTCCAGTGATCTTTTCCTACCTCACTAAAACAGAGTGTTTTTGCAAAGTCCCATTGCAATTTTAAGCATTATGAACTTAAAAAAGTATTAATTCTGTAAACTTATAAAAACAGATTTAGGTTGATTATTTACATTTTTAAAATATCAATATGCCTCTTATTAAAACTCAACACAGCCACCATCTTGCTATGTTGCCCCAACAGATGTTCAAACTCTATAAAAAATTTCATTAGCTACTCTAAAATCAAAAACTGAAAGGACTGCTTTTGTAATGCCAGCTTTAAAATATTTTAAATTAAATTAAATTTATTTAGAATATTAATTAAATCAAATTAAATTTATTTAGAATATTTTCTATGGTTACATGATTTATGATTTTTCCCTCCCTTCCTTCCCCCTCCCAGAGCTAACAAGAAATTCCACTAGGGTTTACATGTATCATTGTTCAAAACCTAAAAGGAAATTTTTCAATATGATTTCACGACAAAAGGTCTATTAGACATAAATCTTGTCTCCAAGCATAAGGACTTGTTCTACTTATCCATGACTCTGAGAAAGTATCATTCAGAAATTATATTACAGGCAGTAATAAAGACCGCATTCATTGTCCTATTAAAATGTATTATTATAGAGAGTAGCCAGGCAGCTCAGTGGATTGTGAGCCAGACTAGAAATGTGATATCTTGAATTAAATTCTGACCTCAGATACTTGCTAGCTGTGTGACCATGGGCAAGTCACTTAACCCTGATTGTTGAGTCCTTATCACGCTTCTACTTTGGAACCAATTCACAGTATTGATTCTAAGTCAGAAGGTAAGGGTTTTAAGAATAAAATACAAAGTAGTATTCCAAATCACAAAACCAAGTAACGTTCAAAAGAAGACATATATTTATATAACTAAACATTTAAAATTATAGTTGTGGCATTTTTATTTCTGAAATTATTAAAGTTTAAAATTTAGCAGACTCTTCTTTTTATTATGAATTTTATAAATATCAGTAAACATGAACCATCCCTTATACAAAGAACAGAAAAAAAGGACAGCATATAAAATTAGGACTCTTCAATAAGTACAAGCTTTTTATGAGAAGGATGGGGAAGAGACAGGTTATGGCAAATTTAGTAGTTATGACTTTTTCTAAATCACTTTCTGAATTTCTCTCTGTTCTCTTTTGTATATTTTTCATTGATTCATTTGTTATTTTTTAACTACCACTATCTCTTCTCCTCACAAATAATCATCCAATTAGTAGTACCTTAGCTTGTTTGGTGAGAGGGGGAAGGGAATACACATCTTTTAAATTCCTACTATGTGATACCATGAATTCCTACATTGTAATACAAATTAGGGGAATACAAAATAGTTTACTTGTCAGACTTATGGATGAAGGAAGAGTTTAGGTCAAAACAAGATATAGAGAATATTTTGAGATGTAAAATAAATAACTGTGACTACATAAAATTTTAGAAGTTTCTACACAAATGAAAGCAATGTAACCAAGATAAAAAGGCAAACAACAAACTAGGGGAAAATTACAAGTCTCTCTGAAAAAGGCTTCATTTCTCAAATATACAGAGAACTAGGTCAAACTTATAAGAATATGCTTCAGCATTTCTCAATTGAGAAATGGTAAAAGACATGAACTGGAAATTCTCAATTGAAGAAATTAAAATGTTCATTAGTCATATTAAAAAAAAAATGCTCCAAACCACTATCAGTTAGAGACTGGAACCATAACAAACAGATGGAATTTGAATGTAAATTGGAACATATATCATTTTTATTTCCTCCATGAATTTTAGTCTAATGCAAATAATATGTGCTTTCTTTCACAACATAATGAGTAAGGAAATATGTATTATGTGATAATTTATGTATGGCATTTATCATATTATCTATCTTCTTGCTAAGAGGGAAATATGGGAAGGAGAGAGAAAGAACATGGATTGCAAAATATTTTAATGTGAATTTTAAGAAATTTCATTGACATTTAATCCAGAGAAATAAATCTATCTAAAATGACTGTGTTTCAAGCATTATGCCAAGCAATTTAATGATATCTCATTTTAGGCATACTTAAAAGAAAAGAAATCTGCACATATACTTCTGGAAAGATGAGGGTAATAGAATTTATCACCAGTCCTGTGGTGACTTGAATGTTCATTTCATTGATTGCACTTCTTTTTTTTTATTGTTTTAATTAATTTATTTAGGATATTTCTCCATTGTTACATGATACATGATATTCTCACACCTCTTCCTTCCCCCATCCCGGAACTGACAAGCATTTCCACTGGGTTATACATGTATCATTGTTTAAAACCTATTTCATGTTATTCATACTTGCAATAGAGTGATCTTTTAAAGTCAAAATCCGCAATCATATACCCATCGAACCACGTGATAGATCTATTTTTTTTCTTCTGTGTTAATGTTCTCCAAGTCCTTTCTCTGAATGGGGATTGTGTTATTTCTCATAAATCCCTCAGGATTGTTCTGAATCATTGCATTGCTGCTAGTAGAGAAATCCATTATGCTCGATTGTGCCACAATGTATCAGTCTCTGTGTATAATGTTCGCTTGGTTCTGCTCCTCTCACTCTGCATCAATTCCTGGAGGTTGTTCCAGTTCATATGGAATTCCTCCAGTTCATTCTTCCTTTGAGCCCAATAGTATTCCATCACCAACAGATACAATCATTTGTTAAGTCATTCCCCAATCAAAGGGCATCCCCTCATTTTCCAATTTTTGCCATCACAAAAAGCTCAGCTATGAATATTTTTGTACAAGTCTTTTTCCTTATTATCTCTTTGGGGTACAGACCCAGCAGTGCTATGGCTGGATCAAAGGGTAGATATTCTTTTGTCACCCTTTGGGCATAGTTCCAAATTGCCCTCCAGAATGGTTGAATCAATTCACAACTCCACCAGCAATGAATTAGTCTCCCTACTTTGCCGCATCCACTCCAACATTTATTGCATTCCTTTGCTATCATATTTGTCAATCTGCTAGGTGTGAGGTAGTACTTCAGAGTTGTTTTAATTTGCATTTCTCTAATCAGGAGGGATTTAGAGCACTTTTTCATGTGCTTATTGATATTTTTGATTTCATCTTGTGAAAACTGCCTATTCATGTCCCTTGACCATTTGTCAATTGGGGAACCACTTTAATTTTGTTCTCCCAGTTTGTTGCTTTCCTTCTAATTTTGGTTGCACTGTTTTTGTGTCTACAAAACCTTTTCAATTTGATGTAATCAGTAATTCATTTTACATTTTGTAATGTTATCTATCTCTTGCTTGGTCCTAAACTAAAGAAGTCTTTAAGATAACAGTATCCAGTTTTAAAGTTTAGTAACTTGCTTAATGAGTAATATTGGCAATATGGAATCTAGGGGAGAAAGACTAGGATGGTAGAACTTCAAACTATGAAATTTTTTTCTTTGTTTTTTCCACTTTAAACATTATTTTATTTGGTCATTTCCAAACATTATTCATTGGAAACAAAGATCATTTTCTTTTCCTCCCACCACCCCCCTCCCACCACCTCTCCCATAGCCGACGCACGATTCCACTGGGTATCACATATGTTCTAGATTCGAACCCATTTGCATGTTGTTGGTATTTGCATTAGAGTGTTCATTTAGAGTCTCTCCTAAGGCGTATCCCCCCAACCACTGTAGTCAAGCAGTTGCTTTTTGTTTTTATTCCCATAGTTTATCCTCTGCTAGTGGATAGAGTTTTTTAGATCCCTGCAGACTGTTCAGGGACATTGCATTGACACTAATGGAGAAGTCCATTACCTTCAATTGTACCACAATGTATCAGTCTCTGTGTATAATGTTTTCCTGGTTCTGCCTCTTTTGCTCTGCATCACATCGTGGAGGTTGTTCCAGTCCCCATGGAATTCCTCCACTTTATTATTCCTTTTAGCACAATAGTATTCCATCACCAACATATACCACAATTTGTCCAGCCATTCCCCAATTGAAGGGCATCTCCTCATTTTCCAATTTTTGGCCACCACAAAGAGCAGAGCTATAAATATTCTTGAACAAGACTTTTTACTTATTGTTTTTTTGGGGTACAAACCCAGCAGTGCTATAGCTGGATCAAAGGGCAGACAGTCTTTTATCGCCCTTTGAGCATAGTTCCAAAGTGCCCTCCAGAATGGTTGGATCAATTCACAACTCCACCAGCAATGAATTAGTGTCCCTACTTTGCCACATCCCCTCCAGCATTCATTACATTCCATAGCTGTCATGTTAGCCAATCTGCTAGGTGTGAGGTGATACCTCAGAGTTGTTTTGATTTGCATCTCTCTGATTATAAGAGATGTAGAGCACTTTTTCATGTGCTTATTAATAGTTTTGATCTTTGGCCGAAAACTGCCTATTCATGTCCCTTGCCCATTTATCAATTGGAGAATGGCTTGATTTTTTTTGTACAATTGATGTAGCTCTTTGTAAATTTGAGTAATTAAACCTTTGTCAGAGGTTTTTATGAAGATTGTTTCCCAATTTGTGGCTTCCCTTCTGATTTTAGTTACATTGGTTTTGTTTGTGCAAAAGCTTTTTAGTTTGATGTATTCCAGATTATTTATTTTGCATTTTATGATTCTTTCTAAGTCTTGCTTGGTTTTAAAGCCTCTCCTTCCCAATGGTCTGACATGTATACTATTCTGTGTTTGCCTAATTTTCTTATAGTTTCCTTCTTTATGTTCAAGTCATTCACCCATTTTGAATTTATCTTGGTGTAGGGTATGAGGTGTTTATCTAAACCTAATCTTTCCCACACTGTCCTCTAATTTTCCCAGCACCTTTTATGAAATAGTTGATTTTTTGTCCCAAAAGCTGGGATCTTTGGGTTTGTCATATACTGTCTTGCTGAGGTCACTTACCCCGAGTCTATTCCACTGATCCTCCTTTCTGTCTCTTAGCAAGTACCAAATTGTTTTGATGACCACTGCTTTATAGTATAGTTTGAGATCTGGGACTGTAAGGCCCCCTTCCTTTGAATTTTTTTTTCATTATTTCCCTGGATATCCTTGATCCTTTGTTCTTCCAAATGAACTTTGTTATGGTTTTTTCTAGATTAGTAAAAAAAAATTTTGGAAATTGCATGGGTATGGCACTAAATAGATAGATGAGTTTGGGGAGGATGGTCATTTTTATTGTATTGGCTCGTCCTACCCATGAGCACTTAATGTTTTTCCAATTGTTCAAGTCTAGATTTAGTTGTGTGGAGAGTGTTTTGTATTTGTGTTCATATAGTTCCTGTGTTTGTCTCGGGAGATAGATTCCTAAGTATTTTATTTCATCTAAGGTAATTTTGAATGGGATTTCTCTTTCTAGTTCTTGCTGCTGATCTGTGTTGGAAATATAAAGAAATGCTGATGACTTATGTGGTTTTATATTGTATCCTGTAACTTTGCTAAATTTGTTGATTATTTCAATTAGCTTTTTGGTTGAATCTCTAGGATTCTTTAAGTAGACCATCATGCCATCCTCAAAGAGTGATAACTTGGTCTCCACATTGCCAATTTTAATGCCTTCAATTTCTTTTTCTTCTCTAATTGCTACTGCTGATGATTCTAGTACAATGTCAAATAATAGAGGTGATAATGGGCATCTTTGTTTCACTGATTATCCCCAATGCAGATGATATTAGTTGATGGTTTTAGATATATATATCTTGAATTTGGCGATTACATTCCTGGGGGTTGTCTTTTGGGGATTTAGTATAGAGGGTGTTCTCTGAACCCTTTCTATTCCTATTTTGTCCCCTTGCTCCAGAACATGTGGGCAATTTTCTTCTATAATCTCCTGTAGAATAGCATCAAGGTTTTTGTTTATCTCTGGTTTTTCCGGGAGACCAATAATTCGGAGGTTGTCTGTTCTTCTTCTGTTTTCCAAGTCTGTGATCTTTTCAGTGAGATATTTCATGTTTTCTTCTAATTCATTAATTTTTTTGGTTTTGTTTTATTGATTCTTGATGTTTTGTAATCTCACTATCTTCCATTTGCTTAATTCTGGTTGTTAGGGACTGGTTTTCCTTTTCAGCTTTGTCTGCCCTTTATTAGATGCTTCCAGCTCTTTCTCCAATTGTGAAGTCTTGTCCATCAGATTGCTGATCTCTTTCTCCCATTTTTATTTCCAAAAGTTTTCCATCTTTTGGGTAAGCTTCAGTTTGAGATCTTCCAGAGCTTGCGGATAGTTTCCATTTGGGGAAGCTTGTTCTGATTTTGTTTGGATTTCATCCTCATTCTCATCTTTTCCTTGGGTACTCCCTCCATAAAAGTTTTCAATAGTCACTCCCCCCCCTTTCTTCTTGGAGGCTTGATTTTGGGCCATGTGAGACAACCCTTTGGTGGTTTTATTACACTTTCTTTTTTTGGTCTGGGGTCTGGGTGATATGGGCGGGTTTTTTGTGAATTTAGGTTGCCTCAGACTAGTTCTTCCCAGCCTCTGAGGTTTCTTAGAGTGCAAGCCCCTGTTCTCAGCATGGCAGCCCCTTCGCTCAGTGTAGCCTCTCAGAGCAGTCGCCCCTTTGCTCAGCACAGCCTCTCAACATGGTCACCCCTTTGCTCAGCTCAGCCTCTCAGAGCTGTTGCCCCTTTGCTCAGCACAGCCTCTCAGAGCCCCTTTGCTCAGTGCAGCCTCTCAGCGCTGTCGCACCTTTGCTCAGAGCAGCCTCTCAGCGCCTCTTTGCTCAGCGCAGCTTCTCATCACCGCCGCCTCTTTGCTTAGCTCAGCCTCTCACCATGGCCACCCCTTTGCTCAGCACAGGATTTTCCTGTGAAACTGCCTTGAGAGGTTGTTTCCTTTCAGTCTTTAGATCCCAAGGACCCTGGTGTGCCCTCCCAGACAGAGACACTCCTCACTCACTCGCTGTCCCAGTGAGCACTCTGATATCTTACTCTGGTTTGGGGGGGGGGGGGAGGGGCAGCTCAGTTCAAGTTTTTGTGTGAGCTTTTCCACCTCCTTATAGTGTGGAAATGTTCAAACCCCAAGTACCTTCGTTTCTGTGGGGTAGAGGGGAGTCCCTCTGATCCTCCAAAGGTGATTTTTATGCTCTTTTGAGGTAGTCTATTTCGTTCAGTGCTGTGGAGGGGAAACAAGTCACCTCTAGATTGCAGCCATGTTTACCCGGAAGTCCCAAACTATGAATTTCATAATCAGAGACAAGGCACTTAAGTCCTAGAGAGGGAGATACTTACTTAAAATATGGCCTCACTTCGTATAGATGTGACCATGAGCAAGTCACCTAATCCCCATTGCCTAATCCTTACTGCTATTCTAATTTAGAATCAATATATAATATTGATTCTAAGACTTAAAGGTAAAGGTTTAAAAAAGTAAGAGAAAACAAAGAAGTTATCTCAGAGAAGAGAAAAAAAATATTGCAATTTGATTGCTTACAAATTGAAGGGTATCATGTAGAAGAAGGAATTTGTATTTTAAAATCTGAACAAGAAACAATGAATGGGTGGAAGTTGCAAAAAAAGAGCTATCTCAATATCCTGTGTGGAGTTAGTTGGTTTTAATTATAATTTTTCCAATTTCTATTCCTAGAATTTTGATCCCTATAGTCATTATAGTTATTTCTACCAGTCCTATAGTTGAGATTTCTATGATCATTATTATAGTCATTTCTATAATTATTATTTCTCATTGCCTTAAATAAATTTCTACAATCAATCATTTTGAGGCCCTTTTTCTCACAGAAGTGCCAGGTAATGGACTGGTAGTTAGATTCTCAGAGAGGGGCAACTGCCATTGGTTGAGCATCATGCCATTATTCCTGTTTATCAATCCCATCTCTTAAATATTTCAATTCTTTCCTCATTGTCTCCATGAAATCATTAGCCTCTTCCTCTTTTACTTTGTTTCCTTTTGAAATACATAGAGCAGTCTTTCTCAATTCATCAAGATCCATTTCAGGCCACTTTGGGAAATGAGTTCTAAAATAATCCTGGATCACTTTGCATGAGTTATTGACAAAGTGTCTTCTAATTTGTCTTATGTAATTTTCTTTAGAAAGATCAAAATCTAGGTACCCATCCCAAATTCAATGAGCCTATCCATGAATCTGGAGGGTGTCTCATCATCATTTTGATTAAGTTTTTCATATTCTGTACATCAATCTGTGTTTTCAGAATATTCTTTCATTGCAGTTAGAATGGTCTCCCTACAATGATATAGTTGTAAGTAATATGCAGAGATTTATAGTCCCATCTGGGATCTTGTGATGGTCAGTGTGCTGCATTGAGCCCCTGAAATTTATTGACATGAGAAACTATTTTATTTTTCTTACATCCTGTTAAGAAACCCTAGAGTTTCAACATTTTTGTAAGATGGATCATAATGAAAAAAAAAAAGTCTGCCATCTTTTTCATTACCACAAAGGCATCTGTTTCAAAAGTGGGTACTTTGCAATTTCAATTCATTTATATCTTGGGGAATAAAGGTATATGGTGCCTTAGTGTCACAACATCTCCACTGAATCATAATCAGGCACTTCCCTTAAGGGGGTGGGGTCAGTATTTGCCATTAGACCATGTAAGAAGTATCCAAAATTCTCTAATTGGTTTTGCATGTCCATCTGCATATCAGTTTTAATTTTCATATTGTAGCATTTTTGTCACAATAATTAGGAATAGAAAAAATATTACCTAAGAACATAGGGAATAAATAGAATTCTGAATTAAGGTTCTAAATTGTTCAAAAGCCAGAAACTTTCATGTAATGTAGCATCCATTTTTATTTATTTATTTATTTATAATTTATATACATTTTTGTTAAATTGCTTATAATTCTGGGATTAGTCAGCAAATGGGGCTACTGGCTAGGGGTTAAAGTTAGGGGTTGAAAATTAAAGGTAAGGGTGGGGTCCCTTTAAGGATGTCACACCTTGAATGGATTAACCCCTTGGTTGGAGGGTGGAAGAAGATTAACTCCTTTTATTGTAGGCTAAGTATAGGAGGGGCAGGGAAAACATTTGACTTCCCTCTTAGGGTGAAATGCTAAAACCATGTGCTTCTATCACATGATTTGAGGAAGCAGCTTCCAGGCAGCTTTTTTTTTTAATTGCGAGGGGCAAAAAATGTTTTTATAAATTATTTTTCCCCTATTTGGGCTGTAAAAATCTCTTAGGATAAAAAGGATACTTATTTGTTGTTTTTGTTACTTTAACACTATTTTTCCTCACTGATCTCTTCAGGTTTTACTTCTCACTTAAGGTATTCCTAGAGACAGTGGGGTTTGGAAAGAAATAAGTAGATTTTCTGTTGGGGAAGATTGAGGACTATTTCCATCCTCTTAAGAGGAGTGAAAGCTTTTCCTCTAGATTTTTGTCCTCAAAGCTAATTAAGGAATAAGGCAAGGTAACTAAAGATAGACTCCTTTTCAAGGTGAGAACTTGAAGATCTGCTAATTGGGTTGTTTGAGAGGAGGTAAGAGGGGGATTTAGGGAACAGTTTTCCCAGGTGAGCTTTCAGGATTAAAAACAGCTGTGCTATTTTTAAGGGAAAAAGAAAAAATGAACTTACCTTCTGCAGCTGATTTGTGTAGACTCAAAATAAGCTATTAAAAGCTGATTGGGGGGGGGGAATCTGGGTAGCTAAGTGGATTGAGAGCTAGGCCTAGAGATGGGAGGTCCTAGGTTAAAATCTGGCCTCAGACACTTCCCAGCTATGTGACCCTGGGCAAGTCACTTGACTCCCATTGCCTAGCCCTTACCACTCTTCTGCCTTGGATCCAATATACAGTATTGACCAATACACAGTATTGACTCCAAGATGGAAGGTAAGGGTTAAAAAAAAGAAGCTAATTTAGGGATAATCTCACAAGTAAAGGGAAAGTTTAGGAAAGTTAAAGAGATTGAGGGTATTTTGTCACAACTACTGTGGTCTACCAGAGAATGTAAGAGGGTGGGGTTTAAAGGGTTGGATTTGAATATTTAAGAGTATAGTCACCAGGAATTTAATTAACTCCAAAGAGATTTTATTTACAATTTATTTACAAAATATAGAAAGTGTGAAGCAAGAAATCAGAAAAAGGATGAGGTAAGATATCTAGTCTGAGCATAAAGTAATTTACTCCTGGCCCCTGTGGGCAGGGAGAATTAGTTTCAGCTGGCCTTGGCAAGTTTCTTCAGAAAATTCAGCAGTTAAGAATCAGCTTTTTATTCACCAAATATCAGTCCAGTCAGAAGATCCTTCTTCCCCTCTTTACCAGTCTCAACTCAAAAGCTTGAAGAATTGCATCCACCAAAAGTTGAAGTCCAAATTGAACTCCACTCCAAGAATCCCAGTTCCAAGTTGAACTCTACTTTTGAAGACATTTTCTCTTACATCACCTCCTCTAATTCCACATCTACCAATCACAGCTGGCACTTTGCTCTAGGACTGCCCAGAAGGCAGTTAGTCAATTCTGATTCATTACCCATTATGGCACACATGGGTCACAGACCTCCCACTTCATGATTAAGTGGTATATTTGCACTTTTGGTGACTATATCTAAATGGCCAGATCTTCATACTTAAGCTTTTAGACTACATAAGCCTCTGTCTCCTTTCAACATTTCCCACCTTCAATAATCTCCCACATTGTTGTAAATAAAGCTCCTTATGGTAATTTTTTTACTTAAGGGCTACTATTTTATAAACAGAGACCACAATCTCACTTTTATAACTCTTGTATTGACTCAAAACTAATTTTAATTGTAAATTTTAATTTAATTAATCATTAATAATTTAATTACTGACAAATTAATTAATCATTACTCATTTTATTTATGTATGATATATATGATATATATGAATATATACATAAAATTATAGTCACATTAATTTTTATATTCATGAGTATAAATTATATGATATAAAATTATATATTATAATGCTAATAATTAATAATTTGATTATTTATTAATTAATTAGTTAAATAATTTAACAATAAAATTAACAGGGGATTGCAATGATAAAATAGGAAATAAAAAGATAATTGTAGTAATAGGCAAATTCAGTCATGGCACACAAAATCAAATAGAGCAAAACTAATAGAGCTTTGTCCAGATAACCTGCTGGACAAAGAAAACATTCTTTTTCAACAACCCAAAAGGTGGCTTTATAAATGGACATCACCAGATGGTCAATACTGAAATCAGATTGATTATATGTTTTGTAGGCAAAGGTGGAAAAGCTCTATACAATTTGTCAAAATGAGGCTTGGAGCTGCCTGTGCTATAGATCATGATATTCTTATTGCAAATTTTGTATTTATATTGAAGGAATTAGGGGAAACTATCAGATCATATAGATATGATCTAAATAACACCTTTATGAATATATAGTGTAAGTGATGAATAAATTTAAGGGTCTAGATCTTGTAGACTGAATGTCTGAAGAACTACATAGAGTTTACAATATTGGACAGGAGAGAACAAAGAAAAAAATTCCCAAAGAAAAAGAAGAGCAAGAAAGCAAAAGTAAATGTTACAAGTAGTTGAGGAAAGAAGGGAAAAGGAAAGAAAAAAGGGAAAGTTATAGCCAAGTGAATGTGGAATTGAAGAGAATAGTGAAGAGAGATAAGGTTTTCTTAAATGGGCTGTGCAAAGAAATAGAACAAAACAAAAGAATGGGAGAGACAAAAATGTCTTTTATGAAAATTAGGAATATCAAGGGAACATTTCAAATATGGATATGATAAAAGACCAAAGTAGTAAGGACTTAACCAAAGTAAAGGAGAGAGTAAGAAGAAGTGAAAATAATATAAAGAAGTATACATGAAAGATCTAACTTCACTGATAACCATGATAATAGTGTATTTTTTTTAGCTAGAACCAGACTTCTGGGAGAATGAAGTAAGGTAGGACTTGACAAGCATTGCTAATAATAAGACTAGTGGAGGTGATAGAATTCCAGATGAACTACTTAATACCATAAAATTTTGATGCTGTTGAAGTGCTACACTCAATATAACAAAAATTTTGGAAAACACAGCAATGGCTGCTGTATTGGAAAATATCAATTTACATCCCAATTCTAAAAAAGGTCAATGCCAAAGAATGTTCGAATTACTGAACAATTGCTCTCATTTTACATGCCAGCAATATTATGCTTAAAATTATGCAAACTAGACTTCAACAAAATATATTCTAAGAATTTACAGGTTAATTTTCAAAGACAAAGAGGAACTAGAGACAAAATTGCCAATGTTCACTGAATTATGAAGAAAACAAAGGAGTTCCAGAAAAAAAAATACTGTCAAGCTTTGTTGACTATATAAAAGCTTTTGTGTGGATCACAACATGTGCCAAGTCCTCAATGAGTTGTGAGTACCAGTTCATCTTCCTTTCCTCCCAAGGAACCTGCATGTGAGTCAAGAAGCAATCATTAGAATGAAACATGTAATAACTTACTGGTTAAAGACTGGGAAAGGAGTATAATGAAGTTGTATAATGTCACTTTATTTAACTTATGCAGAGTACATCATGCAAAATGCCTGGTTGAACCAACCAAAAGCTAGAATTAAAGTTTCCGGGAAAGAAATATCAAGAAACTCAGATATATAGATGATTCCATCTGATGTCCAAAGTGAAGAATTATAAACTCTCTTGAGGATGAAAGAAGAGAGGGGGAAAGGTGGCTTGAAAATTACCATAAAAGACAAACAAAATACCCCTTACTATCTTGGCAACTGGTACCATCATTTTCTGGAAAATTAAGGGAGAAGAAATGGAAGCAGTATCAAATTTTCAAGGAACATTGAAGATAATAGCAGCCATGAAATTAAAAAAGAAATACTTGCTTCTTGGAAAGAATGCTATGGAAAATAGAGCAAATTTAAAAACAGAGACATTACTTTGCTGATAAAAGTCTGTATTGCCAAGGCTATGTTTTATTTTTTTTCTTATTAGTGGTACATACCCATTTTTGCTAAGAGAGTTGGATCATTAGGAAATCTGAGTACTATAGAATCAGTGCTTTTGAATTGTCATCTTGAAAAAGGCTTAGAAAAATCACTTGAACATTGAGCAAATAAAATCAATCAATACATTAAAAATTAATTAAGTTTATTCACTGGAAGTTTAAATTACTGAAGATGAAGGCTTAATACTTTGATTACATACTAAGATGTCAGGACTCATTGGAAAACAAGATGTTGGGAAAGATTGAAGGCAAAAGAAAAAGAGGTTAAAAGAAGATGAAATAAAAAGGGCCATGGAAACAAGGAATATGAGTTTGGAGACTGACAGAAGGGTCAAATATGTTGTGGTTCATGGGATGCTGAAGAATCAGTGTAAATTTAAAATTAAATCTCAATCATAATATTATATTTTAAGAGATTTATTAATTATCATTAGAAATCAAGGAATAAAGAAGATACAAAATAAAGACCACGTGCCTATGGCTGGTTAGCCATTTTTTAGTCAACTCCACTCACCACCATCAATGCTGATTCTACATCCAAGAGCCAGAGCCTCCAAAGCCCACACCCTTAATACTCTGTCTACAGGAAGTATGTAATGACACACAGGAAGTATGTAATGACAGGAAGTCAGTGGGTTCTTGGGATATGTAGTTATTTTTTAGGGTAACAGATTTTCAATCATATATTCCCCACTGAAATCCCCAGGAGATTGGCTCTCCAGTGGGTCTTATAAACATACCAACTTTGAAATTGCAATAATTTGAGGATAAGAGGAAACAAGAACAAAACCAATAATTGCTAGGTGCATTGACAAAAAGTCAGTTGGGGGTATAAGAGTATACATTCAAATTAGATGTTCAATCAACCTTCAGTTCAATCAACCACACCCAAAGGTCATTCTGGATCTTCTTGATGTAGCTTGTGGTCTTTGGAGGCATCTTCATGGTGCCTTCTAAAAAGAGTTCATTTTCTGGATTTGGAGAGGTAGAATGTTTCTTAACCTAAAATTACTCTCAAAAAGAATTTAAAATTTGCAATTTAAAATAATAATAATACATTCCCCCATGAAGAGCATGTTGAAAAACAAAGGGATCACTTAGGGATGCATAGTTGAATTATGAGGTATATAAATCAAATGGCAAGAGAAATTTAAAAATATTTTTAAAAATCCAAATAAAAAATACATTCTGGATGAAATATAGACTATAAAAGTCTTATGTGTAAAAATTCTAAGGAAGAATAAATCCATAACACATCCTTGAATCAGGGCCCAATTAAAATGATTTAAGCAATTATGCATTTACCCAATCAGTAGTCAAGACTATAGAAAGTTTGCCACAACATGAAAAACAGAAAAGGGATTAGTTCATAGGAGCCATATAGGAGCCAAATTTGAGATACTTGGTAGAATGTGAGACAAGGAAGACCTGCTTGTAACACATGTTAAACAGCCGCAACCTTGAACCCCAAGCAAGTTCAAGTCCTCTTGGCTTGGCTCAAAATTTTCATGAATCCCATTGGGATTAGTTGTCTCTTTGACCTTGTGCTTGATAGGCACTATGCAGTTTACCTTTAAGCTTCTTTGGCACTGTTCAATGACTCTTTTTGTATTCTCTTGTCCTGGAATCAGACAGAATCATTAAGCAAAGTCACATAATTCTTTTTAAAAAATCAGTGGCATCATTTTTATAGTCTCAAGCTTTGGGGGCATGCATTGACATTATAGCAAATATATTTTAAACTTATATTACTGCAAAATCAAAAAAGTTAAAGAAAATATCAATGCTGTGACATGCTTCAAATACAAAATGGAGAGAAAAATAAAACTGAAATATCATATTACACATGCAAGCAAAAACAATAATAAGAGTTTTAAAAACAAAAAATATATAGCTTACAATCATCGACACTCTTTCAGCTAAGTAAATGTACAATACAAAGGTTTCTTACCAAAAATGAGATCCATTTCCTCTTCAAACCTGACCATGATCCACTGTGAGTATAAGCAAATGATTTTCACAAAGTAATTTTCTAATAAAGAACAATAATACAACATATAATGCACATTCAAAAAGTATCAAAAACCCCAAAATTATAATAGTCCATTTAATGACAATAGCAAACAAACCATCATATTTCTTATAAGTTGCTGTATGACAACAACAACAAAAAACCCTATGAACTGATGCATATTTGTCCCAATTTTATAGACACAGCAAATTTTTAAACGTTGTCAAGTATATTTTTAAACAAAGTAAAATGTATTTGGGTCTAGAATATCACCGAGAAATCTAGATTGTTCTGTTGGAAGTAAATTAAACTGAAAATTTTCGCAGGAGCTCTTTTTGGCTTACTGCTTCATAGAAATATCTTGGTAGGAACATTTCTTTGTTTCTCTACCTTTAATATAACATTCTTTAAAACATAAATGTAAAATAACTCATCCATTTAGAAACCACTAGTTAGTTAAAATTATTTCTGAAGACCCCTTAACATTACAATTAAATTCTTAGCTTATTAAATTCTCTAAAGATTGTTAGCCAGGTTGAGTCCTTCCATCATCTATGTGACAATTAAAAAAAAGCAAAATGGGAAAAAATAATTTTGTTTATGGGATTTTACAATATTTTACAATATTTTGTTCAGTAGTCATGAAGTAAAGGTAACCGAATATGTCTAATAGTTAAAACACAGTAGATTAAAATGATTCAGTGTAACAGAACTGTATCGAATAAATTTAATATATGAACTTAAAACAACAAAATTAATTCTTAAAAAAAACAATCAGCAAAATACAATAAGATACAGAGACTTTCATTTTTAAAAAATGGTGTCTGAAAAGACTTAAAATTTCACCTCCAGACAATTTAAATTCCTTTTTCTAAAATTCAGATTCCTAATATCAGCACTGTAGAATTTCCCATAGTGAGGGAGAATATAGGTTTTAAGAATCTCAAACTGGGCAGGCCCAAATTGCAAAGGGTTGTAGTGGGATGAATTTCTCCCCTGAATCTCAGGCACACTAATTGAAAGGATCAGTGGTAGAAAGAAAAAAAACATCCTAAAGCTGGAAGCTGTTTGCATTAGGTAATGCAGTGCTCTTACATAGAATACTTCATGATTGTAATCAACTTCCTATTTGGAAGAGTCTCTTCCTTCTCCCCATATCCCCTGAGATAAAATGCTAGTTTCCCCAGAGGGAGTTAGGAGGGTAATCATTGCCTAAGGAAAAGAACACCCTGGTTTTTTTGTTTGTTTGTTTTTTTACCATGTTCCCTGAGGAGCAACTTCCATGACTCCTAGCTTCTAAGTGGCAGCTGGGGTTTGGTGAGCGATCTGGGTCAGGAGGAAGCAATATCAGCAATGCCAGAGTCAGCAGTGAGGAGACAGGAAGGAGGCAAGAGGAGCAAAGGGCTCAAACAGTTGGAAGAGAGAAGCCATTTATTTCTTCTTTGCCAAGAGTTCTCCTAATAAAAATAGCATGGTCAGTAGGGAGAGCAAGGAACTGGACAAAAAGTAGTAAAAGAAAAATGCAGCAGTTTCAAAGAGAATTGGAATTTTCTTTAGGGTGGGTGGGGTGGGCAAAAAGCCTTGGCAGGAGAAATGTGGCTTAAAATAAATTTATCTAGGTTATCTTAAAAATTTGAGAGGTTCTTCTCTGATTAGTGGTTGCCATCAATGTGAAAGTTAAAATTAAATCTCAATAATATTATTATATTTTAAGAGATTTATTAATGATCATTAGAAATCAAGGAATAAAGAAGATACAAAATAAAGACCATGTGCAAATGGCTGGTTAGCCATTTTTTAGTCAACCCTACTCACCACCATCAATGATGATTCACATCTGAGAGCCAGAGCCTCCAAAGCCCACACCCTTTATCCTCTGTCTACAGGAAGTATGTAATGACAGGAAGTCAGTAGGCTCTTGGGATATGTAGATCTTCTTTAGGGCAACAGATTTTCAATGATACATCAGTCAGACACTGCTAAATGACTGAATATCCACAACAACACGTGTGCTATAAATATATCTACATGTGTATAAGTATATATACAGATAGGTGTGTGTATATATATATATATATATATATATATATATATATATGTGCACACACATATACATGTATGCATATATACACAACGGTGTTTTAATTAATGCCCACAAGTCAATGGTTAAGGTCTCTTGATGATAGGGCCTGAGATATGAATATAAATATACATATACAAAAGTGTGCACATATACATATTAATGTGCATGTGCGTGTGTAATGTATGTATAAACTTATAGTAAGATATGCATATATTTAATTATTTATGTGTATATTTAGCCAATTCATTTCTATGCAAATATATTTATATACATGAACCAGTCCAATACGTGTATATATGTGACTATTGTGAATTTAAAAACTATTCCACCCCATTCAGACCATTCTTTAGAACATCAGATTTAGCTATTTCCTGATCAATAACAATAGAGATACTTGAAATAATAGAATCAGGTCTTGGAAACTACATTCTCCATCCTACTCAGTGTAACAAGATTAGGACAGACCTCTGGGCAGTCCTAGGTCAAGCTTGAGCCACCACTGGCACCTGTGAGATGCAGGAAGTGAGGTAGAGAACAGCCTCTGGAGTTTTTGGGACTAATGGGAGGAGGGGTAGCATTCAGTTTGAGGCTGGTGCTTGAGGTTGGAGGAGCCCCACAGACTGCTTTCCTTCAGATTGGTCACGTGAGTGATAAGGACTCCTTCTTTTTCCCTGCCTTGGCTATCCATGGCCTTAATGCCTGCTTTGGCTCAGCCTGAGGCAGGATGGTTCTGAGTTAAACCTTTTTCCTTCTCTCCCTCTTTCCTTTGCTTCCTTTTTCCTTTTTTTCCTTCTCTCTCTCTCTCTCTCTCTCTCTCTCTCTCTCTCTCTCTCTCTCTCTAACTCTAATATTTTCTTCCTCCAGTTGTAATCAAAAGATCATAAAATTTTGGCAGCTAACTTGAGTGTTTTATTTAGGAATTACATAAGTGAATTCCTTGGCGACCTTAAATTAATATATATCAGTATTTTTAAGTGATTTCAATATCACACTATGTACCATTTCCTGTTCTCAGGGAGTGTGATCTTCTACTTTATTTATTTTATTAGATGTTTCTGAACTGAGAAACCAGGAGAAATATATTTAAAACCAGCTTAGCATTTTAAATTTCAATTTTGAAGGAAAAAAGGTGTATTACTACATAAATACTTTTGCTAAAATTAAATGTGCAAAATGTTCATAACTAAGGAGGAGGAAATATATACATATGTATATGTGTGTGTGTGTGTGTGTGTGTGTGTGTGTGTGTGTGTGTGTATGAAAGTATTCAGGGAGGAATTGTACCTCTGACATCAGAGTTTGTCAAGCCCTATTAAAGACTCTTCATTTTCCTTTGGTGTACACTTCTCACCCAACTTTATTCTATGTCTCCAAGAAGTCATAGCCACATTGGAGTAAAACTTTCTTAGTAGATGGGTTAAACCAGGGTGAAGGTAATCCCTAGGGTTCAATCAGTTGGTAAATTAGGGGGAATTTCTATCCTATGCATCTGAAGGCTTCCCCAGGCAGAAAGGGAAGGTGAGAACATTTTTTCAAGGGCCATCAAGACAGCTGAAATGAGAGCTATAGAATGTCTAGTCTGTATAAATGTGGAACATGCCAAGGTCATCCACTGCATCCTCAGTCACTGCTAGTCATCTTGATCTTTATCCTGTCATTGGCCTTGGATGACTCTGGAGGAGAGAATGAGATGACTTTGTGTAAGTAACTCTGCCTCTTCTCCGATAAACATTGCTGAAATGATGTTGAAATTATTTTTCCTTTGTAATGATTGTATTTTTTCATATAATGAAATAGAAGTACTTGTCATATTTTATTTTCAAATATCATACATGCACCTCTTTGAATAAATATTTCCCCAAGGTAAGCCTTGAATTGTAATATTACATCTTAATTTTTCCCCATGACATCCTGTAAGAGAAATTTGCCAAACATTAACCTAAACTGTTTGGCTGAATTATGCTTCATTTAGAAAAAAAACCCTGAATATATTTAAGAAGCACCTATCCAAAACATTTGGTGAATATAAGAAAATTGGCTAATTATTTTCACATTGAAATATGTTAGCTCAGTAAAATAAAGTAAGTAGTGCAGTTCTGGCTTATTTTGAATACATATCTTACTCTATAAATATGAATACAAGTAATTGAGGAACTTAAAATATATATTTACACACATATATGCATGTTTGTGTGCATGCGTGTGTGTGTGTGTATATGTGTGTGTGTACACAGCATCATTCTGGCAAAAATCCAGCACTTATTATGATCCTAGACTGTTTGAGTAGTAAGGTAACCTAGATATTACTTAATAGCAATGTATCCTAATCAGAATGAAGATTGAAGGTTTTTAAAAATTTTTATCTTTAAAGTGATATTTTGTAGATTGAACAAGCAATGTGTTGATTACCTGAAATTAGAAGAAGGCTTTTTTTTTCAGTCAAGTAATAAAGCCTGCAGACAATTATTGATCTTGCATCCATGTTTTGAAAGGTTAGATCCATGGAAAATAGGGGCATATTTATTTCCGAAGAAGAAAGGGGAGATCCTGAGCAGAAAAATAAGATACATACAGTACTGTTGGTGTTGGTTTTTTAAATCCTAAATGATTAGGGTTCTGATGTCCAATAAATCTTTTCAGTTTTTCAGGAGATCTGAGTTTTCTGTATGATTAAAGCAGAAGGCTAAGGGCATGAGGATACAAGCCCTGCTCTCCAGGGGTTCATTGAGTTTTGGGAACATTGCCAGAGAGCAGTCTAGCTAATTGCCATAGCTAGCACATCAGCCACTAGCCAATATAGTGGTGTGGAGAAACAATCATCCTATGGCTCTTTCATGCCACTACAAAGAAGGAGGAAGAGGGAAAGGGTAGGTAGAAGGAGGGCAGTGAGTGTCAAATCACAGTAGTGGGATTATGAGGGAATAGAGTTAGAATGAAAATATATCAAAGGAACAAGTCTATGAGGAATGGTCTGCCAGAAATGCCCTGACAGTTTGGTCATTCATATTTATCCTTTTCTATTTTTGAAAACTAGCTGGTATTATAATGTTGTCTCCTCCCCCTTCTCCGGTTTACTTTTTCTTAGTTTTTTTTTTTTCCTGGTACTGATTCAAATGCTGTAGTAAGTTGATAAATACAATTACCTTCAGGGGATCTCCAAAATCTGAACTATTCTCTAATATGCAATTATAAACCATGGACTTGCATGCAATTTGGGAGGATTTATTCTTCACAAATACTTGATTTTCTGTCTGTTTGTAGGTCTGTGTAAAATAGTCAATTATGGTCAAGGAGCAAGGCCTATGCAGTCAATGTAGGATTCTAAGGGGTTTTTTTTGTTGTTGTTGTTTGTATTAGGGGAAAATTTTAAAGTGTAAGGGAATGAATGGAGTATTTGCATATTTGTCACTCTAGAAAACATTTCTTCCCGATTCAATGACCTCCAAAGCACAGACTCAACTTTCAGAAAATATAGATGAATGGCAAATTTAGAAAATATAGGCAATTGACCTGGTGATAAGAGGTGAAGGAATGAGATTATTAAAAGCAACTTTTTTGCAATTCTGAAAAATGTAATCCTAGATCATTTAAACTGAGAGTAAATCAGGTAAAAACAATACAATTTATTTTGGTTTACCTGCCATGTTCAGTTTTCTAAGAAACAAATTAGTACTCTGTTTTGGACCCAAGCCTGCTGGAGATGATATAATTGTTTTTAATTAACCTATTCAAATTCTAATCATTTCATTTAAAGCGATGGAGAAAATCCAAAGGGAGAGAAACACATTGTGAGTTTGATAATCTCTGTCAGACAGAAGCCATTATGACTTAGAATTTGTGGCATTCCCAAACAACAAAGAAATAATTCCACAAAAAGATCAAGCATAGTTATAGACCTAAGGTAACGATTCAATAAACAATTTTGATTCATCAAACAAAATAATACTTAATTTTTAGTGGGTTTCCCGTAATCATTATCTTAAAAGCATTTAATCTCCCTTCAACTATTCCTTCTAAGGATTCAACTTTTTATCTTATCAAAGGTGAACTCAAGGGATATTTCCTTTACTTCTACTTTCTCATAATGTGATGATGATCGTAATCACTTCATGGTAAAATACTTTCTCCCTTTAGCATGTTCAGTGGCTTAAGAGCTGGATATAGAGATGGGAGTTTCTGGGTTCATATCTAACCTCAGACACTTCCTAGCTGTGTCACCACTCTTCTTTCTTAGAACCAACATACAGTATTGATTCTTAAACATAAAGTAAAGGGTTAAAAAACTAGTTAGACCTTTGGATAAAAATGATGTAAAATAAGTTCAATGCAAGGAATTGATTGGGTGGAAATAAAGAATTATGATATTTTTCACTTACTGGGACTAAGGATTTCAAATGAAGGTTTTCATATGAAAACATTTTAATAGGAAATCTAAATTGAGAATAGGGTAAGGGGCTTAGCATTTTTTTTATTTCTACATAGTCATAAGAACACCAAGCAATGTGTCTTTTTTTTCTATTATGAATGTTTAATCAGGAAGACAGAAATTTAGAGTCATATGAATGGCAAAAGCAGAATTTCTAAGACTATTAATCTTCTTATGCTGGATCTAAAGTTGTAATTTATAGATTTAAAATTAGAAGAGAGACTTAGAAATTGTCATATTTAAACTCATTATTTCAACTTTTGAAGTCACTGAGCACCAGAAGATGTAATTAATTTTCTATTTCACATATGTAGTAAGTAGTGAGTAAGGATTCAAAGTTCTATGACTCCAAATTTGCTTATCCTTATATTTTCCATGCTACTTCCATAGAAGAACAAGAATTGTTCTCATTAGCTGCTTTAGTTTACTGTTTTGTTGTTGTTTATTTATTTATTTTTTCCCTCCAGAGCTTTCTATCTATAATGAAAAAAGAGTCCTAATTGGGAAATTTTTCATGACAAAGAATCCTATCTCTGATGGGTGGTATTGCCTGTGGATTCCTCTAGCATTACCTGTATGGATGATTTAATTTTTACCTGGCTATCTGTTTAATCCTCAATAACAGATTGGAATTCCTCTATTATGTTTTCTCTAGTAATAGTAATACATATCTTCCTTTGTAATAAGATAACTATGTAAATGCATATCATATGATAATATATGTATAATCTATATCACATTAATTGCCTTCTTGGGTAGGGGTTAGGGGTGGAAGGAAGAGAGAGAACATGGATTACAAATATCAGAAAACAAACATTAAACAATTATACTGACATGTAATCCAGAAAAAAATAAAAATTAGAATTTTAAAAATAATGGATGGGAAGAGTCATAGCTCAGCAGGGTTGAAAGGGACTTCAAAAAATCTAGAAATTTGATTTTCAGCGCAATTAAGTGGCTTACTCAGTGTCAGATGGTGAGTTGTCAATGCTGGCATTAGAACCCGTGTCTCCTAACTTCCAGTTCACAATTCCCTTCTTTATGTCATCCTGCTTCAAAAGATCATTTTATGTAGTAATAAAACTAAAAAAAAAAAACAAAACCCTTGTTCCAATCTCACCTTTCCCAACAATTCAGTTTGAGAACACAATTATTATCTGTTAAGAATGATAGACACAGTTAAGGCTAGAGTCACCATTTGCTGACATGGTACTATAGCTTCACTTAGGTAATATTTTTGTCAGCTCATGTTTTTGGTAACAAGTCAGCAGGACTTGCAACTTCAAGCTCTACTCGCTTTGCCTAGTATATAGTTCTTCAGACATTCAGTCTACAAGATCTAGACCCTTAAATCTATTCATAGCCTACACTATATATTCATAAAGCTATTATTTAGATCATATCTATATGATCTGATAGTTTCCCCTACTTCCTTCAATTTAAATACAAAATTTGCAATAAGAACATCATGATCTGTAGCACAGTCAGCTCCAAGCCGCATTTTGACAAATTGTATAGAGCTTTTCCACCTTTGGCTACAAAACATATAATCAATCTGATTTCAATATTGACCATCTGGTGATGTCCATTTATAAAGCCACCTTTTGGGTTGTTGAAAAGAATGTTTTCTTTGTCCAGCAGGTTATCTCAACAAAGCTCTATTAGTTTTGCTCTATTTGATTTTGTGTGCCATGACCAAATTTGCCTGTTACCACAATTATCTTTTGATTTCCTATTTTATCATTGCAATCCCCTGTTAATTTTTATTGTTAAATTATTCAATTAAACTAATTCATTAATAAATAACCAAATTATTAATTATTAGCATTATAACACAAAATTTTATATTCTATGTTATACTCATAAAATAATAAAATAATGACTATAATTTATGCATATATTTATATGTAATACATAAATAAAATGAGTAATGATTAATTAATTTGTCAGTAATTAAATTATTAATGATTAATTAAATTAAAATTTATAATTAAAATTAGTTTTGAGTCAATACAAGAGTTATAAAAGTGAGATTGTGGTCTCCGTTTATAAAATAGTAGCCCTTAAGTAAAAAAACAATTACTGTAAGGAGCTTTATTTACAACAATGTGGGAGATTATTGAAGGTGGGAAATGTTGAAAGGAGACAGAGGCTTGTCTAGTCTAAAAGTCTAAGTGATGATATGATGAAGTCCAGAGCTTAGTCCCCTACAAGTACTCCCTCAAGACTCCATGTGGAAGTCTCAGTGGCATCTTCAGCCAGAAATTCTCCCAATTCAAGCCTCTTTCTTCAGCCAGAGTCACTCACCCAGCAAGCCTCTCTAGTGTAAAAAGATTCAGTCAAGGATGAATCTAGAACAATGTGACTGTTTCCAAGAGTCTTCCTTCACCCCAGCTCACCATTGCAGAATGAATTCAAGAAGAATATCCCTTCAGCTTGGCTCACCAATGTAGAGTGAGTGAATGAATGCTTCAGCTGGTCTTTTTAAAGCAGTTTTTAAGACATCACTTCCTGCCCCTCACACACACACACACACACACACACACACACACACTTCATGGGAACCAATCCCAGCCTATCAATTTGCCTAGCACTGCCTAGGGGAGGGCAGTGGCCTCTGGATGTGTGAACTCCCTTACTTAATGGAAATGATAAAGTTTTGTTCTATTTCTTTGCACAGCCCATTTAAGAAAACCTTATCTCTCTTAGCTATTCTCTTCAATTCCACATTCACTTGGCTATAACTTTCCCTTTTTTCTTTCCTTTTCCCTTCCTTTCTTTCCTCAGCTACTTTTAACATTCCTTTTTGCTTTCTTGCTCTTCTTTTTCTTTGGGAATTATTTTTTCTTTTCTCTCTCCTGTCTAATATTGTAAACCCTCGCTCTATATATATATATCATTTCCACTTTTTTTGCTTTTCTTCCATATGATGATGGAAACTGTCCTTCAGATGTAAACACTAAGAACATGGCAGCCTGACTCACCCCTTGAATAATGTAGAGGTGCTGGAAATAGTCAGGTTGTATTTTATGATGGTATTTTATTATTAATTGTGGATTTTCAGAAATTTTGAGGTGAGTTTGCAAGTAATTCTTGAAATCAATTAGTTGAACCTCCCACAGATTGACATCATAGCTTCTAAATTCACCTTACCACTCTTTCTTCTGAATGGTTGTATCCTTTTCCTTTAAATTTATGCCCAAATCTCAGTAGGGATTTAAGGAAATTAATAGCAACTCACATTTAAATTCCATCACAGGGTTTGTAAAATGTTATACTTATAAAATCATTGTGAAAAGGTAGTAAGCACTTTTTACAGATGAGTTGAGACTTGAAGAAGTAAAGTGACTCAATCAAAGGTTATATCATTTATTAGTGAAAAAAGCTGGAATTTGGGTTCAGGATACCTTAGTCCATTTTCAATGTATTTTCTCCTGTGACTTATTGCTTTGATAAAGAACACAGGGTTCAAGTATACCACTGTTCATTTTATTCCCTTCATGAATTTTTCTCTAGTGCAAGTGAACATGGAAATATATGTATTATATAACACATAAACAGCATATATCATATTACCTCCCATCTTGGGGATAAAAGAAGTTAAGACATAAACATAATTCACAAAATATCAGAAAATAATTTTTAAAAATTACATTGATATGTGCAAAATAAAAATGCATTTTATAAGAAATTGGCTAGTTCTAAAAGATAGAATTTTGTTTAAATAAAGGAAAATGGCTTCAAAACAAATATTTATATCCTAGGAATGGAGAAAAGATGGTAGAGAAAAAGGCAGGGACCTGCCTGATGTCTACCAAATTTTCGTCTATACAACTTTGAAATAACACCTCAAAATGAATTCTGCAGTGGCAGAATCCTCAACAGAATAGGGTGAAACATTTTTTCTATCCTAAGAGCATTTAGAAATTTGACAGGAAGGATCTGTCACACCAGAACAGGAGTAAAGCACAGAATAGGATGATAGGATAGGTCCTGCACAGGCAAGCCAGCACAGACCTTGAGTGTACCTGAATCAACAACAATGGCTTCTGGAACTCTCAATCCATAGAAAAGTTTGACAAGCACTCAGGAGGCCCTTACAGAGGCCCTTTAGCTGGCTCTGAATATACGACACTGTTGCATTGTTAATATGCAGATCTGTGTCACAATCCTAGGTTGTAGACCCAGTTCAAGTATTAACAAATATGTGCTTGTGGCTTCAAGGGAGCAGAAATACTATACTAGTCGCAGTTCTAAAACAGAAAAGAGTACTGTTAGTTGCTCATAGACCAGAGAATGGGCCATGAAAATTCTTCATCAATTATGTCAACCTTGAAGTACTAAAACTTATAGAGCCTCATATCTATCTCTGGAATCTGTTACAAGACTCATTAGAAAGACAAAAAGGAAAACAAGAAAGAAAAATCATTAGGTATTTGATATGGTTACAGTGTTTACATTCCTACATGGGGAAATGATACTTGTAACTCCCAAGAATTATATCATTAAGGGAGTTAGGAGGAGTATACATAGAGGACATGGGTGTGAGTTGAATATATTAGAATGATACTTAAAAAATACTGAATTAGGGGATGATAAAGAAGGATGCACTGCAAGAAAGGGGGAAGAGAGAAATATAAGAGGGAGAGAGAAAGAGAGAGAGAGAGAGAGAGAGAGAGAGAGAGAGAGAGAGAGAGAGAGAGAGAGAGAGAGAGAGAGAGTGCTGTATAATCAAGGGAGGAAAAGGGTGGAGGGAAATTCAAAAGTAATCACAACTGTGAACAAAAAATTGCTAGAAATGCACTGTTGGAGGAGTTGTGAACAGATTCAAGTATTCTGGAAAGCAATTTGGAATTATGCCTCCAAAGCTTGAAAACCATACATATTTTGACCCAACATACTGCTACTATGTCTGTATCCCAAAGACAAAACAACAACAACAAAAAATTTAGGACCAATTTGTAAAAAAAAATACCTATAGCAAATGTCTCTGTGGTGGCAAAGAATTGGAAAGTGAAGAAATGCCCATCAATCAGAAAATAGCTAAGTAAGACTTGGGATATACATGAACTGACACAGAACAAATTGAACAGAATAGGAAGAACCATTTGCAGTAATAGCAATATCACACAATGAACAAATGTGTATGACTTAGTTATTCTCAGCAATACAATGATCCAAGACAATCTCAAAGGCTTCATCATGAAAAATGTCACCTACCTACAGTGGAAAAACCTCTGAAATCCAAATCGAGACAAAAGTATACTATAATTCACTTTTTCTCTTTATTTTTTCAAGGTTTCTTCTATAAAATAACTAATATGAAAATAAGTTTTACATGATTAAACATGTAAAAAGTATGTCAGATTGTTTACTGACTCTGGGACTGGGGGGGGGAAACAGAGAGAGAGAGAATCTGAAATTCAAAATTTAAGTAAAATAATGTTAACAATTGTTTATATGTTTAATTGGGAAAAATAAAGCATTTAAAAATAACTAACCTAGTTGGTTCTATAGAAAAGAAACTGCTCCCAGAAACATTACACTTAAAAATTTTATGAAATACTATCAAATAAATGGGAGACAGAAAACACTACAACTCATTATCCCATATCCTAGAATTGCCTTTGATGTTAAAGGTCCATATATCTGCAGCAATACTGAGATCACATATTTACACCACTTTTCTTACCCAAGATTTTTAGTAATAGATTGATAATCTTGAGAAAACACAGGGCAACAGCTATCCCTATAGGGTTCTTTGTAAACTTCATAAAAGTTATATTTATATATCAAGTTCTCTGTAGCAATATTATACACAATGGGGCATTTACTGTCTTTTCCTTCTTTTAGTAATAATGTTGACTAAAGCAAGTTGGTGCAGACCATGTCACTCAGGACACACATCCAATTTTTTTTCCTTGTCTGCACTGGTGATAAATACAATTGATGATTGTTTTCAGCTTGTCCTAGTTTGGATTGTGCTCCAAAATGACAGAGCTTCAGTAGCTCATACCCATCACATCTCAGAAATCTGCCTACATGCTTCCACTTCATATATTACATTATGACAGCCCCTTTAAAAAGTGATAATAACAATTTGTTCCCATTTAATGTGCTCCCAGAGGGATGATAGCTTCCAGTAAAGACTATCTTTCTGAACAATAGTCCATCTAGAGCTCCATTCTGTACCTTCAATTTTATACAGTAAAAAGCTCGATTACAAAATATTCCTCAGTCTCTCATGTAGTTTTAACTGTATTTGGGGTAATAATGATTTCTTATCAATAGAATATAATTTAATGCATATTTATCATTATAGTATAATTTAAAAGTACATTTCTAAAACCTTTGATAATTATAGTCACCCCTTTAAAGGTATGAGGTGCTGATAATGTATGAAGAAAAAAGTAAATAAATTTTAAAAGGCTATAAAAAAGCAGGTCTCAAAAGCAGAATTGTAAATTATCATCAATCATTTAAAAAGGCTTTAAATTGCTAATAATAACATGGAAACAAATTTTTAAAAACTGATGTTTTAATTCACACCTAGGAAATTTGCAAGGATGACAAAAGTTAGGAATAGTCAGTGTTGGAGGGGTCATGGAAGGCATGGACAATAATTCATTGTTGGCTGAGCTATGAATTGGTACAAATCTTTGGGAAAGCAATTTAGGATACTGTAATGGAAGTGACTAAAATGTTTGTGCCATTTGACCCAAAGATTCTACTGCTTGGTATATGGAATTGAAATCAAATTTGCCAAGATATTATTAGCAATACATTTTGCAGTAACAAAAAACTGAAAACAAATTAGTTAGCCAATGTCTAGCCTATGTCACATGAATGAAATATAATATCACTGTGCCACAAGGAAGGACTAATAAAGAGGAGTATAGAAATATTTATATGGACTGTTACTAAGGAAAATTAATAACTCAGCAATATGTGTTTGTCAATTGAACTAAAAAAATAAAGTATTTTTCAAAAACCCTTTGGATAACTTCAGATATTTGGACATTAGTTTTAGTGAACAGTTATTTTTTTCTCCCTTCTTCAACTCTTTATTGTAACTCTCTTGGAGGTGCAAGGAGGAATTTAGGCTATAGATGATTTAAAAGCAATGACATAAAGATAGTTTAAAAATAAATAGTTTTAAAATATTGCAAAAGGAATCAAAATTAGTCTGAGGTACCACCTCACACCTAGAAGTTTGGCCAATATGGCAGCAAAGGATAAATGTTGGAGGGGATGTGGCAAAATCAGAACACTAATATACTACTTGGAGAGTTGTGAATTGGTCCAAATATTGTGGAGGGAAATTTGGAATTATGCACAAAGGACTTTAAAAGACTGCCTGCCCTTTCATCCAGTCATACCACTGCTGGGTTTGTATCCCAAAGAGATAATAAAGAAAAAGACTTGTACAAAAATATTTATAACCTCGCTGTATATGGTGGCAAAAAATTGGAAAATTAGGGGATGCCCTTTGATTGGGGGATGGTTAAACAAATTGTGGTACATGTGGGTGATGGAATAATACTATTTTGCTGAAAGAAATAATGAACTGGAGGAATTCTATGTGAACTGGAATGACCTCCAGGAATTGATGCAGAGTGAAAGGAGCAGAACCAGTAGAACATGGTACACAGAGATGATACACTGTGGCACAATCCGATGTAATGGACTTCTTTATTAGTAGTAATGATCCATGATAATCTAAAGTGAATTATGAAAATGAACACTATCCAAATTCAGAGAAAGACCTGTGGGAGTAGAAATTCAGAAGAAAAACATATGATTCATCACATGGTTATGGGGTTTTGGCTTTAAAAGATCACTTTATTGCAAATATGAATAACATGGAAAAAGTTTTGAACAATGATACAGTGAAATTGCTTTTCAGCTCTGCTATGGGGCAGGGAAGCAGGGTGGAAAAATCATGAATCATGTAATTATGGAAAAATATTCTAAATACATAAATTTAAAAAATGAATTATAGTATTAAAAATATTGCAAATGGTAGAAGTATGAATGATTTGGATATAGAAGCCTTTTTATAGGTTAATACACTCTTCAGGTTGGAAGGAACATTAGAGATGTGTGAAACAACATCCTGGCCCCAGTTCTCCTATTTACTACCAATGCTAACTTCATTTTTTACTTTTTGGGATAATGCATGTTTATTTTTTTAAATATTTTTCAGATTACCTATTTTAATAATCCTACAGTTAAGGTGAGTGATCTGAAGGAGAATACAGTAAAGGATACAGAGAGGGTGTAGTCAGTCAGACAGTAAGAAAGAAAAAAGGAGAAAATGGTTATGAAAACCTACAAAGAAGAGTAACAAGGAGGAGCAAACAACAGGGCCAATGACTTCAGAAAAATTAAGAAGGAGGATTAAGAAAAGATCAATGTATTTTGCTACTAAGATATTGTTAGTAACTGGATAGAGCAATTTTGGGAAATGATGAGGTCAAAATCCAGACTACAAAGGATTAAGAAGAGACAAAGGAGAGAAAGTGAGGCACTTGTAGATAGCCTCTTTGAGGAGTTTATCTACAAAAGGCTGAAGAGAAATGGGAATATAGTGATCAGGAATGGAAGGATCAAATGAATGATTTTTTGTCTGTTTTTTTTTTTTCATTTGAAGAGACATGGTGATCTTTGTAAACAGTGGAAAAAATCCAGTAAAGGAGAGAGTAAAAATAAGTGTAAGAGTGGGGATGATACAGTGCAAATCTATTGTAGGAAAGAAGATGGTATGGAGTCACTTGGACAAGTGGTGGGGGTTGACCTTGGTAAGGAGTAAGTTCACTTCACCATGTGAGACAGAATTATCTCATTGTCTCATACACATATGAGACAATTGTCTCATACAATGAGTGGGTGGCTTTTCTCACATAGTGAAAGAGCTTCAGAAGGCACCTAAGTAATAGGAGATGGGACACAAGGAAGAGAGAATCCCTAATTCCCTGAGATTCAGATTTCTCATGTCTAACTTGGGGGACCTTGAATTAGATGGTTTCCAACCCTGATTCTATGATGTTCATTATCTTCCTTTGGAGGTCTACTACTTCAAATGCTTTTGTGAATATTTATACTGTATATTTTTTATATTTATCCATGTAAATTCTACTTTCCCCCATTAGAATAGAGGCTTCTTCTGGGAAGGACTATTTTGCTTTTGTCTTTGTATTCCTTGGCCTTACCACAATGCCTATCACATAGCAGACAAGAATAAATAACTGTTGAATTGAACTGAAAAGCATCCCAGTCCTTTGTTGAGCATCTATAACTATTTAGACATTCTTGAAACAAGCCCTTTCTTTCTGTAACTTTAATCTTAAATCCTAATTCCTTATCTTCAGGCCAAGAAGAATCAGTCTGATATTATTTTATCTCCCAAACCTTCAAATTTTTGACAACAGGAATCATGCTCCAAAGGAAAAAAAAAGAACTTATTTGGGCAAAATTTTCCCAATTTCTTCAAATAATCCTAAAAAAGGAATTTTAAGAGTACCTTCTCTAAAATAAGAATTCACACAGAGTATCAGACTTATTAACAGCAGACAGTCATGCCTTCAATCTAGTCACCTAATTTTATGCTTCCCAGTTTGCCCCAAACCTCCTGTACCAGAGTAAATTGAGTAAGCAAAAATTAAAACTTTCCCTTGTTTCTCCTACCACACACACACACACACACACACACACACACACACACACACACACGCCATTTCCAAACAACTAGAAATAATGAGACAAATTATATCTATAATGTTGACAATTAAAGTTAAAAGAGCTGCTCCTAACATCTGCTTGGGATATTCTAGAAGAGATTCTCACCTTAACTCAGTCATCAGATCTCTAATATTTCATCCCTAAGATTCTATAATTAACTTAAAATCAAGACAGTTTTAAGCCAGGGTTCTTAAAGTTATATTTTTATTTAATGCAATATAATAGGCTTCATAGATATCCCAAGAGCATCTTTTTAACACCAATATTCTTTTCTTGTTTTTGTATATTTGTAAGCCATATAGAGAGGAAAAGATGGGCATAGAGAATGTGACATATAATCAGTAGAGAATTTTACAGTAGAAACAATGTAAATGCTATCAATGGAAAATGTAGTTTTAGGGGTACAAGGGATAATCAATGGAAAGCCTACACATTCTATTGGATCAACATAATTTTTAGACCCTTACCTTACCCCCATAGAACAAATACTATGTATTGATTTTAAGGTAGAAGTGTGGCGAGGGCTATTCAATGGGGTTTAAGTGACTGGCTCAGAGTCACACAGCTGGGAAGTGTCTGAGGCCAACCTTGAAACTAGGATCTCCCCATCTCTAGGCCTGGCTCCCAAACCACTGAGATACCCAGTTGCCCCCTGGATCAACACAATTTCAAGAGAACTAATGCAACTCCAACACTTTCCCAATTCCCAGGCATATTTTCTGAAGACAAGTGGATAAGGGTCACAGATGTTGTGCCAGCATGAATAGGTGGAGGGTATGCCCGTACTACTAAGATAATAATTCCAAAGTACAAGCATTTGTCTCTTCAACCACTGAACTACTGGAACTCAGATGGTTAATAAGGTGAAACATGTCCTATCAATTAAGGACACTAAAAATGACTATTATCTTTACAAAGCAACTCTTGTAAATAATTTTTTTCTATATAGAATAGTTGGGTCATCTATGAGAGGAGGATGGGTAGTTAATGTTTTATCAGTTTTTGATTTCAAATTAAATTAATTTGAAATAAAAATGAAATCAAATCAAATTAAAAACAAATTGGAAACTGAGCAATCATCCCTTCAATAACTTTGTGTGACTTAGAAGAAACCAAAGTAAAAGAAAATGAACTAACTTGATTAATATCACAGATTTCAAGCATCAGAGATAGGATCTGAATCCATGACTTCTGATTATAATATCGGTTCTCTTTCCACTACACCATGATAGTGTAGAGCCAAGACTTCTGGATCCTTTCAAATACAGATTCATGTATTCCTGCTATGCTAGGAAGACAATGGGCATCTTGTGGTTACTAGAATTCTATTGGCTTTATACTGAGATCTGAAATGAATTTCATTCCAATCATTCCATTATTAGTCAATTCCCTTTGTGAAGGGGATTTCTTTTAACATTATGCAAGTTTGAGGAATCATTTTCTATTTTTGTAGTCTCAGCTATAGGTCTGTGATCATCATTGTATTCATCACGAAGACTCATTTATTAAAAACTTTTTTTGTGTTCCAGGCACTTTGCCAAGTACTAGTAATACAAAGAAAGAGAATGAGAGAAGAGAACTCAAACAGAAAACATCTGGGTACATACAAGATATCTAAAATAAGAGCCTAGTGTCTGGAAATGGACTTCTTGAAGAACATAGACCTTACGCTGATTGTTAAGTAGAGTCAGGGAATCTACAAGGCAAAGGTAAGCACAGGAACATTCCAGAAAGGGGTAGAGAATGGGTGATAAATATTTATTAAATGGATTGTTGAATTATAAGGATAAAAAGAAAAGTGTTAAACCCTATAGTTACATGGAAAGGAATAACTATAAGAAGATTGAAGAATTTGAAAGGAACCCAGGTGTGAAGACCTTTAAAAACTAAACAGAGCTTTTGATCCCAGATGTAATGGAAGCCACCATCATTTCCTGAGGATAGGAGTGACACAATTATTGTTGTCAGTTGTTTTTGTTGTGTCTGACTTTTTTTTTAAACCCCTTTGGGGATTTTCTCAGCAAAGAGATACTGGAATGGTTTGCCATTCCTTGTTCAGCTCAGGACACATAGGAGGAAACTGAGTCAAACAGGATCCTGTAACTTGCCCAGAGTCACATAGCTCGTAAGACTCTGAGAACAGATTTGAACTCAGGAAGATAAGCCTTCCTGACTTCATGCCAGGAAATTTATTCACTATGCCACCTAGCTGTTCCTGTGTCATTCAGCTGTTCTAGTAATAGGATAAGACTTACACTTTAGAAAGATCATTTTGGCAAGATGAGTGGAGATGGACTGGGTAGGATAAGATGAGGAAGGAAAAACAATGAGCAGTTTACGGCAATATTCTAGATCTGAAGGGGCTATTAGGTGGTTCAGTAGGGATAGAGCCAGGACCAGAGAAGAGAGGCCTTAGGTTCAAATCTGGCCTTAAACATCTAGCCATGTGACTGAGCAAGTCATCTAACCCCAATTGTCTAGCCCTTATTGTTCTTCTTCCTTAGAATCAATACTTTATATATATTTATATATGTAGTACACCTGAGGTGATGAAAGCCTGCACTAGCACAGCAGTTGGGTGAAGTAAAATAAAGAGAACAAATTTAAGAGATATTATAAAGGGTAGTCAAGTCAGAATTTTATTCCTTTTTATTCCTTTTAAAATTTTATATAGGATTGAAAAAAGTCATTTTATTATTTTTTTCCTGATTTTCAGCACTAGGAAAACTGAAACATATGACCTAAAATGCAATCTATGAAACATCTGAGTCAGTCAGTGAAAATAAAATATTAAATACCTTTTCTGTACCAGATACTGTCCTAATCACCAGGAATACGAGGTAATACAGAAGATATTCTTTGCCTTAGTGAAGCCTACAATCTAATGGGGCATACAACATGTGAACAATTATGTACAACAAGCTCTACATAGGATAAATTGTAAATAAGGAACAAAGTGAAGGAACTCGAATTAAAAGGAATTAGGAAAGTCTTCCTGGGGAAAATGAAAGCTTGGCTAGAACTTGAAGGAAGATGAGAAAACATTAGTTCGACTGAACCATGGTTTTCAAGCCTGATTATCAGGGGCTACATTTGACTTGAGCGAGTACCTCCTTTTTAACATTTAAAGTATATAGTAATGGATCTCCTTGATGTCAAATGGCAAAAGTAGGAGGAATAAATGTAAGCAGCAGAAACAATGATTTAGTCTCAACATAAGGGAAAATTCCATAGTATTTCAGTTGTCCAAAAATAGTTTGTTTCCCTTCACTAGGCAAATTTGAACAGAGCTAGAGAAAGAAAAGGAACTTGATGGTAAGGCTAATATTTGAATCCAGGTCATTAGTTCAAACATCCTAAAGTCAAAATAGCAGCTTTACCAGGAAAGGTAAAAAAAATTAAGAAGTGTCTCTGGATAAGTCACAATCCTTTAGGGTCTCAGTTTCTCACCTGCAAAATGAGGGGATTTGATAGATGAACTTTAAGATTCCTTCTAATTCTAAATATTAACTTCCTGACTCTTGATTTAAAAAAATAAACTATCTGAAGTCTATACTACTTTGTTTCCCAACATAGTAAAGGAAAGTATTATCCTATTATGGCTTGGATTAAATTCCCTCCAAGAAAATGCATTCTAAATCTGATAATCCATGAAAATACATTTTTAGTTAACTAAGATTCCTCGATGAATGAATTCAGCCATCATTCCTTTGGCAATATAAATAATTCTCACATAAAGCGAATAATAATGTCCCATTTTTTCCTTAGTGGTATTGAATTTTCATATTTTAAAAATCGAAAGAGTAGTATGAAGACAGTTTATGATACATGAAATGATAGTCATTGTCATTTTGGTTGTAACTTCAATGAATTCTCCTACTTGTGACAGTACTGCCATGGGTTTTAAAGAGCTTTAGAAGCTGCCAGTAAACCCATCCTGTGAAATAAAATCACAAACTAAAACAAGAGCAGCAAACCAGTAGGCTCATTACAATAACAGCATGGCTTTCCCCAAACTCCAGGTAGGGAACTCTAAATTGTGCTCAGTGTTAACTGCATATATTACAGGAATTACATTACAATTAGGTTTCCACTGTAACTAATGTCTCCGGTCACTGCACTGGTTACTGATTCAATTCTGACTTTTGACTGATTTCCAAGGTGACCTACATCGTTGCCTTGGATCAGGGAAAAAAGTTACCTTGGAGAATCTTAAGTAGTACACGGCTCCTGAAAATAAGCCACTGGATGAGTGCATCATTTGTTTTTAATAAGGTGTCCTAGCTGCTCATGCCCACAGCGGCCTTTCAAGTAGATATTAGTATTGTTAGATGGAGGGGAAGAAAATTAAAGTAATGAAAAGGCACCTAGAGGTAACCAGTGCTACAGAGGAGAGAACACTGGATAGAGAGGCAAGGCAATCTAGGTTTTAGTTCTAGTTTTGTTTATTCCAAGATTATGTGACTTTACATGTCAATAAACTTCTCTTGACCTTCATGTTCTCATCTGGAAAATGAAGGGAATTTGAGTATATGATCTCTAATGTCCCCTCAGACTCAAAGATATGGTGATCCTAGATCCCAAGATCATTCTTAGTTCCTAATATGATCCATCTGTATTTCTAGGTGGAGCTGTGAATCATAATTCTTTCAACTAGGATAAATAAAAAAGAAGTAATGGAATGGGAAAGAAGGCAGTAGTAAAAAAAAAACAATTTAATGCTAAGATTCTAAAACTATGATAGGTGAACATTTAAAAATACATTTTATCACTGTATTCCAACATAATTATTTTTCTGAATAATCCTATATATTTTATTTTAGGCATTTAAAAACATTATTGAGAAGGGGTATATAGACTTAACCAAACTGTCAAAGGGGTTGATAACATGCATATATACACAAGCACACATAAGTGGGAGGTAAATAAAAATAGCATGTCTATCTGTCCTATGAGGAAAATTAGAACTCTAGAGGTGAAGTGCAAATTGTCTGGTCATTCATAAAAAAGGAAAAATGAACTCTGTATGTGTCATTATCCTGAAAATAAGCCCTCATCGTAATGGACTAGTTATGGTTCTACTTCTAGAATCAATTGTATCCCCAGTTTGGGTCCTCATTTTTCAATACTTTTAACACCTTCAACCAACCAATAAGACATTTTTCAGAGTTAGACTGGAAACAGAAAGAAGATGAGCCCAGAGCAAATGGCATGTTGAATATGTATAAGAAATAATTAAAATAAAGAACAGAGAAATTTGGGGGAAATTGTTATATACATGCAGATCCACATAAGTATAATCAAGAAAACAGTTTATACAGGAATTAGAATAACAGAATTGATCTGTACAGTGATCAATCTGAAAATTTAGAGAAATTGTGATACATGCATTTTTCCTGTAAAAAAAAAAAACAGTGGACTTCTATTGTGGAATGGGACATATGTTGTCAGAGATGATCCATATGATCAATATGTTTGCTTGCTTAACTCTGCTTTTTTACAAAGAAAGTATCTATGAAAAGAACCAGTCATCAGTGAGTTTTTCCTTCAATAAAATAAAAAAAAAACAATTGTCTAAACACAATACTCATTATAATTAAAGAAATATTGATTTAAAGAAATATAAAATTAGTTCTTATACTTAAGAATGAAAGCACAATGCTAGCAACTTAAGAAGATTATTAGTTATAATTAAATTTACACACAGGTGGCAACTAGGTGGTTTAGTGGATAGAATACTGAGCCTAGATTCCAGGGGATCTCAGTTTAAATCTAGCTTCATTCATTTACTAGCTGTGTAACCCTGGGCAAGTCATTTAACTTCTCTTTGCTTTAATCCACAGGAACAAAAAATGGAAAACCATTCCATATCTTTGGTAAGAAAACCCAGGGGACAATATGGTCCTCATTCATACAACAAAATTGGAATACACTGAAATATATATTAAAAGTTGTTTATATTGATTTTACACCAAAGACATTCTCTGATGATTTATCTAGACATTGAAGTAACCATCATTGCTCAAAACTATGCCACAGGAGTACAAATGCTAATATGTCCTACCAAGCTGGTAAGGTTTCAGATTTCCTGCAGCTCATAAACTTCAAGGCAGTCAACCAAAAACCACCCTACCTAAATTCCTAGAAATTGGATTTGGCTGAGCAATGAGTGGTGAATATATCTGTATAGCAACTCTGAAGGAATGTCTAAAGGTTGTAAAAATTCCTTACATTCATAAAACACTTTCACTTTTATAGACATATCTAAATAAATATATATATATGAATTGTACATACAAATGCACAATGCATTTGTTTGCAAAGGTATATGTACATATATTTCACACATCTGCGCATATTTTCACATGTATGTTTATATGGGCATTTGTACATGTATGTATATGCATGCACATTCCCATTTTATCCTCTTGTAAGGTAGCTGCTCCAATATAATGATTTTATAGTTAAAGAAATTGAGGCTTAGCTCTATTAAACAGTTTGTCAAGGATCACACAACAATTTAATGATGAAGACAAGATTTGCACAGAGGACTTCTTAATCCCAACTCCAGTGATCATCCCACAATATCACTTTCATAAAATTGTAAAGTTGAAATATGCCAGTGGGTGTCAGAACTGTAGAGATTAAATTATTTTAAATATCCATATCATTATATCACAACAGATTCTTGAGTTTTTTTATTTAAAATTCTCTCATTATTTGTGATTTATAGGTTGTTTTTTTTCTTAATGTTGTTGTAGATTGGATTTCTTGGAAATCTGTTCATATACTTTGCCCTACAGAAACAAAGTTAGGAGGAGAAATATTTATAATGTAGTCATATTCTAGAAATGAGTAACTTTGAAAGATTGAAGAATTCTAATCAATAAAATGCCCTTCCAAGATTCCAGAGAAGTAAAGATAAGGGATACTTTGAACTTCCTAACAGGCAGGTAATGGACTACATATTGTTTTACATGACTATATATATTACTTACAATTTTTGGAGTGTTTCTTTTGCCTTTTCCACCAATGGGGCAGACAAAATCTAAATAAAATAAATGATCATTTATTTTAAATTACTATTAGAAAGGGAGGTAGAGCCAAGATGGCTGTGTAGAGGCAGCGAAAGTTTAGACCTTTGAACACCCTTCCTCACCAATTAAAAACAAAATGTTTGGAAAAGATTAAAAACCAAATCTAACAACAGGAAAGAGCTAAGGAACCCTCCTGCTGGACTAAAGTTAAAAGGTATGCCCCCCAAAAGCCTGAATTTGAGAACACTTGGGTTTAAAGGGAAGGAAGAAGGAAGGTATCAGGACCCCTCCCCCACCTACAGTAATGAGCCTCTAGCAGTGGCTGGAATCTCTGGGCAGCCAAGGGTACTAGTCTAGAGGGATTACCTTGCGGGCAAAACTGTGCCAGGATCAAAGCTTTGAATACAGGCAGCTGGGAGGCAGCTGGAGGAGAACCTTAGAGAACCAGTCCAATCAAAGCTAACACACTCCATATTGTCCACCTTCCCAAGGTTTTCATTTCAGGGCACATTTAGCTCTGCAAGATCAACTCCTTAATTTTGTTGAGCCTTCAGAGGGCAGGGAAGCTCAAGCTCCAACACCCCTCCCCCACAGACTGCTCTGAGAGCTTTGTCGATTAAGCTTCAAGTATGAAGGCTGAAAGAAAAGCCCAAACCCACATATCCAGCACATAATGAGAGGAGCAATACTACAGGCAACTATATGGGGGAAAGAAGGGGCAAATATGAGCAAACAACAACAACAAAAAAAAGAAAAAATAAATTACAATTGACAGCTTCTATTCAGACAATGAACAAAGAGCAAATGTAACAGAGGAGGATCAAGGAACACCAAGCAAAAACACAGAAACTCCAGGGAATTGGACACAGGCTTTGGAAGAACTCAAAACAAATTCAAAACAAAATTAAGAGAGGCGAAAGACAACTGGGAATAGAACTTAAAAAGCAAGATAAGTCATCTGGAAACAGAGGCACTTGAACTAAAACAAGAAAATAGTGTATTGAAAGCCAAAATTAATCAGCTTGAAAATGAGGCAAAGGAGATGAAAGATGAGGCAAAGAAAATGAAGGATGACCTCCAAAGAAATTCAGACCAGAAGGAGAAGGATGACTGAAAATCCAAGCATAAAATTCAGTCTTTAAAAAACAGAATACAAGAATTAGAAGCAAGCTAATTCACAAGGCAGCAGGAAACTATAAAACAAAATCAAAAGAATGAAAAAATTGAGGAAAATATGAAGCAACTCATTCACAAAACAGAAGATTTAGAATATAAGTCCAGGAGAGACAACTTAAGAACCATTGGTCTACTATAAGACAATGACAAAAGAAAAATCCTGGACATTATCCTACAGGAAATTATCCAAGAAAATTTCCCTGACATTCTAGAACAAGAGGGAAAAGTGGAGATTGAAAGAATCCACAGATCATATCCTGTACAATCCCCAACTGACAAAACCCAGGAATGTTATAGCCAAATTCAAGAACTACTAGACCAAGGAAAAAAAATATTACAAGCTTCTAAGAAGAAGTCATTCAGATACCATGAAACTACAGTGAAGATAATACAGGATCTGGCTGCATGCAGACTGAAGGACCAAAAGGCATGGGATACGATATTCCAGAAAGCAAGGGAACTAGGTCTACAACCAAGAATCAACTACCCAGCAAAGGTGACTATATTCTTAAAGGGGAAAGTATGGTAATTTAATAAAATAGAAGAATTCCAAGCATTTGTAAAGAAAAGACCAGGCCTGAACAGAAAAAAATGATACCCAAATACAAAACTCAAGAGAATCATCAAAAGGTAATTAAGAAAAGGGGAAAAAAAAACAAAGCAAAACCTTTTTTAAGGGACACAATAAGTTAAAATTATATGAAAAGAGGATATTGGTAACTCTTAAAAATTGTTATTGTCACCTGGGTTGCTTGAAGAATTATACTTAGATGGAACAATGATAAATGGTATAGGATGAAATGCCAAGACATAAACATGTATGTATATATATATATATATATACATACATACATACATATAAACATATCTAGAGTTTTAAAAAGAGGTTAATACTAAGAGAAATGGGAAAAGAAACAAAATGGGGTAAATGTATATGTCACAAAGAAGCACATGGTGGTATAAGGGGGAACATCAATACACTGGAAGGCTAAAGTGGTTGGAGATTGGAAACAATTGTTATGTGCATTGAAATTGACTCAAAGAGGGAAGAACAATCAAATACATTGGGGCAGAGAATTGATTTGTGCCCTATAGAGAAGTAGAAGGGTAAGAAACAGACTTGGAGTGAGGGAAGCAATACAAGGGAGGGAGGGGATAGTTACAAAACAGTGTAAAGAAAGTAAGAGGGAAATAAGAAGGGTGGGGGTAGAAAGGGAAGTAAAATAAGGGTTGGAATAAGGGGGAAGGATTAAAAACAAAACACTGATATAGAAAGAAATAGTGAAAGAAAAAGGGCAGGACTAGGAGTGGAAATCAAAATGCTGGGAAATACATTATCATAACTCTGAATGTGAATACAATGAACTCAACCATAAAACACAAGCAAATAGGAGAGTGGATTAGAAACCAGAACTCTACTATATGCTGTCTACCAGAAACACACATCAGGAAGGTAAACACACATAGTTTCAAAGTAAGAGGATGACGCAAAATCTATTGGGCATCAACTGAGAAAAAGGAGGCAGGAGTTGCAATCATGATATCTGACAAAGCCAGAATAAAAATAGATCTAGTCAAAACAGGTAGGAAAGGTGATTAAATCCTGATAAAAGACAATATATACAATGAGGAAATATCAGTACTCAACATATATGCACCAAATGGCATAGCATCCAAATTTCTAAAGGAGAAATTAGTGAAGCTCAGGGTTGAAATAGATAGAAAAACTATACTAGTGGGAGGCCTGAATCTTCCTCTATCAGAACTAGATAAACCAAAGCAAAAAAATCAATAAGAAATAGGTAAATCAAGTGAATGAAATCTTAGAAAAATTACAGTTAGTAGATATGTGGAGAAAAATAAATAGGGACAAAAAGGAATGCACCTTCTTTTCAGGAACACATGATACATTCACAAAGATTGACCATGTACTAGGGCATAAAAACATTGCAAACAAGTACAAAAGAACACAAATAATAAATGCAACCTTCTCAGATCACAATGGAATGAAAATAATAATTAGTAAGAGTACATGGAGAGGCAAATCAAAAATTAATTGGAAATTAAACAATACTATTGTCCAGAATCAATTAGTTAAAGAACAAATCATAGAAACAATTAATAATTTCATTGAAGAAAATGACAATGATCAGACATTCTTTCAAAATCTATGGGATGCAACAAAAGCAATACTCAGGGGGAAAATTATATCCTTGAGATCATATATTAACAAACTTAGGAGGGTAGAGGCCAATGAATTGAGCAGGCAAATTAAAAAAAAAATAAAAAGTTAACAAATTGAAAATCCTCAGATGAAGACTAAATTAGATATCCTAAAAATCAAATGAAAATTTAATAAACTTTAAAGTCAAAGAACTATTGATTTAATTAATAAGATTAGAAGCAGATACTTTGAAAAAACAAATAAAATAGACAAAGTACTGTCTAATTAAATCTAATTAAAAATAAGGAAAGTACAAAAATAAGGAAATACAAATTGACTGTATCCAAGATGAAAAGGGAAACCTAACCTCTAATGAAGAGGAAATTAAGGCAATCATTAAAAACTCTTATGCCCAATTATATAGCAATAAATATGGCAATCTAGGTGATATGGATGAATATTTATAAAAATATAAATTTCCTAGATTAAGAGAGAAAGAAATAGAATACCAAACAACCCCATATCAGAAAAAGAAATTGAACAAGCCATCAAAGAACTTCCTAAGAAAAAATCCCCAGAGCCAGATGGATTCACAAATGAATTCTATCAAACCCTCAAAGAATCCCAATATTATACAAACTATTTGACAAATATTGTACTGATTCCAAAGGCAGGCAGGTCAAAAACAGAAAAAGAAAACTATAGATCAATCTCCCTAATGAACATAGATGCAAAAATCTTAAATAGAATACTAGCAAATAGAATCCAGCAAGTGAGCACAAGATTTATTCATTATGATGTAAGGTGTAAAAATTAGGATTGTTGACTGAAAATATTATATTAGTGATCGCCAGGGATTAAAATTCAATCTCAATAAAATACTCAAGTCATTTTGGGATTTTTATAGTGGTTTAAAGGAATAATAAAGTGGAGGAATTCCATGGAGACTGGAACAACCTCCAGGAAGTGACGCAGAGTGAAAGGAGCAGAACCAGGAAAACATTGTACACAGAGACTGATACACTGTGGTACAATCGAACGTAATGGACTTCTCCATTAGTGGCAATGCAATGTCTCTGAACAATATGCAGGGATCTAAAAAACACTATCCACAAGCAGAGGATAAACTGTGGGAGTAAAAACACCGATGAAAAGCATCTGCTTGAATACAGGGGCTGAGAGGAAATGACTGAGGAGAAACTAAATGAACTCTCTAGTGCAAATACCAACAACATGGAAATGGGTTCGAACCAAGAACACATGTGAAACCCAGTGGAATTGTGCACCAGCTATGGGAGAAGTGGTGGGAGGGGGTAGGGGGAGGAAAAGATAATGATCATTGTTTCCAATGAATAATATTTGTAAATAACCAAATAAAATAATGTTTAAAAAGTAAAAAAAAAAAAAACCCTTACCTTCTGTCTTGGTATCAATTCTAAGACAGAAACACAGCAAGGGCTATATTGGGAAACTGACATAAAAATAAAAAGTGTCAATAAAATTTCAAAAAAAAAGGAAAAAATTTTAAAAAAAGAAAGCACGTGCCTAGGAGGGCTGAAAGGCCCATTCAATTTCATTTACATCATGAGAGATGCATCTGGTTAGAAGTGGAAGTAGGAAGAGAGCTCAATAGGCTTTTACAGCCAGTTAAATAGAAATTTTGATCCCACGCAGGTGAGAACTCAGGTGAGACTAGAGGGCATCCTGGGAACTAGAGCAAGGATTTGGGGGGAATGAAGTCCGGGGTTCAAATCTCCATTTTTACAATCTCCAATGGCTATGTAGGGAATTTCTCTAAAATCTCCCACCAGGAAATTCCACAGTGGAAGTTCTCAGTGGAAGATGTCAACAGAGTTCTCATTCATAGAGAAGATAGACACAAATTATTCATGCCCTTTTTCCTTGCCTGGGAAAAAGAAAAAAAAATCAGAGTTAGAGTGATCATTTTCAGTGAGAGAATAAGTTGGTTTAAAGACTTCCATGGGATTTACTTTCAAAGCTTGCAAGATGTCAAGAAGAACCTTTTGCATGTAAGGGGAAAATTAGGAGCAGGCAAATGAATCCTGTCATAAGTGTGTCATTATACCCTTAACTGGGGAAAACATTTTCCTAGGAGCTTTTAATGGACTAGAGAGTTTTTAAGCTTCCCATCACTAATTTAAAACAGACCCAGGGCACTGGTGGCGGAAAGCCATTACTATCTAATAGCCGCTTGGTGGCCTCTGAAAAGTGAGTTGATGGTCTCAGTCCAATTCCTAATGGACAGGTGTCCATATCACAGTTTTCACTAATTATCACCCTGCTGCCTATGGTGGCAGAGCCTAGAGATGAAATATCCCTCTGAGGCTAAACTACCAAGTCTCACTAGACTGTGTTTAAAAACCATATTTAATGCTGGTCTTGTCTGCTTGACTGGGTATCCAATTGAGAATGGCTTCTCCACTGAGTCATATCCATGGTGCTCCAAGATTCTGTAGTAAAGTTGAGTCCTTTGCCTTCAATATTCTTCTTAATAAATGATAACAAGCCTATAAATCCTGTACAGATAATAGAAAAATATAGTTATGTATATGATTATATATTTCACACATAGGTCTGTACATGTCTTCTTTAAACAACACACATATAGATGTAGGTGTGGGCATGTACATATGCATGTATTTTATATTCATGTAAATATAGCATGAATACCTTTTGTATATATACAATTATTGTCTATATAGCTTTTCAATCATTTTTCTCAAAATGCTAAAAGTCAAGAATTAAGCAAAAGCAAAGCTTCTCAGAATCATGAACACAACTTACTGCAGAATTTGGCTTCAAATTGTCTACATTTATAGCTACACATGAATTTTAAAGAAATATATACTCATTTGCTGCATCATACAAACCCTGTTTTCTAGTCTCCAGTGGTTCTCCTTCAACTGTTTTTTCCAGCTTCCAAATCTGCTTTGTTTTAGTTGTCTAAAATTAACTTGACTTACCTCTCCTTCTAAAATTACTTTTTATTCCTATGGTTCTTAGAGCCTTTTTTCCTCTTTAACTTAACACCTATCCATCTGTCAGATATTTATCTCTTTACCAGCTTAGTAGCTGCAAGGCTTTTTTGATATTTGCTTGTTTAATATGCATAAAATATCAATTGAGTTAGTGAGGAATCAAGAAACCCATAAGTCTAAGTACTGCCTTGAACACACAATTGGAAAGTTACTTAACTTTTCCGTTCCCTGGGAATACTAATTGCTTTAAACTGCATACAAGTTTTAATCTGTATTGGTAAAGGTTTTTTTTTTCTTTTGGAGAATTTCCCATACAAATAAAATTACAGGTTTGACTAAGAAACAAAAGAAGCAGAACAGCATTTGGGTGAGGACTTTGACACTTTTAAAAAATTATATGTCAGAAATATATAATAAAGAGAATCAGACTTTTCTCACACAATTTCCTTGCCATTTTAGAATAAAATCTCCTTTAAAGATGCTTGAAATAAGAGTGGGCAAAGTAGTTAAGAAAATAAAAGTAAATAAATAAAACCCAAAAGAGAAAAACTCCGAGTCAAAGATATTTAAGGTCTTAAATTCTTAGTAGGTTTCTCCACTGTGCCTCCCCCTCCCCATCATTCTCTTCTCTTTTTATTTCCCACTTTTTTTATTCTAAAAGTGCCAAGACTCTAGAGAGATCCACTCCTTCTGAATATTCTATTAAACATTACTCTAACAAGAAGATCAAATGCAAAGATAAATGTCTGAAACACAAAGATATTTGAATGCAGAAATGTCATCACAAATCTGACACATAGATCTCCAAATCACAAGCAGTCTAAGGGTATACATTTGAGGCAATGTGATACGTCATAGTAGATCATATCTGATTTTAGAGGAATTGTGTTTGAGGCCCATTTGGCCATAAAAAGTGATCTTGAACAAGTCTCCAATTCGGTTTCTTCATCAATTAAACAATGGGCTTGGAATAAGTGTTTTCTTCCAGATCAAAACTATGGTTTTATGATTATTCTTATAAACAAGTTCAGAACCAAATAACCAAAATTTTCTTTAGAAAATCAGAACCAAAATTTTCTTTAGATAAATTTATTATCTGAAAAAATAATGTGTTATAACTAGTAGGGGTGTCCCTTTAAATTTTTACTGAAACACGTTCAGTCCATAAGGAAATTTTACAAAGCACTTTTACTAAACTTTGATAGGCAAGAGCAAATCCTGCTCCTTAGAACTTCAATGGTATAGAAATTCGACTATTAGCCATATCAATATTTTCTTGTGATTACAAATGTAACACAGATGCCAAGATATTTTATATTGCCAAATGTTTCTTTTATTTTGCAGCACATGTTGTGTATTTTCTTTTAGGAACACATCTGTTATGGCATTTTTCTTTCCTTCCCTTTCGTTGTTTCTTGTTTGCAATTCAGTTTCTCTCGAAAATCCAAGCTCATAAATCAGATCAATGTATGTTTTATGACTTTTAAATGTTGTTAAACTACATCGTTCTTAACTGTTGCAGGTTGGGAAATCACAGCTTTGGGAACGACATTTGGTTGTCGTTTGTGGCAAAAGTACTTTTCATTAATCTCACTTTCCCAGGTTTAGAATCCTAGCAGAGCATGAAGCCTCAGAGAACAGCTGGAACTCAACCTCTCTAGGGGGTAGGCAGGGGATGGCAAGGGCATGAAGAAACAGGTGTTCCATCCTTTGCCATTCCACTGGTTTTCCACTGGGGTTGTTTATTTCAAGTTGGAGCCATTTACCAGTTTATCATCAGAACTGGGAAAAAAAAAAGGTGGGGCATTCGCTTTTTTGTGTATGTCCACAAGAAATAAGCTATGGCTTGTTTTCAAAATAGTCTCGACCAATTCTTTCTCTTCCAGCTGCCATGGGCCCATCTTCCCCACTGAGCTGAATCAACATTTTCAGAAGTAGCTCCTCTGGAGTGATCAATGAGAGATGCTGCTTAGAGTGGTACTGAATGATTCTGCTCAGTGGGAAGGAGGCAGATCGACAGCAGACAGCAGGAGGGCAAGGACAAACTGACGGGGCTTTTATAGCCTCTAAATACAGTAGGAGCATCACATTCAATGACAAGAGGAGTGGGGCAGGCAAATAAACTTGCAGAGTTTGTTACACAGACTTGTTTTTTTTCTTTCCCAGTTTAGAGAAGACTTCATTTGGAAGTCCTCATGATTTCAGAAATGAAGGAGCAATGGGTTTCAATAATCACATCGCCTACCTTTAGGAAATAAGCCCATAGCCTCTTTGTCTCTTTTCTGCCCTGATCTTTGTGGCAGGTAACCTGCTTTCTAAATGGGTCCAGTGTTTTATAATCCAGGCTTCATGGTTCTTGGTTCTAAAGAGGAAGGGATGAAACGTTTAGAGAACGTTTAATAGTCAGTTTTAAGATTGAGGTTTCTGTGAGTTTCAGAATCTGGCTTTTGATGTTAAAATATGTATGATTACATATTTCTGAGGGAGCCTCAAGTTAGAATTAAGTTTGAAAGCCATGATAAGTAATTAATTCATTCTGCTACTCAGCCTTGAGTAACATCCAGACTTCAGCATTTTCCCCTAATAAACTACATTTACAGAGAGCTCAGAACTCCTTTGGCAAAAACAAATGTGTTGTTTGAGATAACCTGCTTTATCCACCCATGGAGAAGGCACTTTTAGCAATTTTTACTCTGTTGAAATTTGGAGTTTTACAGGACATTGGTTTGGGAGAAAGGATTTCAAACAACTCCATAAAACTTGGAATTTGAAGCAAAATCTGTTCCTTTAGTGGTAACATGAATACTAAACCATCGCTATGGAGAAAGATGAAAGGAAGTTATAGTCTTGGCTTTAATTGTGTGACTGGCAAGATTTGCTTTTCCCTGTGTCTTAGTTTCCTCATCCAAAAATATAGAGTCTAATTAGAATCAGAAGAATTAGCAATATTCCTCATAGATTTACCAGGGGTTTCTAACCTTGGATTTGGATATTTGTTTTATATTTTAAAACAATTCTAAGCATTTAATAATTATATATCAACATAATTGTTTTAGTTTATAATTATATATTTTATGCATTTCAAAACATTATTCTGATAAGGATCCCATGACAGCAAAAAGGTTAAGATAGTCTGATTTAAGTCAACCATCTTATTTTGAAGTTTTAAAACAGGTCTAAGGAAAAGAAGTAACATGCAATTTGCTTTAATTCACCACATATTTATTAAACATCCATTGCTTTACTATGTGCAATACATTTGCAATACATTTTAAGTCCTAAGAATATAAAGACAAAAATGAAATTTTACCTGGTTTCAAAGAGGTTACATATTTAGGGGAATGTAAAACATAGAAAGGAAATCAAAAGTAGAGGCACATTAGCATTAAGTAAAATTGTGTAAAAATTAATAGAAAAAGGTAAAATAATTTTTAACAAAACCTTATAATTTTATTGTTCTGTTTATTTTATTCTTTCATTATAAACATTTCCAGATTACTTCCATTCCAAGAGAGAATTCTAATAATAAAGTAAAGAGAGACAAACTAACAATATAAACTTCATCTGAAAGAACTTATTATATTCCACATTTGTAGTACTACCACTAAATGCCTCTATTATACAAAGGTTTGTTGTTGTTGTTGTTGTTGTTGTTGTTGTTGTTGTTGTTTTTAATGAACAGTAATCCATTTATTTTCTCCCCTACCAAACCCATTGGAAAAAAAAAAGAAAATCTTGAAAAAAATTGTCAAATAAAACAAATTTCCTCATTGGCATTGAGAGAGGGAGAGAGACAGAGAGAGACAGAGACAGAGACAGAGACAGAGACAGAGACAGAGACAGAGACAGAGAGATTGTATTGCATGTTACATACACATATATTTATATGTATATAAGTAATGTGTTTATATAGTGCAGAATTCATATATATATATATATATATAATTTAGTATCATTATAATTTCTTTCTGTCTAATTATCTTTTTCTCTATCTATCCAGCTAGCTGCACATCATTCTGGAACATAAATCTATCAGTGTTCATGAAAAGGTAGATAGTATGTATATTTTATCCTCAACCTTCTGTAATCATCAGTGGTCACTTTAGTGATTATGGGGCTTACAATTTTCAAAAAGTAATTTTTATAGTATTGATGTTATAACTTTAATTTTATTTTATTATAACATTGATTATAACATATATCTTATATTTATTTTAATTTATTATAACTGAGGGAGAGCATGCAATATTCCAATTAGCTCCAATAACATTTATTTTTGTTGATTGTCGTTTATCAATTTTTGAACATATTTTAACAATCTTCTTTGTGAAATGATATAGGATATTAGATACCCTTAATGAATGGTTTTGTTTCTAATTTACTTTTGATTATATTCTATATTTTCTTAATGAGTTTAAATCAGGGTACTTCTCAATTCACTACAGCATGTTTATCTCTAGATTTTTTAACTTTTCATGGTATGTGACAGGGTACATGGTTATGTTGCATTCTCCTATATCTATTTAGAAAATTCTGTCATTCTGAAACAATTCAGCTTCTCTGGATGTCAATATAATAATCAATATAATTATCATAGTTCCTCGTTCAATAGATCAAGATACACTTACATGTACACTCAAAATCAGAAATTACCAAAGTCTTGGATATTGATGCTGTGCAATCTGAAAATCCTCAGATCGTAAAAATTTCTTCTGTTTATTCTTGACTTTTTTCATTTTCAGCTATACTTTCTTTTTACTGTGGTGCAAATCAGACTGTTTAACTAAAAGACGATATTAAAAAAACTTGAAGTATCACAAAAACTACTGCAATTTCTAACAGATACTAAAAAGTTATATTTAATAGGTACTACTTTTACACATTCCTTGGAGTCATCATTTTTTTAAAAAATCTAACAAAGAAGAGTAATGAGATGTGTGTGCAATGTATGAAATCCAATATTAAACTAAGAGGGAACTAACTAAGAGAAGAGAACTCAGTTCAATTGAATTTCAATTTATTAAAAGCAGGGATTCTTGAGTCAGTCTAATAGTGTTATAGTCACAAGACTATTGCTATAATAAAATAAAAGCATATTGAATGTATTGTTTGCCTCACATAATTCATGCATTACTTTAATTTCAAGAAGAATGGCTAGGAGAATAAGGCAAGATTAAATAAAGATATTATATTTGAGGTGAGATTTAATGGAAGCTAGAGACTGACTCTACCAAGATGAATTGAGTATATAAGGCAATTTTAGACATGGTAGTCCTTCAAGAGCAGAGAACTGGGAGACCAGTTTGATTAAAATTGAGAGGATAAAAATGAGCAAGAGGGAATAAAGCTTGAAAAATAGGTGAGAGCCTCATTGTACGAGGATTGAAGTGTTTGATAAAGCAATTAGCACATTACACTAGGGAAGTTAGGTGGTACAATAGATAGAGTGCTAAGCCTGGAGTCAGAAAGACTCCTCTTTCAGAGTTCAAATCTAGTCCCAGACATTTACTAGCTATTTGACTTTAGGTTAGGCATTTGTTCCTATTGCCTCAATTTCCTCATCTGTAAAGTGAGCTGGAGAACTAAATAGCAAAATACTTCAGTATCTTTGCCAAGAAAACTCCAACTCACTTTACAGATGAGTCATGATTGCCTCAAAAATGACTGGACAACAACAAATATCATACTAGAGGTAACTTGGGTTATTTTAAGATTTTAAAGTTTTTGAAAAAGAAGAATGACATAGATTTTTATATTTTAAGAACCTCAATTCAGAAATTGTGTGCATTATAAATTGGAGCGGGGCAAAAATGAAAATAGAGTCTCTGGTTTTAATGATTATAAATTATCTCATTGCTTGACTAGTTAACCCATACATGAAAGGAATTCACACTATTTCTAAAAACACTCATAAAGCCTCTGCTTAGGAGGTCTTTATTTCTCAAGACACTCCATTTAACATTTGATTATCTCAAATTTTTAGGAAAATTTCCCTTCCAACAAGTCTAAATTTATCTCTTTTCAAGTTCTATCCATTATTTCTGATTTCCTTTATAAAACCAACCTATATGAGACAAACTCTATCTGTACATAACCAACTTTTAAGTACCGGAATACAGCTAACATTTCTTCTAGAGTCTTCTTTTATCCAAGAAAAACATGTGTATTTTATGCAACTAATACTTAATATATCATGAACTCAAGACCCTTCACCATCCAAATTGCTCTCACTTGGATGTTGCCGTCTTTATCAATGTCATTAAACTGAGATCCTTAGAATTATAGATCAGTATTCTAGGTATAAAGTAAGGTTTTATAAGGAAAGTAAGATTATTATCTCCCTGGAGGTAATTTATGCCCAACACTGAGCATAAACCATGAATATACACATTTTTAAAATACCTCTCCCTTGCCCCACCAATATCCAAAATCATTAACAACAACAAACCAAGAAAAAAAAAGAAATTAATTCTGAAGCAAATCAAGTAAACTGTTGCTTCTCTTTCTCTTGATTCTGACTCTGTTGTAATTTTCTAACTTTTTCTCTCAAAATTCCTCCCTAACATTAATGCATTGCTGGTGGAGTTGTGAATTGATCCAACCATTCTAGAGGGCAATTGGGAACTATGCCCAAAGAATACTAAAAGATAGTCTACCCTTAGATCCAGCCATAGCACTGTTGTGTTTATACCCCAAAGATATCATAAGGAAAAAGACTTGTACAAGAATATTCATAGCTGTGCTCTTTGTGGTGGCAAAAAATTGGAAAATGAGGGAAAGTCCTCCAGTTGGGGAATGACTGAACAAATTGTGGTATATGCTGGTGATGGAATACTATTGTGCTCAAATGAATAATGAACTGGAGGAATTTCGTGTGAACTGGAACAACCTCCAGGAATTGATGTAGAGGGAGAGGAGCAGAACCAGAGGAACATTGTACAGAGACTGATACACTGTGGTACAATGGAATGTAATAGACTTCTCCATTAGTGGCAATGCAATGATCCAGAACAACTTGGAGGGATCTACGAGAAATTGAGAGGAAAAACTGGGGGAGTAGAAACACAGAAGAAAAAGAACTACTGGATCACATGGGTGGATGGGGACATGATTGGGAATATGAACTCTCAGTAATCATCCTAGTGCAAATATCAATAATACAGAAACAGGTTCTGATCAAGGACACAAGTAAAACCCAGTGGACTTGTGCACTGGCTATGGGATGGAGTGGGGGGAAGAGGTGGGAAAGAATATGATTCTTGTAACTAAGGGGAAATGTTCTAAATTGACTAATTAAATAACCAAAAAAAAGATAAAGAGTCAAAATAGAAAAATATCCTCCCTTTTCCTAGAGGCAATGAGACCAATGAATAGACTTCTGTATAGTTAAGGGAGAAAATGATAAGATTCTGAAGATGGTGAAAAGTGTGTGAGGGGAAAGATGTGAACACATGCAAGAAATTCTGTAGTCAATGTCAGAGCCAAGATTTGAACAACAGTCCAAGAAAATTCCTTGTTCTTTCCTCTGCCTCTCAGTCGTCCCCTATGACTATTACATCCTGTGATCTCTAAATGAATATAGATATCATGGAATTTATGCTGACTGATACCCAGAGGATAGATATTTGCTCACTGAATCCACAGTGAGTGAGATGGTGTCTCACCATTTGTCTCAACATATAGCCAATGGCTTCTGTGAAGTTTCCTGTCAAAGGATGGTGGAATGAGAGTTGAAAGTTTAATGATGAATTCCAATAAACTATTCATGAATACATCCATCATTCATCAAGTCTACTGACTACTCTGGGTGAGAAGCACTGACTAACTGGACTCCTTTACAGCCTTAAAGTGGGGTTAGGAAGCGGGTCTAAATTTGATTCATTTCTCTATTTTCTAATTTCCTTTCCCTTGATGGCTAATGTGTACACTCACCCAATTACCCAGAGAGAAACATTTATTTCCTTTTGTTCTGTGGTCAGGAAATCGGAACAACAGATTCAGGCACATTGCAGGGGAATGTTACTGTTACTACTTACAATGAAGTGCAGCTCATACAGTGTCAAATGGTTTGACGTGTCTGTGCTAAAGTATTAAAAAAAAAAAAAAGGATGCTATTCTAATCATTCCATGCGTTCTTTCAAGACTTCTCAGCAGGACTAGAGAAAGAATGGAAAGCTTTCTAGGCAGAGCCACCTGCTGGCCGTGAGTGAGAATTACAATTCAGTGATAGCTGATGTGAAAAGTCGTGCTAATGATTAAAATTAAAGGCATTCCTGTTAGCAAGAATGTCCGGTCCAACTTCCTCGTTTTGCAGATAAGGAAACTCAGAGTAACGAGGATTCACCCCAGGCCCAGAAGGATGTCAATGGCCCGGTTGGCATCAGAAGGCAAGTTCTCAGATTCCAAGTCCATTGCTGTTTCCAGACAACCATATTGTATCTTACATAATCACTTTGAGTGATTGCTGAAGGGCATGGGGGAAAAAAAGTACTCTGCTTGGCTTGGTTAATCAGTCAGCAGTCAAGAAGCTCTTATTAAGGGCCTAAAAAGTGCCAAGTACTCTGTTAGGCGAGGCTTAATCACCAACGTAACACTTCCTGGAGACATTGTTATATTTAAAGTGGTTTTGTCAGATTTTCACCGGATGGGAAATTGTATCATTTTCATTTTTTTGTCTCTTTATATAAAATTGTAGCTGCTTCATTCAGTTAAGTGTACTGAACAAAAGCAATGGCCAGTTTGGTGCAGGATATGCCCAGGAGTGATTTGAGCATTCCTGTTTGGTCTGTAGCAAATGCCCAGAAAACAGGACTTATTCCAGTTTAAATTGTGTCATTCTATTTCTCATAACTCTTGAAGTTTGGGTAGTCTATGATTGATTTGGAGGGAGGAGGGAGGATGGAGGGAGTAGAAGAGAGAGACACAGATAGGGATTAAGAGGAGAGACAGAGAGTAAGAACAAGAAAAATTAAAAAGAGAAAGAGGAGACAGAGATGACAGAACAGTTTGATTTGCTTCAGAACTCAATTTTTTTTTCTGGCTTGCTTTTATTGTTTCTAAGTGCTGGTTTAGGATATATATATATATATATATATATATATATATATATATATATATTAATTGAAAAGTTAAAAAACTCCAGGCATTTAAGAGTTAGTAAACTGACATCTCAATGTATAAGAAATATTATAGACAACCTATTGAGTTTCTTAATATACTGATTCCCAGAAATGCATGATCATACCTAGATTTGATGCCTGGACCAAAATTTAAACATAAGAATATTAGAGTCTTGCTCAGAGATGGAATGCACATACTGAACAAAGTGAAAATGTAGTAACTTGGAGTCTTGACAATCTTATCAATAGCTCTCGTGAGTAAAAAAAAGAAACTAGAATATATATGTGTATGTACATAAACATATATTTATATACATGTATGTTATATATATACATGCATATATACACACATGTTTTATATAGGGATCATTTTGCATATATCTATATGTATCAGATAAAAATCTAACAGATACAATAAGAAAAACTAAGAAAATTGTGTTGAATCTAACAAGACAAATTCAGTAAAAATAAATATTCTTTAGTTCAAATATTCATTTTTACAATTATAGAATAAGGAGCTGTGACTTCACAACTAGATAAAGGGCATCAAGGATTTAATGTAATTTTTGCTTTTGTTTTAAAAGGCATGGCATCCAAGAATGAGGTTGTGGAGGCAGGTGGTATTAGTACTATACTTTTCTCTATCTGGACTACACTTTCAATTTTATGCTATATTTTGAGCACCGCATTTTGTGAAGGCCATTAATAATCAAGAGTTTGTCTAGAAGAAACAAACAGAATGGTGATGATACTTGTAATCATGCCAATGAGAGCAAGTTGAGACACTTAGTTTCACAAAATGATGACTTAATAGGGACATGAGAGACAGTCTCAAAATACTGGCAATGGCCATCATATAGAAGAATCGGTGTTATATTTCATGGAAAATTAGTTTTAGTGAATAGAAATTTAAAAGAGACAGATTTAGATAGTTTGTAAGAAAAGTCTTTCCTCATAATTAAAGCTATTCAAAAGTGCAATAAGCTTCTTGAACAACTACCAGATTTGGATAACTACTCATTGAGGGTATTGTTCAACAGAATATTTATTCACTTCCAGTGGGATTAGTTAACCTCAGTATATGTATCCTCTGAGATCCCTTCGAACTCTATTCCCATGTTTTGTGTTTGCATGAGTAGCACTTCGAGATGTCTCTAGCAAGACAGGGAATTAACAAAATTTCCTGAAATCACTACAGTTGTATCTAAACTCAATTTATATTTTCTTATAGCATGTCACACTTTTGTTCTAGATCAAATAGGATAGTCTTCTTTTGGCTTTCTATCCTATTTAAGCACTTTCAGATGGTATCTATAAATCTTTCTTAACTATCTATTTATTGTTACCTCTCATCAAACTTAACTATCCATTACAATGCTGCCATTTCCCTTTCTCTTTCTCATGCACTCTATTTATTTTTTATTTTGTTTCCTCCCTGATGGTATTCCCCATCCCTATAATACCTTTATCCTTTCTATTTATCCAAATCTTATCTGTCCTTTGAGACTAATTTAAATTTCCCATCTTCTTTAAATCTCTTTCCTTATTATTTCCCCCATTCTAGTGAAGAGGAGATTTAATAGGGATATGATAGAACCAACAAATATTTGAAGGGCTGTCATATAAAAAAAGTGATAAGATTTTATGTACACAGATCCAGAAAGCATAACTATAATAATTGTTGGCTTATATTATCTGCCTTGAAGATTTTCTTTGTTTTATTGTTTGTTTGTTTTTTTAAAGAAAACAGATTGTAAATCATAAAGCATTATATCAACTTGTTTATTGTTCTAATTTTTACACTGATAGTGGTGGCCATTAATGTAGCTAGGAAAATGCAAAGAAATTATAGATACAAATTTAAGCTCAGTATAAGGAAAAATAATTAGAGCTATACAAAAACAGAACTAGAAAATTAATTTCCTTTTACCATAGTGCTTCAAGTATAATCTAAACAACTCTTCATTCTAGACATTCTTATGTAGATAGAGGCCAGTAATATTAAGTTACCTATTACATGCCTCACAACTTTGTGGTTTTATCAGAAACAGAAAAAAAATTAATAAATGTAGTCTATAGATTTCAGAAACAAAAGGAGAAACTGAACATAAATCTATGGGGAGGAGACAAGACACTATCAGGTAAAGTATTTTGTATTTTCAAATATCTGTTGTATTTGACTCTGAAACTAACAGTAACCAAGAATTTCTTGGCTTATTTCAATAATATCTAAGAGGAGTAATGGAGATGGTCATGCACATTTTTGCTAAAAGGCATGCATGTTGCTTTGCTGATGTGAGGTAGAGAGGAAACATCTAGTAAGCACCTATTATGTGCCAGGTAGTGAGCTAAAATCTTTACCAATATTGTCTCAATATATCCTCACCAAAATCCTGGAAAAGAGGAATTATTATTATTTCCAATTAATAAATGAGGAAACTGAAGGAGGAAGATGTTACGATGTTAAACAACTCACCCAGGTTCAAAAACAAATCCACGTGAACTGGAAAGACCTCCAGGAATTGAAGTAGAATAAAAGGAGCAGAATCAGGAGCACATTGTACACAGAGACGGATACACTGTGGTGCAATTGAATGTAATGGACTTCTCTACTAGCAGCAATGGAATAACCCAGGACAATTCCAAGGGATTTATGAGAAGAGATGCTATCCACATCCAGAGAAAAGACTGTGGGAATAGGAACACAGAAAAAAAACCTATGATTGATCATGTAGTTTGATGGGGATATGGATGGAGTTTTGATGTTAAAAGCTCCCTCTACTGCAAATATGAATAACATGGAAATAGGTTTTGAACAATGATACATGTATAACCCAGTGGAACTGCTTGTCAGCTTCAGGAGGGGCCAGGAAAAAAGGGAGGGGATTATGATTCATGTAACCATGGAAAAATATTCTAAATTTTAAAATAAAATAAAATAATAGTTTCTACATGTAATTAAAAAAAATAAATAATTTGAGAGAGAGAGATAGGGCTTGACATCTACAGGAGAAATGCCAGGAGCAGAACAGAGATATCTTCACAAGGTTTGTGGACCTGAACAAAGTCTTTGATATTGTTAGTTAAGTGTGTTTCTTAAAGATCATGACAAAGTTTGGTTAGCCTGGAAATTCACTAGTATTGTATGCCAGCTTCGTGATAACACGCTTGCACACATTCTGGATAATGAATGATGCTTTCACACTTTCCCAGTCCCCAGTGGAGTGAAGCAGGGTTGTGTGCTCAGATTCTTTTTAGTATGATGTTTTCATCGATGTTGTTAGATGATTTTGATGAAGATAAAAACAGCATTAAAGTCTGCTACCACACTGATGGTTTAATATTTAACCTGAAAGACTGAAGTAGCAGGAGAGTTGGTGTTCAATTTTTTTTTTCAGATCTTGTACCCTCCATGCAGCCTCTGAGACTGAGATCTAGCAGAGTATAGATTGTCTCTACCATTTTTGCTCATTTTGGTCTGACAACCAACACCAAGAAATCAGAGGTTTTCCCTTAGCTAGCACTACACTAACTAAACCTAGAGCCAGTAAAGTAAATAGTAAACAGTAAATAGGAAAAGTTTGAATGTTGTGGTTAAGTTTACTTATCTTGGCAGTATACATTGCAGGAATTTCCATATAAATAAATTTAAGCATACATTGCCAGAGGAAGCTCAGTGCTTTGGAGGCTCCAGAAGCATGTATGGGAGAGATGTATTGGGTTACATACCAAAACTGAATGTCCATTATTTTGACTTCCATATTGTATGTCTGTGAAACCTGGACAGTCTAATAACAGCATTCCAGAAAATTGAACCATTTCCATTTGAAATGTCTTAGGAAGAATCTAAATCTTACCTAAGAAAATAAGATTTTGGTCACTAAAGTCATCTAATGAGTTGAACGGCCAAGTATTTAAATTTTACTGTAATGAGTGAAACCCCAGTGGACTGGCCAGGTCCAAATACCAAACATAGGCTTACCTAAGAGATTACTTAATGGAGGATCTGCAAAATATAAGTGCTTACAAGGAATTCAGAAGAAACGACACGAGGACACTCTCAAGGTCTCTCTGAGGAACTTTAGGATCAATTAGGGGATGTGGGAGACAAAGGAACAGGACTACCCAGGATGGCATGACACATCAAAGAAGACATTGGTCAACGTGAATAAAACGAAATCACTGGAAATAGGAGATGTGCAGATCTAGAAATATCTCTCTGAAATGTTCTAATGGACTATCAGTGCCTAGCCTGCTGTAAAGCCTTCCAATTTTGTATTGAACTCATCAGTTATAGTCAAACACACTATATCTTGACCCCAAACATCATGATATTTGTAGGCAAGGGGAACAGTTGGTATGTACAGATTGCCTTAGAAGAGAGCATGCTCAGTCTTGAGCATGCTCAGTATTGCACATGGCTGGGAAAGCCTCTGACCCTTGACCCCAGCTTCCCCCAGGTTAGGCGGGAACACAGGTTTCTTTGTGCTCACCTGGTAAAGAGAAACCACACCTATACCTTGTCATTAACCAATGAGGATCATCCCTATGTACTGTGTATCTTTGCATATCAAAGGGTATATGTAGCCCAGCAAGCTCTGTCTCTCTCTCTCTCTCTCTCTCTCTCTCTCTCTCTCTCTCTCTCTCTCTCTCTCTCTCTCTTTCAGGAGCTGATGGCTGTCCTGGCAGGAACCTGGCCTCTGGCCAAGCTCCATCTTTAAATCTTCTCTATCTCTCTTTCATCTCTCCAAACTGTGTGATAATAAATGTGGATCTCTGGACTGGTAAAAGCCTTCGAAGTGGTCCTTTGATCAAAGCTTGGCTGTGGCTTATGGAAAATTAATAAAAACTCATTCCTGCCACCTCATATCTCTAATTTGACTCCGTCATCCCCCTCGTAGTATTTAAAACTTCTATCCTGTCTCTATCTTCCTACCTTAAAGCTTCTCTCCCCTCTCAGGAAGCTTTAATATTTTTGGTCTTATTTGAGTAAGAAGGATGGACAACAACAAACAGAAGCCATCAGGGATCTGTCTCATCAAAATTGGGGGTGATGTACTCTACAAAGGGTAGACTATGCCAAAGATATCCTGACTAAGGTGGTTTTCTAGCCAAGATTTCTAGAGGTAGCTGGGTCTCAGAACTTTTTTACTGAATTAGAAAAAAAAAAACATAGCAATGTTCATTTGGAAGAACAAAAGATCAAGGATATCCAGGGAAATAATGATAAAAAATGCAAAGGAAGGTGAGCTTGCAGTACCAGATCTCAAACTATATTATAAAGCAGATATCATCAAAACAATATGGTACTGGCTAAGAAACAGAAAAGAGGATCAGTGGAATAGACTTGGGGTAAGTGACCTCAGCAAGAAAGTCTATGACAAGCCCAAAGATCCTAGCTTTAGGACAAAAATCCACTATTTGATAAAAACTGCTGGGAAAATTGGAAGACAGTGTGGGAGAGATTAGATTTGGATCAACACCTCACACCCTACAACAAGACAGACACAATGGGTGAAAGACTTGAACATAAAGAAGAAACTATGAGTAAATTATGTGAACACAGAACAGTATACATGTCAGACCTTTGGGAAAGGAAAGATTTTGAAACTAAGCAAGACTTAGAAAAAGTTGCAAAATGTAAAATAAATAATTTTGATTACATCAAATTAAATAAGTTTTTGTATAAGCAAAACCAATGTAACAAAAATTAGAAGAGAAGTAACAAATTGGGAAACAATATTCATAACAAAAACTTCTGAAAAAGGTCTAATTACTCAAATTTACAAAGAGCTAAATCAATTGTAAAAAAAAAAATCAAGCCATTCTCCAGTTGATAAATGGGCAGGGGACATGAATAGGCAATTCTCAGTCAAAGAAATCAAAACTATTAATAAGCACATGAAAAAGTGTTCTAAATCTCTTATGATCATAGAGATGCAAATCAAAACAACTCTGAGGTATCACCTCACACCTAGCAGATTGGCTAACATGACAGCAACTGAAAGTAATTAATGCTAGAGGGGATGTGGCAAAGTCAGGACATTAATGCATTGCTGGTGGAGTTGTGAATTGATCCAAACATTCTGAAGGGCAATTTGGAACTATGCCCAAAGGGCGATAAAAGACTGTGTGCCCTTTGATCTAGCCATAGCACTGCTGGGTTTGTACCCCAAAGAGATCATAAGGAAAAAGAAATGTACAAAAATATTTATAGCCATGTTCTTTGTGGTTGCAAAAAAATTGGAAAATGAGGGGATGCCCTTCAATTGGGGAATGGCTGAACAAATTGTGGTTTATGTTGGTGATGGAATACTACTGTGCTCAAAGGAATAATAAAATGGAGGAATTCCATGGGGACTGGAACACCCTCCAAGAATTGATGCAGAGTGAGAGGAGCAGAACCAGGAGAACATTATACACAGATACTGATACACTGTGGTACAGTCGAATGTAATGGACTTCTCCATTAGTGGCAATGCGGTGATCCTGAACAACCAGGAGGGATCTATGAGAAAGAACACTATCCACATTCAGAGGAAAAACTGTGGGAGTAGAACACCGATGAAAAGCAACTGCTTGATTACATGGGTCGAGGAGATATGATTGGGGATGTAGACTCTAAATGATCCTCCTAGTGCAAACAGCAACAATATGGAAATAGGTTCTGATCAAGGACACATGCAATACCCAGTGGAATTATGTGTTGGCAACAGGAAGGACGAGGGGAGGGGAGGGAGGAATAGAACATGATTTTTGTAACCAAGAAATAATGTTTGAAATTGACCAAATAAAATTAAAAAAAACAAAAATAAAAAAGAATGGAAGCTCCTTAAGGGCAGGAAAAAAAATAAAATAAAATGTTCACAAATCTGGATTGCCTTGCCTTTGCCATGTGAGTTCCAAATAATGTATTGTTAGACCAATCAGAAGGAAGACATAGTTAGGTATAAAAATACTATAGGCACTCAGTCTGTTTTTCTTCTTTTTTTTTTTTGTGAGGGGTGCATAAATGGAAGTTAGCCAGTAAGGATCCTTTGTTTCTTGGACTGCATGACCCAGCTAATGAAGACTTTCTTGTTCAGAGTATAATGCCCATTGTTAAATTCCACTTACAACATATATCAAGGAAAATAATGGAAAAGGTAGGAATGAAGGGGAAATGACACCCTCATAAATCAATCTATATTGTAGAATAGTAATCATCCAAACCATTTAATTTTACTTTTAAAAAGCAGAGTAAATCAAAGCATCAGACAAAATAAAGGAGAAAAGAAATAAAAGAACCCAATAACCAAAAAGAATATATTACTTAAGAAAGAATTGTTTATTTGATATGAACTGCTGAGAAAATTACAATGTAGTCTGATATGAATTGGGCTTAAGCAAATTATGTTACTCCATAATAAATGAAGAAAATCAATTTAAAACTTTATATTAAGGGACATAACATATTTAAAAAAAAGAAAAGAGAAGTAGACCTTACATACCTTTGGCTAATAGATGACTATTGTTTCAACCTTTGTTTTCTAAGAGGACTAATGATATCACAGGTTAGAATTAAGTGAAGCAAAAGTTGCACAAAGTCTTCAGCCTCACTCTATTTTCCAGAGTAATAGAAGTCCAGTGACAAGACAAAAATTAGGAAGACTGGCACTGACTTAGGATGTAGTGGAGGACCTTTAGATCTTTGATATCTGGCCTACATCTAAGTGTTCCACTGTCTCCACTTCAGCTTTCTTCATGGCTATTGAAACAAATTGTTCTCATTCACTCATCTGTCAGAGAAAGTTTTAACATGCTTGAGGTAGACATCCCTTTAATTCTCCAATAGGGATGAGGACCCTCAGTTGCCCTCAATCTGGTTTCACCTACTTGCCAAGAAAGTTTTCCTCAGTGTGATTGCTGTACATGCTACAGCTTCTGGGAGCCACAGGTGAGAACTGGGTGAAAATTAGACAAAGGTAGACTGATAAGAAGCACTGAAAAGGGATCAGCAAGACCTCACATCACACATGCTTGTCTTCTGGCTAAAGAGTAGATGGCCATTTAAACTTGCAAGGAAGAAGGATAATTATAAAATGTATTTTAAAAATTAATGAAATATATAAAAAAGATAATTTTTTTATTTCATGAAATGAAACAGCTTTGGCACAAATGCAAATAATGAATCTAGAATAAGATGGAAAGTGACTAAGAAGTAAAACTTCATTTTAAATTTATCAGATAAGACTTTGGTACTCATCATAGACAACATACAAATTTGTCTATACATATTATATCCTTATGCTTATATATGCATTTCTATATACACATACATATATTTTTACTTCCATATATATATATATATATATATATATATATATATATATATATATATATATATATTTATCATGTACACCATTCCCTAAAAGATGTGATCAAAGGAAATGGAAAATAAAATGCTCAAAAGAATTGAAAACTCTGAACAATCATAAAAAAATGATGTTCTAAATCACTAATAATACAAGAAATGTGCATCAAAATAATTCTGAGGTTTCACCTCATACCCAGCAAATTGGAAAAGATGACAAAATATGAAAAAAAAAGATTAGCAAAGGAAAGACTTATAATAAAGAAACACTTATTCATGGTTCATCAAGCTGTGAATTTCTATAACCACTCTGTAAAGCAATTTGGAATTATGGAAATAAGGTAGCAAAAACTTCCCTAGCCTTTGACCCAGAGATTCTATTCTAGGCATATACCCCAAGGAGGCCTTTGTTAAAAAAGACTACATATAAAATATCTGTAGTATAATTTTTGATAAAAAAGTAGAAACAAATTAGATATCCATATACTAGAGTTATATTGATATATGCTATATGAATATAATGGAATATTATTATTCTGCTATAAGAAATTTTAAGTACAGAAAAGCAAAAACGAAATAATGCAAAATAGTTTGCATTTTCAAAACTGCTGATTAAGATCCCATTTTCGACTTCCATGGTCATAGTTCCATAAATTCCATAAGGTGCCAAAAATTACATTAAGAGCATCATTCCAAAATGTCTTCTTTGACTTTATTTGCTCTGATTTTGCTCACCAGTTGACCAGTTTTAAATTTTCAAGATGTGAGAAGAACAAAGCTTAGTAAAGGCTCCCAGTGTCTATTCTATTGACCTCATAAATATTCAGGAATATTTTAATTTCTTTCCCAAATCCATCCTTGACTTTTTTCCCCTAACTTTATGCAAGGTAATTATGGCATGTGGCATTTACTACCAGAGTAAGCAACTCTCTTTCCTCCATCTTTTAATTAATGTAGAATGACACAAAGTAAAGAAAAAGATTGAATTTGATTCCAGAGAAAATTGAGAACTCAGCTTAAATCTCAAGAAAAAATTTGTTGTCTCAGAAGGAGCTGGATTTCATTTGTAAGTCAAGTTCAGAAGGTCCACATCCTCTTCAATGAGACTTAAGTTGAGGACTAAATGCAATTGCTTCCTATCTTTTGGATTACAAGCAAAATGAAGAGGTTTAAAGTGGAAAGGCTTATCACTAAACCAGTTAAAAAATAGAAGAAAAGCTTTGTACAAAGAATTAAAGGTGAAATAAGTTAAAGGTCAGAACTTTACCTGAAAGTAATATCTCACTGAGTAGATCAAAAATAAATATTAAATTTTCCTTATTTCTCTGCAGTTGTTATATTGCATAATCATCTCAATCACAGAATATATATATATGTATATATACATATAATTTTAGACCTTTAATAAGTAAGAGCCAATGTTTGATAACAGATAGAAAATTGGTCATGATATCAGGAAGATATAGCTTCAAATTCTGCCTCTGACACAAATTCACCACATCTTCCTACCCCAGTCATGAAACCGTTCAGTGTTCCCTAGGCAATCATTAAAAGATTATATATTCTAGAAGGATTGTTAATGTCAGTTGATAGATGAAGTTTCATCAATGAAAGTTCCACAAAAAGTCATAGGTACAGGAAAGAATCATACTGAACATTTCGTGTTAGTTTTAAACTTTCACAGATTAGAATTAATTTTAGTTCCTTCTCAATTTCAGATGTTGGGAACAGTATAATGTTGTTATTGTTGTTGTTGTTTTTAAACCACAGTAGTCTTGGAGTCAGAATTTTAGAGACTGTTACTTCATTCTTGGGCTGAAGTTCTTCACCTGCTAAAATGGGATCACTCTATTGCAAATATCAATAATACAGAAATAGGTTTTGAAAAATGATACATATATAACCCAGTGGAGTTGCTTGTTGGCACTGGGAGTGGGGAAAGAAGGGGAAAGGTGTAGGAGTTAAAATAGTTGGTTGTCATAAACTGTAGTAATTAAAATAGTGGAAGACTTAAATTGTTATAGATATAAGAGTGGATGAGTAAATTGTGACTGCAGAAAATATGTTTTCACTACAGTGTCTTGTTTTTAAATCAGTATATGAGGTGGTAGCCAGGGGAAAATTCCCAATTATGAAATATACCCAAGTCAACTGGGTTTTATAGAGATTTTAATTAATACAAATGAGGAATTAAAGAAAGAGAGAAAGAGTAAGAAAGGAATAAGTATGAAGGGCCTTAAACCAACATGGCCTAGACCTGAGTCTTAAGAGAGAGATTAGTCAGTCCTTAATCACTCACCACAAGATATGTCCAAGCAAGAATATAGACACAAGTTCAGCCAGCCATCCTTCTCCAGGGACTGACGAGAGAGAGAGAGACCCCAGAGGGACAGAGTCTCCTCAGAGGGAACTCCAGCCATAGTGAGAATCCTTCAAGGCAGCCTTTCCCAGCTGAATCCTGAATCTGAATTTTTCTCAGAATGAATCTGAGCTCCTATTTAAAGGGAATTTTCTCCTATGTCACCTCCCCTAAGTTCTTCCATCTACCAATCACAGTAGATGTTTTTCAAAAGACAGACCATTCTTGGTTCACACCTGAGTAGACTAATCTTTTTGAGTAATCACACCTGAGTAGACTAGAATCTCTGAGTAAGTTTTCACCTCTTTGCTCCTTGTAAGTTCACAAGTTGCCTGACCTTTATAGGTACTTAGCACCCCTTTGTATTATATCCAAAAATAGGCATGGCTTAAGAACTTTTTGCCTTACTATAAGTATGGGTTTAAGTATCTTTCATTGTTCAGCAAAGAGTTTACAACTTTATCTTCCCCTAGGGTATGCTTAAGTATGGTGAATTAGAGTTCTCACATTCCTGATCAAGTACCTTCACTGCCCAAATGGTGAATGGTCCCAATGGGGAATTTTTAAGGTTTACAATCCTAACCTTATGAAGTAGGGTTTGAGAATTTTTAAGGTTCACAATCCCCCCTGATAATCATTGGGAGACTAGTCTCCCCATTGATCATTTAACATAATCATCTTGTAGTCCTAAATGCACTTCTAACTATAGATATATACAATATTCAATTTTCTAAGAGGAAATTAGAGTAGTGAGGGAGGAAATAGAAAAAGAAAGAAAGCAAAACCAATGTTTTGCTAGGCGCATTGACAGAAAGCCAAATTAGGGGCAGTCCCTTTTGGCAGAAATGTGTACATTTACAATAAACATTCAATCAAAGTTCAGTTCAATCAACCATATCCAAAGTTCATTCTTGATCTTCTTGATGAAGTGTAGGTTTTCCAGCCTCTTTCTGCAACAGTTCATTCTTTGGATTCAGGAGTTAACAAACTTCTTTCTTGAAGATCTTTTTTTTAACAAAATCAAAATCTTGAATTTTCATAAAAATACAATCTCAAACAAAAAATAAAAAATTCCTGGATTTTAAATTAAAATATAATCCCCTCTGAAGTGTTAAAAAACATCCAGTTCAGCTCAGGATGCAATGTTTAGTTATGGGGTGTATGAGTCAATTATCAAAAGAATAGAAAAGAACAATCAAAAACATAAGGAAAAAAATTCAAAATAGGTCCTTGTATAGGTCCAATTTAAAGTAATTTCTATCCCATAAGTATATATGACAGAATGCAGTAATATTTCATTTAGCCATTTGTAGCCAAGACTACAGGAAGTTGCCATAATATAAGAAAGAAAAGAATTAGAAATCTATTTTAATAGGGAAGCATCATTCCCTCATCTGATTTTTGACATTATCAGGGATATAGGGAGCCAGCATGATAGTCAAATTTTGTACTTGTATGAGTACTTCACAAAGAGTGTAGATACAAGGAAGTCCTACGACTTAACATATGTCAAACGTCGCAACCTCGAGTCTCACATTAGTATTTCATGTGTGCTCTTTTTTGGCACTATTAAGGTTAAGTCTGCTCCTTGTTTTTATCCCATTTTCTGTAATCAGATACAAACATTAATCACAGTCCTATCATATTTTATCAATAAATGGCAGGTTCCCATAGTTTAAAGCTTTTGGGTATGCATTGACATTATAGCAAGAATTTATATATTAACTTGTATTACTGCAGAAAATATTAATTATATGTATCTTTAGTAAAAGAAATGAGAAAAAATCAAATATTCTAATCAAAATAAAAGAAAAGCAATAATAAAATTTAAGGAAAAAATCAGTAATTCAATGTGTTCTCAAAAAACATCATCCATTTGTCTATGGATTATTATCTCCAATGCATATGATAAGATACAGTCAATCAGTCCCAACAGAAGATGCTTTCTTCACATGTGAGCAATGAATCCAAGAGTCCTTTTCTCCAACCTTTAGAGATGTTGGAGTAGTTAACAATATTTGGAATGGTCCTTCCCAGGAAGGTTGAGCTCTCCAGTATGCTTGAAATTCTTAATATACACTTTATCTCCTGGGTTCATGTCATGAAGAGAAAAGTCTAGTGGTCCAGCTTGTACTGCAGCTCCGGATTCATGAAGTTCACGCAGTTTGTGCTCTAACTCCTGTATATAGGAAGCAATAGAAGTATCTCCCCCTAATAGTGAGGTATATGCAGGGGAAAAAAGGTTTAGCCTGTATATGCGAATGTCCAAAAAGCATCTCAAATGGTGAGATGTGTAGATTTCCTTTAGGCCTGCTTCTAAGATAAAATAGGGCCAAAGGTAGGATTTCAGGCCATTTTAAATGTGTCTCAGTGAATAGTTTTCCAATCATAATTTTAAGTTCTTTGTTCATTCTTTCCTACTATTTGGAGTTGTAAAAAATAGACTCGAATACAGGACTACAATCCCCACAAGCCTTTGCTCCACTTCCCCAAAATGCTTTGTGATCTCATGGGAATTCTGAGGGGGGCTGAGATCGAGGAAGGATTTAAGCTGGTGGCAAAGGTTTTTGGCTCTCTTTTTGGACTTCTCTTTTGGAGCAGAGGCATCTCTTCCATGATGTGAGGTTATTTTGTCTAGGCCTCTGGCCTAGGCACATGTTTCTTACTTGTATATTCTTTAATCCTTAATCCTTAATAAACCTCTAAAAATATAATACTCCTTGCAAAGAGAAACTAATTTCTACCTGCCTCAGTCTCCCCATATTCCTAAATTTTAAGTGGACAAAAAACAACTGAAAAAGGTTAATTAATATCAACAAAATCAATAGAGTCTAAGAAGAATCACCTTCATTGTCTTTGGGAAGTTCCTTGGGCACCCTCCTGAAGGGCACCTCTCTGAGGGTCATTAGCACCTCAAGTATTTTTTGGATCAGCACCATTTCTTTGGTTGGATATTATCATATGTTGTTGGATATTATCATTTTCTTCATCCTGAGCATTGTCATTATTTTCCCAATTCCTATTTCTATAATTCTGGTTTCTAAAGTTCTTATTTCTTTATTCATTATAGTTATTTCCATAATCATTATTATAATTTCTAAAATTTCTAAAATTCTGGTTTCTATGACCATTATCATCATTTCTATAGTTGTTATTTCTAAAGTTATTATTAAACTGTGTATTTCTTCCAATCATCTTAAGAAAGGTTCTACATTCCATCATTTTGTGACCCTTCTTCTCACAGAAGTGACAAGTTACTGATTTATTCATGAATTCCTGCAAAGGGGCTATGGTCTCTCCCTTATTTTTCGATTGTCTCTTTTAGCATTTCAGTTTCTTTCTTTAAATCTTCCACTAAAGTATTGCCTTCCTCAGGTCTTTTTACACGACCTTTATAAACATAGGTTGCTACTCTCCTTAATTCTTCAAGGTCCATAGAGTCCCAATTAGGACAGCTAGTTTTAAAGTAGCCTAAGTTCTTCCATCTACCAATCACAGTAGATGTTTTTCAAAGGACAGACCATTCTTAGTTCATACCTGAGTAGACTAGAATCTCTGAGTAAGTTTTTTCCTCTTTGCTCCTTGTAAGTTCACAAGTTGCCTGACCTTTATAGGTACTTAGCACCCCTTTGTATTATATCCAAAAATAGGCATGGCTTAAGAACTTTTTGCCTTACTATAAGTATGGGTTTAAGTATCTTTCATTGTTCAGCAAAGAGTTTACAACTTTATCTTCCCCTAGGGCATGCTTAAGTATGGTGAAGTAGAGTTCTCACATTCCTAATCAAGTACCTTCACTGCCCAAATGGGGAATGGTCCCAATGGGGAATTTTTAAGGTTTACAATCCTAACCTTATGAAGTAGGGTTTGAGAATTTTTAAGGTTCACAAGGACATGAATAATGTAACTATGGAAAATATTCTAAGTTAATTAATTAAGTTAATTAATAAAAAATAGAATCAGAATTCTGGACTTAAAAAATAAAAAAGTAAATAGGTAAAATAATATTTCTACTATACATTTCATAGGTTTGTGGCAAAGAGAAAAATACTTGGAAAACAATAAAGTATTATATTAATGAAAGCTATCAAATACGTGTCTTTACCATAAAGACATACAAATGTTTTGGAGACACAGGCAAATTCTTAGCTAAAGAAAAATAGAAATATTTTTTCTTCACTTCATTATATAGAATACACTGGTTAAGTAAAATATTACTGAAAATCCATATAAATATCATCATGAGAGCAGAGTCATGGATTCAAATGGCTCAAGTATTTATTAGTTAGGTGACTGTGGACAAATCATTTTGATTCTTTGAATATCAATTCCCTTATCTGTGGAATGGCAATAATACTTATATTACCTTCCCTTCAGGTAGTTCTGAGTTAAGCTCTTTGTAAGTCCTAAGTGCTAAAGAAATACACACTATTATTATTCCAGCTAACTGTAAGTGTTTGATGCTGGCCATAAGTGAGGGGGAATGAGTAAGGTATACAGGGCACTATTCCAAGTCCTCTTGTGCCCATAAATTACTTTAATATAAGCATACATCTCTATGACATAACTAAGAAGAGAATAAAATACAGGTTAGTTATCTGCTTTTTATTGGTCCTTACTATAAGTGTGCACATTTACACACACACACACACACACACACACACACACACACACACACACACAGATTCCTTTCTTGAAGAAATGCCTGCTACAGACAACCTCAAGGGGCATTAAGGAGCATTTAGTAATAGTTATTTTAAGGAAACTAAGCACAAGAAATAGTTTAAACATTTCTCCAAGTAAGGAATTACCTTCTGTTAACAAATTATGTGTCAATTATTTACTTCCATGGGGTTATAGTGTTTTCCTTTCAAAGTGAAAGTCCCATAAGAGTCACTGGTGTGATATAGTACCCAAAATATCATTAGTAGACTATAAAGTAATAGAAACAGAATAATGCAATAAGTCGCATTTTTCTAGACCTTTCAAAATTTTCAAATATTTTATATAATTTTCATATTTGTTCACACCATTATGCTGTAAGGTTCAGAAATATGAGCCTCATTTTACAGGTAAGAAATCTAATGCTAAGAGAGAATTATCAAATTGCTCATATGCTTTCTATGAAATGGTCAAATTACATCTGGAGTATTTCATCAGTTTTTGACTCATATTTGTAAAATCAAATAAACAAAAAACCTATGCAGGGCATAGCTGGGTAACTGAGTGGATTGAGAGCCAGACCTAGAGACAGGATGTACTGGGTTCAAATATGACTTCAGACACTGCCTTGATGTGTGACCCTGAGTAAGTCACTTAACCTCCACTACCTAGCACTTACTGTTCTTCTATCTTAGAACTAAGACACAGTATCGATTCATAAGATGGAAGGTAAGGCTTAAAAAACAAAACAAAACTATGCAATTTGGAGTAAGTATGGAGGAGTTCTAGTAGGATGATCAATAATTAGAAACCATGTATTTCAAAGATCAATTTAAGATACTAAGAATTTTGGCTAGAAAAGGAGAAATTCTCATAATTATGTTATCTTTGTCCTAGTACCCAAAGGACTATTATATGTGTGAAGAAGGGATTAACTCTATCCTGCCTATTTTTAGATTTAATCACCAGAAGTGTATACACCCCACTTATCCTTAAGTATGGGGAGGTCTGTGACCCATGTGTGCTATAGTGGGTGACAAATCACAATTGACTGAGCAAAGCTATAGCTGCAATTGTTCCATGTAAAGTGGAAGGAAGGAAGAGGAAGTGATGAAAGGAATAGTCTTTAAAAATGGCAAGAACTTCCTGTGACCAGTTCTTTTACCCTCGAACTTGACCTTGAAAGAGCTCCAGCTTGGGTCCTCAGACTACTCTTAGATTTTCCCTTAGGTGTACCATGTGGGTGGGTAAAAAGGCTGATTCTTTTCCTGGCTCCTGGAAGGACTAGCATCTACAGAGGTCCCTTTCCCCTTCTTGGAGGAGGAGGCTGGGTGCCTGGAACCTTTGCTTAATTTAACCCTTGGAACCCTGCCAGAGAAAAGCTAGGGCCTGAGCAATAATCTAGTTTAAATTAGATTTCTCATTCTACCCACTTTCTCTTTCCTCTACCTAATTCTTTCTGTCTATTTTGTAAATAAACTACAAAAATGTCATTCTGACTTGAGTAATAATTTTGGTGACCATATTTGTATATACTTAGTCCAACCTTTTTATTTTAACCCTTATATATTAAAGAGAGAATAGACTTACCCAGTTTAATCAAGAAGGCAAACTTTGGAGAAATAGGTTAAAGATGAAAAGAGGTAAGTTTTGCTTGAGTCAAAAAGTATGTTTCTTACAGTCAGGCCTGTCAAATAGTAGAAAGGTTTGCTCAGTAGGTAGAGGACTCTGAAACACTGGAGGTCTTCAAACAGAAGTTTTCAAGAAAGTTACAGACAAAAGTGTTACACAGGGGCAGAGTAGACTAAACAAACTGTGAGATGTCTTCCATCTTGGACATTCTCTAATCCTATGGAAAGTCTTATTGGTTTGCTATAACTTTTTAATTCTTTATAAAATAGTAAACCAAAATAATAAATTACATTTTTAATAATATTCTCTGCTCAATGCCCAAAAGGCAGGAGGAATCTACATTAACAAAAAAAGAATAAGATAACATCCATTACTATATTCTCTGCTATTCATTGGTCAAAACATCACTTCAACAGGCTCTTATTTACCACAGGAAAAAACCAGGTGATTTTAAGATTAATATTCAGTTGGAAAACAAGACTAGCAGTATTATAGAGAGGATAAAAATAATAATTTTAATGGTAATTAAATAGCAGGAGGTAATCTGTGCTTTAATCCAACTACAAGAGACTTCTATTTAAATATTAGCATTTTCCCAGTTTTATATTGTACTTTTGAGGCTTTTAATATCACAATGAGTAACTCTTATTCAATCTCTTTCTCTGGTTGTACATGTTTATTTCATTCTTTTAATCTGAACTTAGCTATATATCATTTACATAAAATAAAGTTGATTTGACTATATAGCATAAAATTAGTTTGATATGTTTTCTATATCCATTTATCAGATGTCTATTGTATCTACAGAGCACAAAGTCTGGTGCTAAACTGGTGATTCAAAAGAAAATCAGTCCCTGCTCAAGTTTAAAATCTTGTATGGAAAAATGAGACTCATATACTTATAATTCTGATATAAGTTAGAAAATGATTAAATGCATGTAAAGGTTAGTAGAAAGACATATATGTAGCTAGATGATCATGAAAGTGATACTGATTTTTTAAAGAAGACAAGATTCTCAAAAGGAAAACTTTTGGGCAAAAGATTCCATTTTTTAGATAAAGGATAAACTAGAAGATGGCAAAGAAGCAAAGGAGGAGAGGATGTAATAGAAGAGTGAAAAAAAATGTCTGAAGCACAAGATGGATAAATGAATTTAGTGGGGTAGTAGAGATAGAAGGAAACCTAGAAAATGGGGACTATCAAACCAATAATGAGTTTATTATAAAATGATCTTACCTCAACACACACACACACACACACACACATACACACACACAACACACACCATACACCCCTACTATACCAGCACCCCTACAAGACTGAAAATATAATGATGCCAAGTTTTTCTCTTTGGAGGAAAAAAATCTTAACCATGAAACTCTGATGTTCCAAATCATCAGTGGTTCCATATTTCCTATACAATAAAATGTGAAATCCTCAGTCTGCTTTTAAGGTTTTTTACAATCTGCCCCCAACCTACTTTCTCGGGCTTATTATTTTTTATTTCTCTTCACACAATATGTCCTCTAGCCAAAATGGACTGCTTGCTCTTTTATGAAATTGACATTCCAGCTCCTACCTCTACCCTTTGCACAAGTTCCCCCTTTTTTACTAAATTATATGGCTTTTTTATATTAGCCTCTGGGAATATTTGTTACTGACAATGCTCAACTCATGTGTCATTTGAATAGGCAGCCTTTCATAATCCGCTTAGTTATTTGTCTTCTCTCTTTCGTCAAAATAGCTGTTTATGTGTTTTATTACTCTAGAAGAATAAAAACCTCAAGAGATCAAAAACTCTTTTTTCCCCTCTATCCTTAGGCTCTAACATAGATCCTTACACCATTATCTACCCAATACATGTATTAGAATTGAATTAGATTGAAAACAAATGCATCTGTGATTTCACTTATCTTGGAATGGTCCCACTGAGATCATGACCATCTGAATTCTCTGGTAGATGTCTTGTCACTCAGTATTCAGTTGTCTTCCAATGATAAAACTGTCCATGCTTAGATAGAGTAGTTCTCAGGTAATTTATATATGACTTGTCACTGGTTCATAGTTGAAATCATTTTGACTTGATAGGAACTGTCAGAACTTATTCTCCTTCAGGCATAACTCTCTACAACCCAAGGTCAAATGCGTTTCTTGGTATATCGTCAGAAGACTTGGTGGAAGTTATCAAACACATAATGGCTTTGAAAGTTTCAGATATATCTTTCATTTTTGAGAGGTGATTCAGATATTTCTTAATGCATTCTTAAAGTAACTTAGCCATACATCCTTTTCCAAGTCTGTTGGTGTTGTAAATGAATATTCACCATATTAGAACATCATTTTGTGTTACCATAAGGTTCTTGTATGTAGAATTAGGTCCTAAGCAGTATCTCATTCTCCGGAGAGGGATTTTGAAGTTATCCTAAAGTACCACAGATTAAGATCTTTTTTAGGGAAAGGCCATTAGCCTGGACCAGGAAAGCAGATCTCCTGGAGAAGGACCATCAAGATTCATGATGGACTAAAAATATGATCACAATAGAGGATATCCCCAGAAATAAAATACTACAGCATGAGGTTCTGAGTGAGTCTTTGAATGTAATGAACTGTTGAAGGCTGGTTCCTCCATCTAATTCTGTCCCTCCAATTTGCTGCTATTTTCTCTTTAGTATAAAACCTTTTTGACAAAAAGGAGGAATGCCCCCATTGACTCTTCATCAATGAATCTATCAATCGTTTTGCAATAGGGTAAGAAACACCCAAATGTAGTTAGACCTTCCATGAAATGTATAATATCTTTAGGTTCTTATTCACGAGTTGAGACAATCCTGAAATGTATAGATATTATATATGGGATGATTCATTGGAGAGACTAATATGTTAAACTGCTAAGGAAGCAGAGGGTGGATTGTGTAAATTTAATATAAATTTTACCCCTCTTTCCTTTTAAAAAAGGAAAGTTGTGAAAATCCATTGTGATCTGAGCCCTACTGTTGGATTGAGGGTGCAAGTGTACTATGGGAGGATATCAAAGGCCTCTGATGTCTTGGAGTAAATTTGCTTCTTGTCCCACATGACTCTGGCATCATGAAGAGTGGCTTCTAACCCAGACCAAGATCAAGTCTGGCCAACTTGGGAGACCCAGAAGGAATGACATCACCAGGGAGATAAATTAGAGATCAAGGAAGCAGCAAGTTTTTCGTCTTTGGACTTGCATGGTAGGGAAGCAAATGGAGAGCAGTAAAGTCAGATTAGCTAGGAGACTGTCCATGTGACTGTGTGCTTTTACTCTCTCCAACTTGCTTTCACAATCTGATAAATAAATATAAATTAATATACATTTCCATACATTTTAATCCCAACAATATACACATGATACATATACATATAAAATACATATAAATATATATGCACACATGCACACACACATATATAAATATATAATTTTAACCATGGAATACATAATCAATATGGCATCTTTGGTTGATTTCATTAAATTAAATAAGTTCTGAGGACAATTAAAGACAAGCAGGTCACAAAGCAGATAGACCTGGCATCAGGAAGCCTCATCTATATGAGTTCAAATCTGGCTTCAGATACTTATAATCTGTGTAACCCTGGGGGGGGGGGAACTCAACCTTGTTTGCCTCAGTTTTCTAATTTGTAAAATGAACTAGAGAAGGAAATGGCAAACCATTCCAATATCTTTGAGCCAATAAAATTCCAAATGGGACCATGATTAGTTGGAAATAACAGACAAAGACTGAACAACCACAAAAACTCTGAAGCGTTGTGCTCAGGGTAAGAGATTGTAAGATTAAAAATTAATATCCAAATACTTCAAGACTTATATTTTATAAGAATTTATTAATAATAACTTGAAGGAAAAGAAAAATGATAGCCTTAGCAAAGAGGGAGTTGCCCAGAATGCCAAAAGTGGGAAGAACAGAGTGAATGGAGTTCACAGAAACTTATTTACAAAACATGAGGATGCAACATGGGGACAAAAGAAAAAGGAATTTTGGAAAGAGAAAAAAAATTCTGTGAAATGGAGTCGAGAGAGAGACAGAGAGACAGAGAGACAGAGAGAGAGACAGACAGAGAGAGAGAGAGAGAGAGAGACAGAGAGAGAGAGAGAGAGACAGAGAGAGACAGAGAAAGACAGAGACAGAGAGAGACAGAGAGACAGAGACAGAGACAGAGACAGAGACAGAGAGAGAGAGATATTAGGCCAATAGCTTCATCAAAAAGTCCAATACATCTTTTGAGTGTACTACATCAACTCTTCCATAATCTATGCAGAAAAGAAAGGGTACTTTGTTGTGTTGCTTATTCTTCTCTGATTTTCTTTAGGATCAAGATTGGTCAGGATAATAACTTAGATTTTAATTCTTTTTTTATGCAGGGAGGATACATTTGTGTATTTACTTTCTCAATTTATTTTGTTTTACAAACTATTATTAAACAAATATTTTTAACACAAAGAAGGAAACTAAATTATTATGTCATGGTAGTTTCACCAAGAATTCAAGGAAAATACATTTTATTTCCATTTTACAGTGTTTAGAATGCCATGGAAATAATATTGCTGAATTCTAGAAAGTTGTGTGAGATTTCTCATGATATACTTGAAGAGAGGATGGAGAGAGATAATCTAAATGACCTTTGTCAGGGAACTGATAAAACTGGACATCTGGTGGAGACTAAAGTAAAACAGATTGTATCTACTCTAGAAGAAAAATATAAATACCTACACATGGACTCCAAAATTCTTCAAACCTAGTAGAAGATTGGGAAGCAAGCCTTAAAAAAAGACCAGGAAATGTTAGAAGAAGACAATGTCAATATCAGTCAACATTATGATGTGACAGACAAAAAGAAGTAATGAGGTATTAAAATGACTCTGTTTAACATCTAGAGCAAAGGCAGTGATACCACATGATACCCTGATAGTTTGTCCTGATCAGATCTCCCATGGAACATTGTTTTTATTTCTAGGCTCTATATTTTAAGGAGACAATTACAAATTCAACTATACAATTTGGAGGGTAATAAGATTTTGAAGATGATAAGAAGTCATTCCATATGGGGACATGGTTGAAAAATGGTACATTTAGCTTGGGGAAGGAAAAAGAGAGTTTGGTGTTATTTGTTTTAATTCTCTTTCAGTAACTGAAAGAAGATAACATGGAAAGAGTGATATGACTTTTTTTTTATTTTTCCCATATCTTCACTGGGCAGATCTAGGCATTTGATGAAAAAAAATATTAATTATAATGACTGAATATAAGCTAAAGCTCCTAACAATTAGAAGTCACTTGGAGTGTAATGGGTTGCCTCAGGTACTTTGAGTTCATTGAGGTGTTCCTTTCCTTTTTTCCTAGGATAATGTGAAATGATAGAGATTTAGAGAAAATTACTTCTTTCATAATAATTAGCCTAAATGTTCTGTCTACCTCTGAGAGTCTCTAACTCAAGGAATAATTAAATTTGGGTAAAACTGGTTTAAGCTCCTTTGGGAGGAAGTGAATCCCTACTTTTGAGGATTTCAAGCTATATCTACATGGCCATTTGTTAGACAATTTAATGGTGTTTCTTCTTTAAAGGTGGTTTGGATGAAAAGGCTGAGGTCTTATCCAATTTAAAATTTTTATTATCCTATACTCTGTAATACCTTATACCCATCCTTTGATACTACTCTGACAATATTTATGATGGTATTTGGTATGGCTCACAATTAAATTTCCCCACTGCACATGAAATGAGAAAACAAAATACTCCAAAAGAATTTTATTCACTTGTGTTCTATATGTGACTTTTCACTACACAGAAAAGACCTAGAAAATAATAAGCATCAATCCTATTTTTTTTTACCCAGACCAGGTTTCTGCCTCTATTCAGGCACTACCAAACAGGAAGTCTCAAGTCTAGTTTTCTAGCCAAGCTTAATTTTGAAATCCCAAACCCAAACTGGGTAAACAACATCCAAGTCTTCTAGGTATCATTGCATCAAGAAAACATCAGTTGTCACTTGTTGGGACCATTCACTAGGTAAGTCCAAAATAAAACCCAGAACAGAAAGGACATGTCATGCATTCTATAAATTGTATGGTCTGAGAACCTATTAAAGCTGACAGGGAAAGGGGCTCTGAATTGGTGAGCAGCCTGATTATACCTCGTACTTTATTCCCTATTGACTTTGGTTATGCCATACCTTTCCATTTCCTAGAGAAATAAATTAAAAGTCAGAAGTAATTTGCCTGATGGAGGGTACAGGTGGATTTTTGCTCAGAAGAGCATTTGCACACTGTGAAATCCAATTTAACCCCTTGATGGGGGATAGCTTATTTTCCTTTGTTGACAGCTTTGTGGCAGCTAAAATAGGAACCTGATTAAATAGAGACAGTGAGAGATTGAGGTCTTGTTCTAACAGCGGGAGGATCAAGGCCTCTAATCTTATCTCCCAGAACACTGAGATGAACTGAGGATGTCTGCAGAAAGATAAGCCCAGCTATTTTGAGCAAATGGGGGAAAAAAGAGAAAACTTCTGAAAAAAAAAAGCATGAATGATAGTTCCTGAAAAAAAAAAAGTTGGAAAAATTTTTAAATAAGAAATTCCATTCATAACTATGAATGGAGGAATGTACTCTGTTTACCTCTTTACGACGAAAGTGGGCTTACTGTCTATATTTTTCTCTCCAAAAATTCTTGTTCAAGTTTTAGAAAAAATATATTGTAATTTACTATGTGTAACAGACCTTTTAGTAGTTTTGAAAAGCATTTTGTGTATTTTGAAATGTATTTCTACATTTTAAAAATAAAAGTGTGTATTTGCTTTTCCTATATTCTAAAATAAGTCCTCAATATAAAGAAAGTTGCTTCTTAATAATCCATTATTAGTCTAGGTAGTGATATAGTGGAAATAACAATGCATTTTGGAGTCAGATGACATGGATTTATATCCTGTGACAAGGGATCACTTCCAAATGAACTTTGTTATGTTTTTTTCTAATTCAGTAAAAAAGTTTTTTTGGTAGTTCAATGGGTATGGCACTAAATAAGTAAATTAATTTGGGTAGGATTGTCATTTTTATTATGTTATCTCATCCCACCCATTAACAAACAATGTTTTTCCAATTGTTTAGATCTAGTTTTAATTGTGTGGACAGTGTTTTGTAGTTGTGTTTGTATAGTTCCTGTGTTTGTCTTGACAGATGGATTCCTAAGTATTTTATATTGTCTAGAGTGATTTTGAATGGAATTTCTCTTTCTAATTCTTGCTGCTGAAATGAGTTGGAGATATATAGAAATACTGATGACTTATGCACGTTTATTTTGTATCCTGCAACTTTGCTAAAATTGTTTATTGTTTCGACTAACTTTTTGGTTGATTCCCTAGGATTCTTTAAGTATACCATCATATCATCTGCAAAGAGTGATAACTTGGTCTTCTCATTGCCAATTTTAATACCTTCAGTTACTTTTTCTTCTCTAATTGCTACTGCTAGTGTTTCTAGTACAATGTTAAATAATAGAGGTAATAATGGGGCTCCTTGTTTCACTCCTGATCTTATTGGGAAGGCCTCCAGTTTACCCCCATAGCAGATGATGTTTGCTGATGGTTTTAGATATATACTCTTTATTATTTTTAGGAAAGGCATTTCTATTCCTATACTTTCTAGTGTTTTCAATGTGAATGGGTGTTGTATTTTATCAAAGGCTTTTTCTGCATCTATTGAGATAATCATGTGATTTTTGTCAGTTTACTTGTTAATATGGTCAATTATGTGGATGGTTTTCCTAATTTTGAACTATCCTTGAATTCTTGGTATGAATCCTACCTGTTCACAGTGGATGACCCTTGTGTTGACTTGCTGGAGTCTTTTTGCTAGTATCCTATTTAAGATTTTTGCATCTATAGTTATTAAGTAGATTTTTCTATAGTTTTCTTTCTCTGTTTTTGTCCTGCCATGTTTGTGTCGTAAAATTAATTTGGTAGAACTGTGATATGATATATTCACATCATATGATGTGATTATATCATATCATATGATGATATGATATAAAATTATATATATTAATTTAAGGTTGCCAATGAATTCAGCTATGTAATTCCTAAATGAAAACTCAAGTCAGCAGTCAACCTTTTTATGGTGTTTTAATTACAAACAGGAGGAAGAAAAGTATTAGAGGGAGAGAGAGAGAGAGGGAAAGGGGAGGGAAGGGAATAGGGCTTAAATATCCACTCTGCTTAGGCTGAGTCAAAGGCCCAAGGCCCTGGATAGCTGAGACAAAGACAAGAGATCACTCCCTATCACTCACGTGACCAAAATGGAGAAACAGTCTGTGGGCTCCTCCACTCCAAGCACCAGGCTCCAACCACCTTCTTCCCTGCACCCAGGAAGTTCTGAGCACTCCTCAGCTGTCCTCTACCTCACTTCCTGTCTCTCACATGTGCCAATGGTGGCTCTAGCTTAACTTAGGACCGCCCAGAGGTCTGTCCTTTTTGTACATGTCTGGTGAAGGCCATATTCTCAAATAATTAAATCTTGAGTTTTGCTGCAGCCCTTCCTAATCTTGTCACTCTGAGTAGGGTGGAGATTGTTGTTTCCAAGACCTGATTCTGTTATTCCAAGTATCTCTATTGTTATTGATCAGGAAATAGCTAAATCCCATCTTCTAAAGAATAGTCTGAATAGGGCTGAGTAGTTTTGAAATTCACAGAACTCCTTTGCTTATTCTGTCAAATAGTTTGTATAATGTTGGGATTAGTTGTTTTTTTAGTGTTTGATAGAATTCACTGGTGAATCTGTGAGGACCTGGGGATTTTTTCTTAGGGAGTTCTTTGATGGCTTGTTCAATTTCTTTTTCTGATATGGGGTTCTTTAGGTAATCTATTTCTTCCTCTGTTAGTCTAGGCAATTTATATTTTTGTAAGTATCCATCCATATCACCTAGATTGCCATATTTGTTGCCATATAACTGATCATAGTAGTTTTTAATAATTCCCTTAATTTCCTCTTCATTTGAGGTAAGGTCTTCCTTTTCATCATGGATACTGTCAATTTGTTTTATTTTCTTTCCTTTTTTTAATTAGGCTGACTAATACTTTATCTATTTCATTAGTTTTCTCAAAGTACCAGCTTCTAATCCTTTTTATTAAATTAATAGTTCTTTAACATTCAATTTTATTAATTTCCCCTTTGATTTTTTGGATCTCTAATTTAGTCTTCATCTGAGGATTTTTAATTTTGTTTGCTTTATAGTTTTTTTTTTTAATTTGCATGCCCAATTCATTGACTTCTGCCCTTCTTAATTTGTTAATATATGAACTCAAGGATATAAATTTCCCCCTGACTACTGCTTTAGCTGCATCCCATAGGTTTTGAAAGGATGTCTCATCATTGTCATTTTCTTCAATGAAATTATTGTTTCTATGATTTTTCCTTTACTTAACTGGTTTTGGAGAATTTTATTTTTTAATTTCCAAATAATTTTTGATTTACCTCTCCATGTATCCTTGCTAATTATTATTTTTCATTGCATTTTGATCTGAGAAGGTTATATTTATTATTTCTGCTCTTTTGCACTTGTTTGCAATGTTTTTATGCTCTAATGCATGGTCAATTTTTGTGAATGTACTATGTGCTGCTGAAAAGAAGGTATATTCCTTTTAGTCCCTGTTTGTTTTTCTCTACCTGTCTACTAACTCTAGTTTTTCTAAGATTTCATTCACTTCTCTTACCTCTTTCATATTTATTTTTTGGTTTGATTTATCTAGTTCAGATAGAGGAAGGTTCAGGTCTCCCACTAGTATCGCTTTTCTATCTATTTCACCCTTGAGCTCCACTAGTTTCTCCTTTAAAAATTTGGATGCTATGCCACTTGTTGCATACATGTTGAGTACAGATATTTCCTCATTGTCTATTCTGCCTTTTATCAGGATGTAGTTACCTTCCCTATCTCTTTTAACTAGATTTATTTTTACTTTGGCTTTGTCAGATATCACGATTGTGACTCCTGCCTTCTTTTTATCAGTTGATGCCCAATAGATTTGGCTCCATTTTCTTACTTTCATCCTATGAGTATCTACCTTCCTCATGTGTTTTTCTTGTAAACAGAATATGGTAGGGTTTGGGATTCTAATCCACTCTGCTATTCACTTGTGTTTTATGGGTGAGTTCATTCCATTCATATTCAGAGTTATGATTACTAGCTGTGTATTTCCCAGCATTCTGATTTCTACTCCTGGTCCTGCCTTTTCTTCCTTCACTATTTCCTCCTAACACCAATGTTTGTTTTTAATCAGTTCCCCTAGTTTCCAACCTTATATACTTCCCTTTCTACCCCCCTCCCTTCTTATTACCCCCTTATTTTCCCTGTAGTCTTTCTAAAATTACCTCCCCCACCCTCTCCCTCCCTTGTACTGCTTCCTTCCCCACAAGTCCATTTGTTACCCTTCACTTCTCTATAGGGCACAACTCTATTCTCTGCTCCAATGGATTGGATTGTTCTTCCCTCTTTGGGTCAATTTCAAAGCATGTAAGAGTTGAGTATTTCTTATCTCCAACCTCTTTACCCTTCCAGTGTATTGATGTTCTACCCCCTCCTGCCATGAGCTTCATTGTGACATATAAATTTACCCCCATTTGTTTCTTTTCCCATTTCTTTTAATATTAACCTCTTTTTTTAGCTCTGGTTGTGGATAGATAGATAGATAGATAGATAGATAGATAGATAGATAGATAGATAGATAGATAGATAGATAGGTATAGATATACACATACACACATGTATATGTATTTATGCATGAATATATCTATTTATATCTAGTCCTTTTATACTATAAAGTTTGTCACTATTCCCTCTAATTCTTCTAGCTGCCAAGGTGATAAAAAACAGCTTTTAAGAGTTACCAATGACCTCTTTTCTTATAGGGAAACATATCATTTTAACTTTTTGAGTCTCTTAAAAATTGTTTTTGTTGTTTTGTTTTGTTTTTCTTTTTTCCCTCTTTTTAAATTACCTTTGAAGATTCTCTTGAGTTCTGTGTGTGATTTGATTATATAAAATTCTATCTTTCTTCAGGTCTGCTTATTTTCAGTCCTGTGAAAAATGGAAAATGTATTCTCTCACCTCTTTCTCATCATTGCTTGGCCAACTGACATCAGTACACTCTGGAATTCCCTTGATACACTATTTATTTAGTAGATTTTTTTTTATATAATGGGTTCTATCTAAATAAAAAAAAAAAAAAAACAAGCTGATTTACTTTTCTTCCTGAAAAAAAAAAGTATCCTATAAATGAGTAGATAACAAAATAAAGAGAAAATGAAAATAGAAACAGTTTGGGGACAGCTAGATAGCTCAAAGAAAAGAGAGTTAGGCCTAAAGAAGGGAGATTTTAGGTTCAAAGTTGGCTTCAGATACTCCCTCACTGTGTGACCCTGGGCAATTCACTTACCCTCAGTTGCTTAGCCCTTACCACTCTTCTGCATTAGATCAATAGTATTGATTCTAAGATGGAAGGTAAGGTTTTATATTTTTTCTTCAATGTAACTGTTTTTATTAAGCTCCCACAGACTGCAGAAAAACACACTGTGATTCTAACTCTTGATGTATATCCATAAAATACCTATGAACTATAAATATAAACCTAACTGTAGAAAGAAAGGTTACATTTCCTCAAGATTAACTTGAAATTGTTTCTAACACAGGAGGGACTAAGATGCTTGAATTATATTTCCATATTCATTAAAAATTCATTTATGAAATTGAGACAGATTCTATTCTCCTTCAAACTTATTTGTAATATGCAATTTATTTTAAAATTTTATTGACATCTCAACTCTATTTACATATAAGTAAATTTTTATAATTTTTCCAGAATACATTGATAAAACTTTTATTAATCTTTCCCTGACATTTTGTTATCCATGTTTTCTCCCTCCTTCCTAACCCTCCAGCCCCCCCAAGATGGCAAGGTTATGCATGTGTCATCAGAAGAGACATATTTCCTTGTTCATCACATTGCAAAGCAAGTCACATATCACTTACATTACAGAAAAAAGTTATAGAGGAAAAAGTGAATAATGGTATGCTTTTTATTTTTATTTATTTTGTTATTACTTTTCAACATGAGTTCCATGGAGATATCCTAGATCCTAGCCTGGTGGACAATAGTTAAATCATTCACAGTTGATCATCATCGTATACTCTCATTACTGTGTACAACTTTCTCTGGTTCTGCTCATTTCACTTTGTATGAATTCATGTAAGTGAGTTTTTCCTTGTGTTTTTGTGATCATCTTGTTAATAATTTCTTAATGGGAGAAAGCCTCTTAATTTGGGTGTCACTGAGTTTATCTCATCATAGAACCAAAGGCAGATGAATTCTTTCTCTGGTTCCTAGCCCCAACTCTTTCAATTCACTCCTGCCCCTTCCAGACCAATGAGATGAAGTCATTTCACAATCCTATTGACTTACCAAAAAAGCCTCATAAGAAACGAGGAAATGGGACATTTCCTGCCTAAAGATATTTTTCTGATACTTTCCTCCTATGCCTAAAAATTATAATCAGTATAGATGGCACTTGTTACCCTCTCAGCCTTATTCCAGAGGTCCTGAAGGGTAGGTTATTCCTCCTAAGGCAGCAGAGACAAAATATTTATATTGCTTCACATTCTCTAAAGTTGCATGGTATTAGTTTTCTGAGAATATTTTTATGTCTTCATCCATGTAATTTCATGTACTTTAGAAATATAAGCTAGGGACAGATTTGGACTAAGAAAATAACTTTAATTTACAGAATTTCAGAGTAGAAGGGGCCTTAGAGGTCACCTACACCAACTACTATCTAAGTAGTCTTCCCTTTTTTTCTTTGCTTAGAAACCTCTACTCATGCTAACATAATATCCCTTAAGGAACCCATTTAAGTTTTGGAGAACCTTTAGAAAATGTTCTTCCCATCAATGTGAAATTTTACTTCTATTATTGTATATTGCTTCTATTTCTGCTTTCTGAAGCATTGTAGAATAAATTTAATACCTCATCTAGATAAAACTCCTTTTTGATCATTTGAAGTCAGAGTATCTCTACTCCTTCAGTTTCCTCTTCTAAATTCCTTCAAATAGTCTTTATACAAAATTGTCTCTATTCACTACTCTGATCACCTTCTCAGAGCTCTCTTCAGTTTGTTAATGTCTTATAAAAATATAATTGCCAGTAATGGACATATCTGTCCAGATTCCATATAAATGTTTCTTCCACATTTTTTTAACCCAAAACATTAACTATCTAATAAGCAATTACTCCTGTGACACACAGGATGTTAGGATTATAACGTGCATGACTGGTTATTTGCACACGTGTATTTTGTCTTCATTCTCCCCTTTTCCCCCCATACATTTATTAAATACCAAACTACTGTGCAAACTCTTTCCCTAGTCACTGCTTTCAAGCTTCTGCACTTGGGATCTCATCATTTTCTGCTTCATTTTGGCAACATTAATATTTCTGAAGTATCTGAAAAGTTCCTCAGGGAAAAAAACAAACACTTATAAAGAGAGGAGAAGAGAGAGCATTTGCGCGCACACGCCTTCTCACACACCTACATGGGCACAGATTCTATTCGTTTTCTCTTCTGGTAGTAATGAGACACTTATTATCATTTAAGCTTGTTTTTACTTCTCCATTTCTAATGCATAGTCAATGCAGGGGGAAAAACAAATTCAATGTAGATCCACAATGTAGTTCAGACAGTCAGGTTTTGCCCTAGATTTGGGCATTGTTTGAACTGTTTCAACTAGGCATCTGTGCTCCAAACTGCATCTCATTTAACATTTTTGAATGCCTCAAAAACATGCTCCTTAAACAATTACCTTCTGTTCCTGCAAATCTGCAGGAAATTTTTAAATAAAAAGTTCAAAATTAAAGTAACTAACAAGTTTAAAAAATTAGTTTTCTTATCTCTTTTCTTTGAATCAGATGATATTCAAATCAACCTGCTAATAAGTTTAGTAGAATCTGAACCTAATGATATCAAAATGATTATACATAACATGCAATAATAATTATGATTAGAATTCCTCCTCTTCATGCAGCAATATTTTATGACATATAGTAATTATCTAATTTGAACCTTACAATAATCCTATGACGTAGACATTACTACTATCCCATTTTAGAAGAGGATTCTGTGATTCAATAATTTTCCCTGGACCAGATAACTAGTAAGTGTCTGAATAAGGACTGGAACTCAAATCATCTCGACTTCTTCTAGCATACAATAAGCTTTGCTTCTCTGGTTCTCGAGAGAGTGTAAATCTTTCTGTGCATTAAATCATAAACATTGTCTATTGTAAGGATATTAGAAAATAAGTATTATTTTATTAGTTTAGAACGATGAACTATGTAAATGTTATTAAATTAGCCTGAGATCACTCAGGTATTAGTAGAGTCTAGGTAATAAAATTTTGAAGTTGTATGGGATCCCAATGACTAAACTATAACTGAAACTATTTACTAATAACTAGTCTTAGAACCACTCCAAACCATGAATGAAAAAATACCTACTATAATATATCTGATCAGTGGTCATAAGTCTCTTGTTTTAAATTACCCAGTGGATGAGAACTTACTATTTCCCAAAGCTTCCCATTCACTTTTTATTGGATAGCTCTAACTAGGAATAGATTTTTCTTAAGCTGAAGCCTGATTTGCCTCTTAAAATATCCATTCATGATTCCTTTTTTCTGTCTAGAGCTGAACAGAAAAAAAGGACTAATACCTCTTCCAGATGATTTATTGTTGTTCAGTTACATCTGCCTCTTTGTGACTCTATTTGGGATTCTCTTGACAAAGATACTGGATTTTTTTTTTGCCATTTCCTTCTCTAGATGATTGTATTCATAAGGAAACTGAGGAAAATGAGATTAAGTGACTTGCCCGGGGTCAAAGAATTAGAAATGTCTGAGGCAAGAGTTGAACTCAGGAAGATGTCTTCCTGATTCCAGATCTAGCACCATCTCCACTGTGCCACTTAGCTGGTCTTATCAAGTGATAGGAATTTGAATACTTGAAGATAGCCATTGTGTGCACCATAAAATTTCTCCATTTTAAACATAGATCTTTAAAGATTATAGCTACTTATTGTAAGTGAAGACTTATACAGCATGAACATAAACCCTTTAATACCTGCTTACTTTTCTTGCCAGGCTCTTAAACTATGGGGCTTTGAATTGAATACCCTGCATCAAATATGGTCTAATCGGGGCACAATACAGGAATTTTGTAGTCCTATTCCTGAAAGTTTACCTCTAAATCCAGTCCAAGAATTTAACTTTTTTCATACTTAATCAATAAAATTTTATTAATAATTGACTATGTGCTAGGCTCTAGGCAAGGAATTAGAAATCTTGGAAATAATAATACATAAAAGAAATCAAAATTAAGCAAATGCAAGAATAATGAACATATCACATTGCAAATAAATCTAGGCAAGACTTTTGTAGCAGTGCTCTTAGTATCAGTGAGGAACCATCATTATCATTATCTATGGGAAAAGTGGGTACAAACTTATAGAAATTTGGAAAAAAAAGGATACATGAATGAAGAAAATGCATCCACCCAGATTAAGTCACAATTCAGAAATAAATGCAGGTCTTAATATCAATAGTCCACTCAGGAACAACAGTGCTACCCAAAGCCACTTCATTGCTAACTACTCCTCATCCATGGCTCTCCTACTGGGAAGGTCATTTTCTCTTCTACTCTCAAACTGATGAAGCAGTGATGTCTTTAATTCTCAGTCACCTTTATAAAGGGTATTGAGAACCTGCTAAACTGTGCTATTGGATAGAATTTCCATTTAACCAGTAAACTGTCTTGCTCATCAAACTGGCTCTTCCTGGACAATACTGTCAAACTTAGTCAGCTCTTCATTCACAGGATTCCGCATTATCCAATGATCCATCAGCTCTTCTATCAAACAGAAAATATGCTGATATATTTCCTGTGCCAATTTTTCTACCTCAACTCAAAAGTATTATACTCCAAGTATTATATTTTATAAGCTTTATTAATAATTACTTGAAGTTGAGGAAATAGAAAAAGCTGAGTAAAGAGAACTTTTCCCAGCCATGATAACAGGAGAAGGGAGAGAGGGCTGAGTTACAGAAACTTTTAACTATAATACATAAGAACATAAGGTGGGGACAAAAATAGGATTCTGGGAAGTGAAGTCCAGGGGTACAAGATTCTAATTACACACCTACAAGTAACCAAATTATTCACCTATGAAATAAACAAAATTTATGAAGTGCTCATAGTACTTTTTATGACAAAAATAATTTTCTTGAACATTTGGGAGTCCAAATTATTATCATCTTACCTGAAAAGCATATTATTTTACATTTGGATTTTGAAAAATTCTGTGTAATTAGAAATCTTGTGCCTTTGAACTACATTTCCCAGGAGCCCACTCACTTCCTGTCATTATGTGCTGACTTAGACAGAGGATAAATTGGGTGGAGTTCTGTGTCTAGCTCTTTTTCCTTCTTCTTTGCCTCTCTTCTTTAACCTCATTTTGCATGTTGGGGATAAAAATAACTTTTTTTTTCCTCCAACCATTGGCATTTGTCCAAGTACCATTGTTAAAAGGGCAGAGGAACTCCTCACCTGATTGTAACGTTTGGCCTTGCTAGGAATTTTTCATAGCCTAGCTTTTCTTAGATGTCTCTCCCAGGTACAGAGTGCTAGCTAGAGAGAGAATGAATGGTGGTTGATTGGGACTTTGGCTTAACCCAGTTGAAAAAAAACCCCTCTGTCTAGAATAAACCCCCAAACTGGTATCCCTTTTATAACCCTGTCTGATGAATCTGATTGCTTTCATGTGTTAAGATTTATTTGTTTAAAGAGAACAAGAGCAGGGGAAGGAAAGAGGTTGAAGGAGTCCTTAAACTAAAAGTGGCAAGTAACAATGTCAGATCTTCTGTCAGCCCTTGGCTAAAGCCGAGGTGAAAGGCTTTTTAATCTTTCTTCATTAGGCTAATTCATAAAGGGATTAGTCTCTAGAGTATCAGGTGAAACTAGATGAGGAGTCAGGAACCAGGAGCCATTCTGTCTACCTCAGGGAAAACCCCTGAGGAGAGATTCAACAGTTAAAATCTGCTCCCTTGTGGTTTCTTCTTCATCTTGTGACAGGAAAGCTTTTAGGGACTTTGTAGGTCTCCAGGTTGATAGGAGAATCCTTCTCAGGAGTGGGGTTCACTTCCCAAGGCTCTAGTAAGAGATGTTTCACCCTCAGTTTCCTCTCAACTCCCAGAAACTGACAGTTTCAAAAATCTCTTCATCCCATCCCTCCTCCAAGATTTTAAGAATCTCTCCTGTCAATCATCACTCCACCATATTCCATTGCCTCTTCTTGCACACACATTTCTTCTTCTCAAATACCATCTCTTTGCCATCCACCATGCTTTCTCCATCTGATTTCTGGATTTCTCTATATCATTAGAGTTACCTAATATATGATGTTACCACAACAGTGAAATCAAGGCAATACCTTGTCCTTCCCTCTCACCCCAAAGAACCACACCTTCTCTGCTTGCTTTTCAAGTTGTTGTTGTTTTTTTTTTTTGTAGGAAAAGTTGTTTGACTCTGTCCCCTTGTTGGTTTAGTATTTCTTTTGAAGCATTACCTTAAGGTTGTTTGGAGAGAATTGGAGTGGTCTTAGTTTCTCTGCTTCTATTCATCCACCTCTGCCCCCATTTAATTATTTTCAAAGTTCTTATTTTTATTTTGTTTCTTTCTACTTTTAATATGTTCTTCAAATTTAAAGATTTCTATTTTTAAAAATTACCAATTGGTATTCTATTTTCTTCATTTTCATGTTCAATTATTGATCACCTCTTTCTCTCATTTATATTGAAGAATGTATTTAACAGAGATAAATTTTTTCTTTAATATTTTGCTATATATTTAAAATATTGGTGTGTTGTTTGTTTTCATTATTTTTATTTTTTTATTCTATATGTTGCATGTTTTATTTGCAATTATTTAAAACTCATTGCAAAACTAGAACATTTTAAGAGAAACAGTTATAAAAGTTAAAATGAAAGGCATCTATTTCATAAATATAAATTATCTCAACTTTCTTTATTTCTATGGAGCTTTAGTTTCATTCTAACTAGTTCCCCTCCAGGTTAAAATAAAATATCTGTAATTGGGATTTGTCTCAAGTCTCAGCTGCCTCAAATGGAGTGTGCAATGAGAAATATGTTAATTTACCTATTAAAATACTCTACTCTGATGACAATTCTAGTGATCCATCCACTGGGAAACCTAGCTGCACTACCCCCTGTGAAGATTAAATTTAACTCTCCCCTGATTGTGAAAAAGAAATTAATTAACTCTCCCCTAATTGTGAAAATTAAATTGTAACCCCTGACCATTTTTAGATTTAATCACCAAAGGTGTAAACTCCCCGTTCACATGTGAGTGGGGGAGTTCTGTGAACCATGTGTGCAATAGTGGGTGACAAATCAGAATTAAACTGATTGCCCCTGGGTAGTCCTAAAGCAAAGCTTCAACTGTGATTGGTAGACATAAAATTAGGGGAAGACACAGGAAGTGATGCAAAAGAAAGTGTCTTTAAAAGGGAGTTACAACTTCCTGAGTAAGTATTTTACTTGGAGTTCTGAGTTTGAGTTGAGACTGAAGAAGAATCTTCTGACTGGATCTGAAACCCATTTCCTGGTGAGGCTGTTCTTAAAGCTCTTCCATTTGGACTGACAGGTGATGAGTGAAAAGTCTGACTCTTTTCCTGGATTTTCTGAAGAAACTAGCCTCTGGAGAATTCTACCTCTTGAGAGAGACTTCCCCAGGTCCTCGACTTTGCCAAGGTTCTAAGGACTAACTCTTCCTACCCTGGTTGGACTAGGGGCCAGGAGTAAATTACTTAGTGCTTAGGCTATATATCTTACCCTATCTACTCTCTGATTTCCTACTTCATTCTTTCTGTATTTTGTAAATAAATTATAAATAAATCTCTTTGGAATAAATTAAATTCCTGGTGACCCTATATTTAAATATAATCTAGTTCAACTTTTTAATACAATTATCCTTTTTCCCCCCTTAAATATCCTACCTACACATATTTTTTTTTGTTCCACCTGAAACACAGTAGATTATATTCCAGTCATTATTTTAACTTTGTGTACTATTGAGCTATTTTTTGGGAAACTACTTATTATTGGATTCTGCATTCTAATCTATTACACTATCCCCTTGTGTCTTATCACTTAGTTTGTTCAATTCACTTTCATACTTATGATTGTTAATTATATATTTCCTTTAATTCTCTTCTCATACTTTTCCTTCTTTTTGTTTCCCATATTTTATTAGGAATTTTTTTCTTGTTTTAAATTTTTCCCTTTATCTACCCTCTTTCATATTATCTACTATTTCTCTTATTCCCATATTGAATAAAACATATTTCTAATTCAATAATTGTGTGTATATTTTTTCTTTCATTGACTAGTTTATATGACTGACGTTCAGGTATCATCTTCTATTCCTCCTTCTTTATATATATATATATATATTTATTTCTTCTTGAGATAATATTCAATTGAGATATTTTTCCCCATTCTTCATTCTTTCTTTTCCCCTTGCCTTACCTGTATTCTTTTAACTTTCTCTTTATATTTTTTCTTTTGAGATCATCAAAGAATGATGGAATTGAGGAAAAATAATATTTAATTTTATTAAAAGGTAATATTTCTATGTGAGATAATTTTCCCC